>NC_066366.1:64986844-65294107 GCF_013377495.2 Cygnus atratus
TGAAACGCGCTGACCTTTCTGAAAGGCTTCGGAGCTGCTCCGCGCTGAGTGACTGAGTCTTTTGTTTTCCTTGCTCACTTCACTCCCTCTGCTTCGTTAGGCAGGCGCTGGAGAGACAGGTTAATAAAAGGCAAGATTTAGATCAGTCACTATGTCACAGTGCAGAAAACCAAAAATCAATCAGCTGGCCATTCAGATAATTCCTAACCACAAATTTCATACTCTGCTGGGCTGGGGAAGTGTGTGTGCTCTCCTGCTAATTGCACGTAGGTCAGATGCATGTTCAGTGCTGCAAACAAAACTCCATGCCTAGCATCTTATTGCTTTTTTCTGCTCCTGCCTCACCTTCTGATGCAGATGGTCAGGTTTAGGGAATGGTTAAGTATGGTGAGAAACCATGAAATTATGTCAGGCTCGCTCCCGCCTTGGAAGCCCCATTAGAACCATTATACAATTTATATTGGTTGTGCCAGTGTAATATTTAGAAATAACTTCATTCAGTGCTCATTATCTACGGTACAATTGCAACCGTCTAAAGCCTTGGGATGCTCTTGTCAAGGCGCATGTGGTATTTGTCTGCTAGAAGATCAGTCGCTGAGCCTGCCCTGCCTGTCTGACGTTGTCACCAGCAGCTGGAGCGGCCCTTGCCTGGCGGTGAGCAAGAGGAGGGGGGCTCAGCCTGCTCTCCGGGTGGCTCCCTGCAGTTCTGGAGCCCTGTGGTCCGAGCCTTGCAGCCACCAGTTTGCAGCAGGGACCCACTGGGAGTTTCTCTGTGGGGAGAAGAGTTGGTGAGCTGGAGGCAGCAGGCAGGGAGGGCACTGTCCTTGTGAGGTATTCCTGCGGTGCTGCTCCCCAGTCTCTGGGTGAGCAGGTGGTGGGCCAGGCACTACTTACTGCTGGAGTCCCTGCCCGGCTGCCACGAATACGGGTCCTTCTCGGAGCAGAAAGTCGCAGAGGGCTTTCCTGCTGCGCACAGTTCTAAGCTGAACCCCCGCATCAGTGTCACAGTCTGGTAGATACTGTCCTTGAGCGTGCTGGAAATGAATTCTTGGAGGTGCAAGGTTTTATTCTCACTGTAGATCTATCAACTAATGAGCTATGTGCAATCAAACCAAAACCTGAACTGTTGTTTTAACGTAAAGCAGCATGCCCAGCTTGGTCCCCATGGGAATACAAACAGCGCTGGGTGGATGTGTGCACGTATTCCTGTGCCTTGTTATGTCCAGGCAACTGCTGAGGTGAGTTTTCTACCATTTGGTGTAATTCTTGTAATTTGCTCCATACTCTCCGTGTCTTTCACTGACATCAGTGTTCACACCACTGATACTCATACAGTGCTTTGCGAGTATGTGGCAGAGGCCAGGGAGATTTTCACCGTTTCTGATGTGTGCCATGTGGGAGACACTCTTTCACTGGGTAAAGCAAAAAATAAAGGTCATGGAAAGACTGCAGCATATATGTGAATGCAATTTATGGATCTCCCTATTTCTGAGGTGCATGTTCAGATCTATCTGAATATAATATGGTGATTTGTGTTTAGAATAATCTACTGTTCCTCTCACGGGCTCCCTTAAGCACAACTATTTATAGGAAATGAAAAGAAAATGTTGTATCTGCTACACTTCTATCAGTGAGGAATTAATTAAATGGCAAGGTGCACCTCCAGGAGAATTATGTTTTATTATTTCTCAGGATTCCGTTATTAAAAATAAGAAGCAAAAGCTATTAGTATTAGATTTATTTTGTATTAAATTTGCTGTTCAAAAAACTGTTCAGAAAGCCCATAAAGACTAATAGGCAATTTTAAGGCAACTTGATAACTGAAGTGTGAAAGGCTGAAATGCCCAAAAGGTCAGATGCCTTCGAGATTTGATTTTCTATCCAGTAAAAGTCTTAATGAATAGTTTAATTATATGACATATTATAACGCATTGGCTCAATGAATCCAAGGAATTTAGCAATTGCTGTTTTCCTGGATAATTCATTTGAAAATAAGTTGAATTGTTAAAATAATCATTGACTACTTCAAAAGGTTTCCACTGGCACTCTCATGGTCCATAGAACTAAATTATAAACCCAAACTTCATCCAGCTACAAGTACTTAATTGGATTATATTTTTGTAAGTTTGCTCTTTCCTCTTTGATAATGAGACCATGATGGACACAAATAAGCTCTGGAGTTGAAGTTGGCCAACTGATTAATTACAAATGGTTTATGCAGCACGCTGCAGGCTTTGCTCCTGGCTGTGGGGCAGTGTCACTGTTGTGACCTCGCTGCCCCCCAGTCACATCCCACCCCTCGGCCTGTGGGTCCTCGCGCAGGGTCTGCACGTGCTCCCATCCCCGCGTCCCTCCCGCGTGCCTCGGTACCCGTGCTGCTGGTGCACGCCTGCTCCTGCTGCCTGTAAGTGCTGCAGGGCAGGGAGGGCTTGTGTTAGTCCCTGTGCTCCCCCAGGAAAAAACAGGGATAGCTGCAGGGTGCTGCACCGCTCTTGGAAAGCCACTGCAAACTCCTGGCTAGTTGAACCAGCCCTTGCCGAAGACACTGTGCCCAGTGGGACTGCTCCTCCATAATGCAGGAGCTCTTCTTCTAAATATTACTATGCATGTTAAATTAATTTTAAATATTAATTAGAATTATTGTATTTTAAAAATTAAAGTTACCGTACTGGTTTCTGCTACTCCAGCATCAGAGCACGTCGCAGTGGCTTTTTGGATTTTCTCAGCCTTCCTATGAGGAAACAGTTCTTACCTGTGGGGATGGAAAATGCCACTGTGATGAGGCTAAGATCCTTGAAGGCATTAGGGTCGCTGATTTCAGCAAGCATTAGACACCAAAGACCTTCTGAGGAACTTGACTGAGTGACTGCACCAAGCCTGGCATGACGCCTGTGCAGGATCCCTGCCATGCTTCTTCCATTTTGTGATTTTCACACACCTGAGGTGTGGCCCAAGTGTCAGTAGCACCTGGGGAGATGTTCAGTGCCTCCGTCGCCTGGGTGAATGTGTGTAGTTGTAGCTGGAAAAGGATTTCCCAGAACACTCTCTGTAGGCATATAAACAGCACTCAGATGAGTGGTTTCCTCTTTGTTAATAACACAGCTTTATTTGTAACTCCTTTTCCCAGTCATTGGCATACAGAACAAGAAGTGATAGGAGGAGTAAGGAATATGTCCAAAAAGCTCTTGAAATCTGGGGGATGAATGCAGTGTAGCCATCAGTACCAGGATTTTCATAGCCTCCCCCTGAGAGCTGCAGTGGTGTAACTTCTGCTGCATAGTGTCATTGTTCTGCATGGAAATATCAGTCTATTTTTCACTTGAACAAGCAGGCACAAAGGAGCGCCATCTGACATAATTTATTTGGGCTTTCAAAATGTCTTCAGCCAAGTCCCAGAACACAGAGTAGGAATAAATGGCCATTTGACTATGGCAAAAGGTTAACAGTAGGGTGTCCAGAGATTTCCACCTGGGGACTCTTGCTGTCTGGCATACTAATTAACGATGTGTGGAAGGGAACGATTACTGATGTGGTACATTTGCAGATGATAGAATTATTTAGATCAGCCAATGCTCTGGTCTAAAGGGACACTAATGAAGCAAGGTGATCAACAAGATGATAGCAAATAAAAGCCAACACTGTGAGATATAACTTATGTAGGACAGAATAATTTGGAAAACTCGTGTGTCTGGAACTAACAGCGGACACATGACTCATTAAAAGTATTGCTTGGAAGGCACCATTGGAGGTCACCCCACGCAGGCCTCCTCCTGCAGCACCACAGCAGGTGAGCCAGTGGCTCTGTCTCGATGAGCTTGGCAGTCCCAAGGATGGCAGCTCTGAGTGCCTCTTCGGTGCCCACCGTGACCGGGTGCAACGCTTGCCTAGAGCCTTCCAGGTCGCAGCGTTTAGCTGCTGTTCCTTGTTTAACCACTGGCCTTATCAAAGGGGCTCCATCACCTTTGCAGGTACCCTCAGTGGCGGCGGGCTGCTGGTGGATGCACAGGGCACTACTGGAGGGGATGGGTGCCCGCTGGAGGTGCTGGGCACCGCTGGAGGTGCTGGGCACCTGCTGGAGGCGATGGGCGCTCTGCCCCTGGCCGTGCGTGCAGCCATCGGCTGCAGTCTGGCATCTCTCAGCAGCTGCCTTCTCGTTGACTGAAGAACATCTTGTCAGACCCAGGTCAAATTTCATTAAAAAATTTGACAAGATCACGCTTTCTTTTACTAGATCTTATAGGAGCTGTTCACTGGAAATGTTTTGACACAAACAGCCTTTTCTGTTCGCGTTTCTAATGGCTGCCTTGAGTTATCCTGGCCGCGCGCTGCCCGCCTGTGCACGCAGTCACGAAAGCACGAGGTGCCCCAACTCCTGAACAACTTATGCACATTGGCACAAGTCACTTACTCGTTTTATCCTCAGGAATGAACACCGGCCTGCTGCAAGCGGCATGCTCAGCAGCCCTTGCCCTGGGGACCAGCTCCAAGCAGACACATCTGGCCGGGAGCTGAGGTCAGCCTGGGCTCACCCAGGCCGCTCGGTGCCGGGCAGTGGAGCTGCCGTCCCCATTGTCCCCATTGTCCCTGTTGTCCCCCTTGTCTCCGCTGTCCCCATCCCAGCCAGCTGCCCCGCCAGCCCCAGCCCCGCGCAGCTGGGACACGGCACCTGCCCAGCTCCTTCCCTGTCCCTTCAGGGGCTGAGTCCTGTGCCGTGGGAGTAATGGTAAGTGACATAGTTAGAATCTAGAAATTAATATGGCTGGTGTTAAATCACGTAGGAGTTCTGCAGCGGGTTTAAAGGTGATCAGACAGCAGACGTGGTGCGCTGAATATTGATTTTTTCTGTATGATGAGAACTATTTTTGTATACTCGGCTGTCAAATAAACAACCTACAATACAAATTAAGGGGGCATGTCCAATAAATCCCATGTTTATAAAATAGCTGGATTCTACAGGGCAGATTAATTATGGATGGCAATTAATTTGAGCTGCTAACAGCTAAAATCATGAATATTTTAGTGGAAGTCCACCTACAGCACCAGCCCTGGAAATTACATCTTACGTTCCAGTGCTTGCTTTTATTCTGAAAACATTGCTTCCATTTGCGATTGGAAGCAACAACTTATAAACACTGCAATAATCATACAGCACCACACGCTTTCTGCTTTTCTGTATGCCAGATGAGTCATCCCGGTTATTTTGTATTACAGTGTTATCAGAATGGATCTCATGATATGATTATAATGCATGTAAAGCTTAGCAAGGAAATACTATATAAATTTTTAATATAATTTTCTATTCAATGCTCATGTTTTGTAGTGCACAGAGGCAAATTATTTTAACTAGTTTGTGCCAGAGTGCATAGTTGCTGTTTGAATTGCTTTATTTCCATCATCCAAAACTCAGTGTGATGAGAGAACACTTAATACATAATTTTATGAATGCTTTGCCACGTACGTACCATGTGAAAATTGTCTATAGTATATAATTGTTTATTTTTCTATTTGACTTTTTTATTTCATCCTGCTGATTGCCAAATGATACACGATTTTCATAGAAATTCAGCATTTTCCATTGCATCTTCCGTCAAACACAGAAGCGAAATACCAGCCCTCTATCTCGTCACGTGCTCTGTGTGTCTGAAGGTCAAAGGTGCTTCAGAGGGGTGACTTTTTTTCCAAAACACAGCAGCACAATGGTCAGGATTTACTGAAATCGTACTACTTTTTCATATTTTTCTATTTTTGAACTAACTTGCAAATTGGAGAATTTGAATGCCTGGGGAAGGAAGGGTTTGCTAGCAGTATCCGGAATTCATTTTATGGGAACAGCTTCCCCTCCCCAGCCCATCCATGCCATTTCTGTGGGCTGCAGGGGACGGACATTCCCACCCCCAGGGAGCTCAGGCAGCCTGCGGGGAGGGTCAAACAGTGACCCGCTGAGCACAATGTCATAAAGAGCAAAGTCATAATGGGAGAAAACTCCGAGAGCGTTCTAGAATGACGCCCGGTCCTGGGGCAGTCCGTGTCACCGAGCTGCAAGGCAATTAGGAGCACTGCGCCGAGGTGAGTTGGCTCTGTGGGAACCTGCAGCAGTAGGTACTGTTAGAAAGAACAGTAAATGTGACGTTTTTGTTCTGTTTCCTGAGAATTCGTGGCTTTCCGCTGACTTGTCATCTGTAAGAAAAAAGCACAAAAAGAAATTGCCAAGGTATGGAGTGGTCTAGCCTGACTCCAGTGTTAATTAAGAGGAGGCTTCTCTCAACAAGCGAAGCCAGTGGTATTGGAGTAACAAATTCAGTGAACCTTGAGGGAAAGCACAGGCAAAGCTCTCAGCTGGGAAATAATCCCCGTCTGTTCCCAAATTCTCTGGCAATGCATATTTATCCCAGTTTGAGCCAGAGTGTTAGCACTGGGAGTGGAGGGGATGCGGGGAAGTGAGGGCCCAGGGCAGCTGACAGGGAGGGGGGATTTCCCCCAGGGCAGCAGGGCTCCCCAGGGCTGCGTTAGGGCAAATGCAACAGAAAAGTCTGCAAGAGCTGGCTGAGCTTCACATACAGCCGACTGAGGGCTGGGATGGGTTTTAAAAGCAGGACACGGGTGAAGGGAGGTTTGTCATGCCTCGGGCACCACAGAGAGGGCAATGCAGATCAGAAGACAGCTGCAGTGGTAAAGCCCTCAGGGTTACTTTTACAGTAAGCTGGCTAAATCAGAGGGATCCATAGGTATCCTGCCCAGGGAAGGACCAAGGATAACACACAGCTGCAGCCATGCGGCTCTGCCTTTTGGAGGCTGTAGTTGTGTCCCCTACATGATCAAGCAGGCTGGCATAATTAACTTGGAGTTAATCACACCCCTTTTCCATGCTCACAGCATAACTTGGGAAGGGAAAAAGTACAACTTGTGAATATTTATGATCGTTATTTACAATGACAGCACCTGTTATGAAAACACAACGGCATAAACGAGTTTCAGGGGCTGCTTTATTCTTGTACCAGACGCTGTGACTTGGCAAGTCTTCCATAACAGAGGCACGAGAGGTGATATAAATAGTAAGAGCAAAGGTCAGACTGACTGCTCCCATATACATCAAACGATTAACATTTTAGAGAAGCCATATGAAGTCCTCTGTGCTTAGTTTTCAGCACTGTCTGTAAGTGACCGAAGGAGGATAGGGAGAGCTGTGTTTCTTTCCTGTGGTATATAACCAAGTGCCCAGGAACCTGGCCACAGCCATGCTGCCCTCGTATTCTGATTATTTTTCATGGAGGGCTTTCTCTCTCAAGTGAGAAATTAGTGGTTTGGTATCACAAGGAGCAAGTAAAGGACATCTAAGGCAGTGTAGATCATTATCTGGATTTAAAAAAGGAAGCTGGCTTTGTTAACAGTAATTTAAATCAGATTCTGAACACTTACATGAGAAGAAAAGCTTTCCGTGTGAAAGATTCACATGCCCATCTCTTTCAGCAGTAGAGTAAGAAAGCCTTTTCAGATTTTCTGCTTGAAGCAGATTAGATGAGATTTAATATTCTTGATTTATTTGTTTACGTATTTATTTGCTTTTTAAACCTAAGGGTGAAAAAACATGAGCGGATTTTAAGTTCTTTCATCTCCAGGAACAGTAATTTCATTTCAAACCTTGCTTATATAACACAAAGCAGCAAAATTGTGATTCCCTTTTCCATTTAAATAGCCTTCAATATTTATTGCATCAAGTTCAAAAACTCGATCCTGCAGCTTGACACACAGCAGATCAGTCAGCTACAAAGCCAGAAGGAACTTCTGCTTGATACCAGCCACAAAGCTCCCTGAATTAATTTCTATTTCACCTAGAGAATGTCTCAGAAAAAAAAAAAAAAAGTTTTTGATTTTTTTGGATTACCACTGGCACTGAGTCTAACTGACACTCGTAGGTTTTATTGAGGTGACAAATGTATTTGAAGAGAAAACAAAGGAGTCCTCCTCCCTTGCTTTCGCAGCCAGGTGTCTGTGGGCTGCCAGCACCCCGATGGGCTGCCCCTTGCGTGCGCAGCTCCCTGCCCTGGGACCCGCTCCTGTCTGCCGAGCTCCTTCCTGACCTACAGCCACAGGACCTGATACCCTGCACCGGGGATAAGTGCAGAAGCTTGCCTCCTGGGTCTTGGTTCCTCTCTGTCTATACTCACAACATTTGCTTCAGCTTTTGTGGCCAAGGTGCTGGCTGGAAGTTGGTGCCGATGGTCACCTGTTGTGGGCCTGAAGTCATGCTCGGAGCCACGATGTGCACAATGAAATCTCCCACCTCCAGGAGTGGCCTTTGTTCCTGCACCTGTAGTTTTAAAATCATTTTTTTGTTCTTGTCTTTACACTGAAATTCATCATTTTCATCTGCCAAGCTGATCAACAAGCCAGAGAGCTCTGTTGTCCTATCATCCTCATCTGCATCCCCCTAGTCTTTGTGCCATCTGCAGGCTTTATACAGTGTGGTTTTATGTTTCTTCCTAGGCCATTGATCAAAATGCTTTACAACCTGGCCTGAAGACCAGTTCCTTTGGTACCCCATTAGCGATGCAACAGCGCACAGACCCCAAAGTCACAGTGCCGCTCTGAGATCCATCAACCGGTTTTAAGCTCACGTAAACCGTGCCGTGTCGCAGTGCTTGTTCTGCTGTCTTACTTGCACATGCTGCCGAAATCAGGAAAGCAACGTTTTGCTTCCTACAGTAAAATCCAGCGGACCGGGTTAATCTTTCCTGCAGGAAATGTCTGCAACTGAGGTAAGGAAGCCTCAAGTTTCAAATGTGCCCCTGTGTATTGAAGATAAAGAGAGGTGGGGAGGGACCTGAAGGAATTAGGACTGGAGTCTGCAAGGAAGACAGAACTGCTGTGCATTTTTGCTGATATTTCAGGAAAACAAGTTGCTTTTGCTGTGTTGAGGACTTTTGCATTTGTATGCAGAAGAAAAAGACCCAGTTAATGCCTAAACCACTATACTAAGTCATTCACATAATAATATATTTATGCACTATCTATATTATGTATTTCTGACATATTTAGCATAAACATGTTTTAGGAATTTGTTAAAAGATGAAAATGTGTTGAAGTAAATATTTTTTCAGTAATTTTCACATATAGAATAGAAACCTCAGGCATCTCAGTAACCTTAAGACAATTCCTTTTCCAAGTCAGAAACCCTGAATATTGAGATTAACATTCAGGTGGCCACACAGGCACCAGAGATTTAACACTCCAATTAATATAAACCAGAGACTGACATTTGAAATAGGTTTTTCTTAACACTGCCAAAATGTAAATCTCTGCTTAAGTGCTAATAGTTTGTGATTTATTATTTAGTGTTATTGATGTCTGTTTCTTATACTGCCCAATAGAAAAACAATATTTCCTGCTGAAATCTGGACTGAGAATCTTGCTAAGAAGAGTCTGAAGTAAATTTGTGCAAATAATGTAGGGTTTTGTTCAGTGCCTGGAAGAATTGTTTCAGGTGAAAAATTGTGCAGGTTCCCTCCATCTCTCTTTATCTGTCTCTGTTCTTTCTCTCTCTCTCACAAAGGTCTCTTTAAAAAATCTTTTTTTTGGCTCAAAAACCCCTTCAATTTTCCATACATTTTAATGGTTTTAAAATTAAATATTCTAAACCAAATATATATATATATATATTTACTGTATTAAATATCAGAGGATAAAGTGTTTTTTTTTTCTCCACCTCTTTGACCTTGGTCATCTTCTGAATTTTCCCTGTCTCCTGAATGAGAGATTGCAGCCTCCCCTGTGGTCTGCCCAGCACACGTTCCCGAGATGCCGGTGCTGCCAGTGCTGCTGGTGCTGCCGGTGCTGCTGGTGCTGCTGGTGGCGGGGCTGTGGCAGCGTGCCGTGGTGGGAGCGCACGGGGCCCTCATGTGTGCGATGCCACCAGCCCACCCGTCACACGGTGAGCGGGGGGATGCTGGGCGCGGCTGTGCCATGTAACAGCGGCACCACCACATCGCTCACCGACGCACCAGGACACACTCGGGGGTTTCACCCCACCACGAGTGCTCTGCGGACGAGCAGATCCGTAGTGCAGAGCGAGGGGTGGGAAAGGCACTGTCCTGGGGAACAGGAGACCCCGTGGCAGCTTGTAAGCAAACCGTGAGCATCATCTGCTGATGCCCAGTGGCCTCCCTTGTCTGAGGAAAGGACGTTTCTTCGGAAGCAGCCGTGCTTTGCATGGCAACACCTTCTGCCATTTTTTCATACAGAAATACCATTCTTTGACGTTTTTTCAAACTCCTCCGTCTCATCCTGAGGCTTCATATCTGCCTCCTCCCGCGGCGTGCAGGCCTGCTTCACCGCAGCAGGGCGGGCACAGCACCCCGGGGCTCGTGGCCTGCTCCGGCGGTGTCACCCCCCACAGCCCTGCCGCCAGCGCTGCCTCGGTGCCCGTAGCTTGCTGCCACGGATGGGCCTTGGCTGAACACCCACCGGCAACCAGGCCCCGTGTGTCGTCTCCCTGCCCTGCTCGTGGCCCGGTGGGAAGGCTTCTGTTCACTTAATTTCCTCAGCGTGGGGTTGTCCTAGCCCGGGGAGCTACCCCAGACACGTACCCATAGTGGCCGAAGGAGGCGAGGAGAAGAGATGTGTCCTGGCCGACGGTCTGTGGGGGAAGCATTGCGGACTTAGCTTAGGAGCAGGAGGAGAAATGGTTTGAGAGGCCAGGCGCAGGCACGGCTTTCTGCTCCTGAGCGGGAGCTGAAGGCTGCAAAGCCTCCATTATCTCTCAGGGCTGCGATTAATGCAGCATTTATATTTACTTCCCCAATGTCAGAAGCATGACCAAATCCTTGAAAAGTGCCAGCCAGACAATTGTCTGGGGTACGATTATAAAAAATAATTAAATAGGACCAATTCCTTTTTAATTAGATTGCATCAGAGCTTCTTCTGCTTCAGAAAAGATGATTCGGTTCAATTAGCTTTATTCTCAGATGTGAAGCATTCTAACATACTATTTTTTTTCCTTTGCTAAATTAATTAAAAACACTATTTTTTATGAAACAGGGTACAGTAGCTTCAAGAAATGAATATTCATATGCAGAGTACTTGGGAAAAAAAGCAATGAAAATAATTTTGATAAGTAAACCTCAAACTGAATATCCCTATTGTTGCTCTTGCCCTGAGGTTATATTTTTAATTGCATGTAATAAATATAACTTTATTAATTAGAAATTATCTGGAAAGGAAAGAGACGTTTTTTTTTTCTTCATTCTTTTTGGTATGCAGAGGCTTATAATAAAATTACTGTTACCTACTGCTGTAGGTACATCTAATCTACCTTTCCTTTTTGCTCTTAGGCTGGCAACAAAGTCAAGAATATATATTTTTTTTCTTGCTTGTAGGTGTTTGGTTTGTTTGTTTTTGTTTTTTTTTCCTGAGATTTGGAGAAGCAGGTTTTTAGCCCTTAACTGAAAGGAATTGGGGAAGTTTCTTGTGTGACTATTTCTTAGGGAGATTTTTTTTTCCCCCAGGCCTGTGATGGGAATTCACTTGCTAAGGAAACCAATGTGTCCATAATTTATATTCTTTTTTTCTTTGCATCAGATGTTTGTCTTATTTCTTGCAATGCCATGATATTAATTTTCTATTCTGCAAAATGTCTTTCATAGGCTAAATACTAACTTGGGGGTATTGATAGGATTTAAGATTGAGGATGTAGGCATAAGACATAAGAAGAAGGGAAATATTAAGGCAAGGCATCTTTTTGTCCTTTCCTGACACTCTTTAATTTAAATGAGAAAAGGAAAATCTGTTGATTTCAGATATCTTCACTGAAGGACCTTTTTTTTTTTTTTTTTACGGGACAGGTTGAATTGTCCCACAGGCAATAAGACTGAGATGTTTCAATTATTTTTGTCTAGATTTCACACTAAGAGTAAGAAAACCTTCCCATAGTTTGGGCTGTGTCCCCTTAGGAGCTTCTGAGCAGCAGCTCCCCTGCGCCGCAGCACGGCCCCCCTGCCGTTCTGGGGGGCTTCTGGTGGGACCCGCTGGGTGCCCGTGGTGGTGGCAGCAGGGGAAGACCAGAGCCGGGAGGGCTCAGTCCGCGCAGGGTGGTCAGGGCTTTCACAGCTGGAGGTCTGGTGGCTCCCTGTCCTTCTCTGAGGCTCAGCCAAGCATTAATGGAGGGTGAATAAGTTGGTTTGATTTCTGCCCGTCTCCAGCTGCTTCATCTTTCCATTTGCCAGCATGAAAGAGGTGCTCCCAAGGCAGAATAATTTGTAGAGGTTTCTTTCATCCTAACAATGCCAACAAATTCATTTCCTATCATATCGTGTACACTTTAATTTCCATATACACGTTTCTTGACCAAGAATCTAGGCGTTTTCTTTTATGCTCATTTGTAAAGAAAAACAACTCAGTGTTACCAAAACTGATGGTGCTGGTAAACAGCAAATGATTTTGTGGAAAGTGAAGAAAAGCAAACAAATATAATAAAGTATAACATTTTTTTTCCCCTTTCCCTCTGGTCTGGTTCCTTGACCCAGTTCATCCTCTGGCCACACAGGCAGCCAAGCCAAGGACAGGGAGAGGGGCATGGAAACAGGAGCAGGTATGGCTGCAGAAGGGAGGCTTTGAGCTGAAAGCACAGCGGCCCTGCAGGGGCTGGAGGAGCAGGGTGAGCTGGTCACAGGGGATCTTTCCACAGATGGCCTGGTTACTCCCAGCAGATCTCATCACTGCTGTAAATCTAAAGCAGTGTTTCTATCTAAGCCCCGAGACACGAGTATGCATCTTTCTCTCCTACTTGTTAAACCTGTGTTACAAATACTGACAGAGGAAGAAAGTGTCTTTGATTTGCAAGCAAAGCAAATCTCCACCTGGGTTTAAGAGGGATGAAAAAAAAATAGAAAAAGGCAAAAGTAGAATATAGGGAAAAGTTCAAATCTGTAGCTGGGAAATCAAAACAGGGAAGCTCTCTGTGTCATGAGGAATGGATAGGCAGGGGGGTTAAGCAGGATGAGGAGGGATTCTCTCTGAATAAATAAACTTCCAGCAATGTGATTGGACTGCTCTTAGGCAAAGACCAAATACACTGGGATTCAGGGAGGCTGGAAGTCCTAAATGTGTACTCATGCTCTGTGTGTGGAAAGAAACAGGATGATTTATTCATATCTTACTGTGATAATGAAATACTTTCTATTCCTTTTGTAATTGGGGGAGATGTTAAAGAGCAACTGCTAACCATTTCTGAATCAGCAGGACAACTCAGTTTGCATCTAAGATCATTAAAAAAAATGGCCAGGAGTCCCCAGGAGCTGTTAACCTCTTGGGTTTGTCTGCCTGCTATTTTTAACAAATTATGAAGCGTTGGGAAAAGTCTGTGGGAACAGATAGCTAATATTGTGCTAGTATTTCAAAAAGGCTTTGGGATGTCCTGAAGTGCCCGTGAGTCTGATGTGATCCCTGGTAATGGATCCCTGGTAATGGCAAGTCTGACATATGACTGTCTAATGCATGCTCAGGTGATATCTTATCTTTGATTATTTAGTAAAATATGCTATGATGTAATCAATGCCAAATCACAAGGTTACAGCATAATTATTGCCAATCAACTTTGCTTTGCAGAAAGAGTTTTCCTAAGTTTGCTTCTGTTTTGGATGTTATCTCACATTCACTTGCTAAAGGCAGCTGAAGAATCTAAAAGTGCCCGAGAGGTTTGTGCTAGTCCCACTGCAGTGTGCAGGGCCACCTTAATGCAGTCTGGGTGGACAAAAATAGCAAATAAGCAACAAATACATTTAAGCAGTTGCCTATTTTGCAGAAAGTTTCTCCTGTGTTCTTCCAGGGACCTGTCCTTTGCCCAGGACTAATCAGCACCTTTACCAAGAACATAAACCTGATGCAAAAAGTTCTATTTTGCTAAGAGTTTAAGAGAATGCCGCATTAGGCAGTATCTTTCACCTATGACTTGTATTCCATGTGGAGGCAATAGGAGGGAAATTACAGCTAGAAGAGTGTGACCTGCTGTGGTCCACAGCAGCGCTGGAAGGAGAATTTAGGTTTCCTGGTCTGGAGGCTGGAGTTGGCCCTAAACCATGGGCACTTCCAGGACAGCCAGGGGATGCTGGTTTAGCTGGTGGTTGAACCGCAGAGATTACCTGAGAGAAATTTTGCTTCCACAGCTATAACAGGTCCACCGTGACTCCTGAGAAGCTATGAAGGGACAGAGAATTGAGCGATACGTTTGCTCATGTGTTTACTGGATTTACTGTCAGATCTGTCACGCTGGGGGCCCCACATGCGGATTGTCTCCATGCTCTGTGTCAGCTGTGCAGGCACGTATTTCTTTACCAGATTCTTACTCAGATTTGCAGAACAGGGTCTCAATGACTTGTTAGGGAAGCAGCTGGGGACTGACAGACAGCGTGGGTAGAAGGACGTGCTGCATGACCCTGGATGGCAGGAGGTAACACAGCCACCCACCCCCCCATGGGGCACACAAAGGTTGAGCCACTCACGGCACCCACAGAAGGAGAGTTAGGGATACCTTTGGCCAGCAGCATGGGGCTGCTAGCTGTGCCCGTGTGGCTGGGGCTGCAGTGGGGCTGCAGGTCCGATGCCCTTCAGCACAGGGATGCCTGGGGGCCTGTGTGCCACTGGGGAGGTGATGCTGCAGGCGGCCGGGCATTGCCTGGGATGTCCTGGGAAATAACAATGCCCTGGCCCAGGGGGCCTTTTAATGGATTTTACCTTTGTGGGGAATTGCTAAAAGCACTGCAAAAATGCATGATGAAGATAACAGTGTAGCAAGGGAATTGCTGTGAAGCCAGATCTCAATCCAGCATGAAAGAGGTTGTGTTCTCTAAGGCTGTGTAAGGACTTGCATTTCTCAGCATGCTTAACCTCTTGAAAGTTGGCTGAGCTGAACTTAGTGCTGACCGGAGATACCCAGGTGCTTTAAGGTGTTACCACTGCTTCCTTGTAGAGCGTCATGGGATCTTTCATGTTTCCTGCCATAGCCATCTAAAATGAAGAGGATTTTGGGAGGGTTTTCTGAGTCAAAGATATGATCTCTCAAGATCTTAGCAAAGAAGTGAGAAAATTTTAGGTTAGATAAAAGACCTAGTTAAAAATAAGAACAGTAAAAAAAAAAAATAAACAATGCTTAAATGAAAATAAAGGGCCCTTTAAAAAGCTCCCAAGGTCTGGCAGCACCACTGCAGATACCAGTCGCTCCTGAGCAGACAGCAGTCATTGAGATCCTGGCATGGGCGATACGTCAATATTTACTAAGGGAATGTTCCCTCGGGAGTACCAAAACCTTTTTAAAAGGCACATTTTTTACTGGAGCTTTTAAAATATCGCTGATGAAAAACTAATGGAAGTGTGAATGTCAGCCTTTCGCAGCCGAAGGGCACAGTCCCCCGTGCACATTAGCGTTCCCTCAGATGCGTGGTGCATGGAGCAGCGGCACAGCTTTCCGATGCAGGAGCTCACCGAGACCCTGGCAGTGAAGCTGTTGGGTGCCTTTGTTAGATTTGCCTCCATTATCGTGTGATAAAATGGGACCTGGAGGCAGAAATGGGTTTGCAGCTGTGTACCGCAGCGGTGAAGCCTGACGAGGGGCGGCAGCAGCAGCAGCAGTGCCGTGGTGCCGGGACCTCAGCCCCTCCTTTGCAGCCAGAGCTGACCAGGGCTGCCTCTTCGTGTCTGCCAGCCGCCGGGTGATGGGGAGTGTTACTTACTCAGCCCATTAAGGCAGGGATATCTTAAGAATAAGATACTAAGTATGTAAGTAATCATTATTCTCTCTCTCTATATATATATATTTCATATGAATCATCATTAGACCAAAGCAGCAGGAACGAAGCTCCTTATGTGGCCCCTTTGCCCCACAGCTCACCTGCCTGCTGCAGGAAGGTGCTCCAGGGAAGCTCAGTGCCTTTTGGTGGCAAAACCACAAACTGAAATGAAGGTGAAGGAAACCTGCTCTGAGGCCTCCTGTGAGACACAGCCGGGACACGGCCATGCTGTACAGCAAAGGTCGGGGATTTTGGCTATGGCCGGTGCATCTGGGGAGCACTCTTCTGTGAGCCCACGCTCATGGCATGGGCATGGAGCATCACCCAAACTGGGCATTTTTGGTGGTTGCTCGCATTGAGGGGATGAAGCATAAGAGCCTGCCTGAAGCGGGGACAGCCCAGGAGAGCCGTTCTCTGCCCCTTTTCTGGCACCTCGCAGTACTGAGGCTGCCTTCGGGGTGGCTGGGAGAGCTGGGGCACTCCTGATGTCGGCAAGAGCTGGCGGTGCTCAGGGACTGTGGCATGGTGCCGACCCCACTGCCCCAGCCTCTCACTGCCAACACACTCCCTAAGGCCCAGTATAAAGCCTTGTCCTCATTCCTGTAGATAATATATGCAAGAAACAGTCACACCCTTTCGCAAAAGTTGCTTTTTGCCTTTCTTTTCTACAATACCAGTGTAATTCTGCTTTGATGCAGGGATCAGGGAGGGATGGGAAGGTTCAAAGAATTCAACAGTGGGCAAGGATTTCCAATAACATCCTTTCATGCTTGGTTAGTGTGAGACTCCAGTCATGGTTATTACATATAATTATGTAACTGTAATTGCTTCTCTTACAATAGTATTAAATTAAATTCATAAAATGTCAAGGTCCTTTGCATTAAAGCACCATTCAGCAACCGTTTCAATGGCTATTCCTTTCAGTCCTTTCATTTTCAGGCAACTGATGGCAGTTGTTTGTCCAGCTGCTTTTAGGAATCATCAGGGTAACACAACACTTCACCAGCGTGCCTGCGGACATCACTCCATGGGTTTTGGAAATGGGAACTGAAACACTCTGTCACACCTTTCCCTCGCCTGCTGCAGGTGCTTGTGGAGAGGTGATGTGGTTAGAAATGAAGTCGCTGCCTTCAGGCAATGCACCCACCACCGATAAGCAGCATGCAGCCAGGGCTGGTGTGTCCGCCTCCTTCTGGTCACCCAGCAGTGAGGGAGGGACGGGAGCAGCTGGGGAGCATGGTCAGTGAGGTCTGCTTGCTGGGACCCAGTGCCCTGAGACAGCACTGGTGAGCTGAAGGGCCGCTTTCTTTAGTGAGCGTTCACTGACGTCAACCAAAAGTTAGATGTTGCTTTTCCATTGCTTCAAGTTTTTGCAAGTTGCACAGCAACCATGATGGGTAAAAGCAATCCCCATGAAATGCAACAATATATCTAAGCCTAGAATTAAAAGATGTGTAAATAGCTTGGTAAAACCATAATTTTCGCTGAGCAAGCACTCATGCAAAAATGACAGATGGCCCCCGTGGCTCCACGCACATACAGGTGCAGACGGTCAGCTAACTCTTTTTCACATCTTTTGTTAGAGCTGTTCAGTAGCTCACTGAATTTTTCAGCCGAGTTTTTCCTTTCTTGGATGTTCAGGTCCTAAAGCATCACGTCATGAAGGTGCATCGGACACCTGAAGTACGCTGGCAAAAAAAAATGAAAGACCCAGGCACGCTCGCTGGCAGCAGGGTGCGGAGTCCCTGCCTGCAGCACCGGCGTGGCAGAAGGGCTGGCCGTGCTCCGAAGGCTGGCTGAAGGCTGGCTGTGCTCCCGAAGGCTGGCTGAAGGCTGGCCAAAGGCTGGCCATGCTCCGAAGGCTGGCTGCGCTCCCGAAGGCTGGCCGTGCTGGCTGGCTGCATGGAACGCGCTTCCCCGCGGCTCTGGGAGCAGTGGGACGCGCAGCACCTGGGGAGGCTGTTTAATAAGCTCTGCCTGCTGCCGCCTGCCCACCGTTGTTCCTGATTAAGTCTTCAAGTGTAAAGTAATGTGAGGTGAGGGAGCGCAGTCCCATGAAATTACCTTTCCATTAAATTCCTTGTCATAAATGAAAGGGAAGGTGGTTAATTCAAAGCAAAGGTGAATGAGATAAATTTACTATAAATCCCTTCTGAGCTGCCCCTTTGCTGAAGTTTTGTGCTTGCAGCAGCACGTTATGTGCCCTGTAGCACCGAAGGCTTTTGATCTGGCAGGTCAATACTTCTTTCCCTTTGAGCTGATGCTACAACGAATTGCTTCACCTTCCTCGGTGGGAATGCACACATCCCATTGAACTGGCCTCCCACAAAAACTCCCACTATTGATCTAATTTATGAATGAGGTCCTTGATTAAATTACCATTGATGGATACTGCATGTCGAGCAGAGGCAAATGCCAGGAGGATTATTAGAGTGGGGGGTTCTGAATTACTGAACGACTTTTATTTTTTGAAGCCAACTCTGCAGTCATTAACCGGGAGCAGGGACTGGGGCTGGTGACACCGGGGAGCTGGGAGGTCCCTGTGGCACCCGCCACAAGCTGGAGGCTTGTCTGGGTGCTTCTACCTCTAGTGCTCTGCGGACATCTCTTTCTGGTGGCTCTTTGCTGGGAGAAGTGACGCCTCCCTGCTCTCTGCCCGGGGAATGGCTTTTCCCTGTCCCCAGGATCAGCCTCAGCTGTGGAGTTTCCCTGGTTCATCGGGGATGCTCTGCAAAATCCCGCCTTGCTGGGGCTGCAGCACACCAGGAAGATTCGGGGCAGCTCAGGAGACATTACTGATCCAGAGGTATGGCTGAAATGTTTGTGCCCCGGACACCACTGAGCTGCTTCATGACGCTCTGCCTTGCCCCATCCTACAGGTCATCATGGCCCCAATTCACACAATCCATTTGTAATACAGAAGGGTGCCAGAGCCCCCCAGCAGTATCTCAGTGGCTCTTGATGTGCACTCCCCCCTTCTTGCTGTTCTGTAAGAGGGAAACTCAGGGGGCTGTGCGCGCAGTGTGGGGAAGCCCCCCATGGGTCTGGTGCTGGGGGACACAGACGGTGCTGCCATGGGCTCTGCCACCGGCAGAGCTGCCGTGGGATGAGCACAGCTCTGCAGGCAGATGTTGCTCACCAGCCTCAGCTCTCACCTGCCGCTCCCAGCACCCGCCTTTGCCCCGTGTATTCGGCACATTCGGTACAGATCACTGCCAGGGCAGCATTTGCCTGGTCATTCTCCTTACAGGTTCTGCTGTTGCACCAAAGCCACTGGGTGTTGTTCTGCCTGTGGCAGAAAGCACGTTGCTAAGTTAGTTCTTGTACACCAGAATATTAAATACCATCAGAATATTAAATACTGCATTTAAAGATAATGTTCTGCCATTTAGAATGAAGAATGCAGTATGTGTACATGTGTTCACACTGCCAGATGAACAGCTGGAAAAGGGCATAAAAAGATGATTGTATCTGTGAAGTCATGGATGTGTGGGAGATCTCTATGTTTTATTCTATTCCTGTACTGCAGGTGTTGGTTAGATGATCCTTTACAGTGATTTGAAAAGGCAGGTGGGCAGTTTGGGTTGAGATTCAGTGATTTTTTTTGCAAATTCTTACTTGCTGTGTGACTCTAGGTGAATAACCTAATTTTTTTGTGAATCTATTTTACACCTATAAAGAGGGGATAATATCTTTAAATGGTGATGGTAACTTTCTGCAAGCAAATGTGACTGTTATGAGGCTGAATAGTGATAAAACACCCCAACACTACAGTATCTGAGAGACGTGTGGTATTGAAATCCTATAAATATTTAAATGAAGCATATATTGGCACAGGCGTAAACAGATAAAAGTTCATACTGTGCACACAAAGCATAATCCTGTGGGATTCATTTTAGAAGGTTTCATCAGACCGAAGACAAGTTAATAGCTTTATAGCAGATTTCATGAAAAGGTAAGTCAAGGGTACACGTACGTCCAAGTGACTGGAGCACCCCTGTTTTCCTGGATGAAACAGGGCTGCTTCCAGCACGTGGGAAGAGTTGGAAGAAATCCCTGCTTCGAGGGAAAGCTGCAGGATCTTAGCACTGAGCCTGGTGTTTAGGGACAGGTCTGAATCCTCTGCTCGTCTCCTCTCTCCACATCCCCCCAGGCTGGGCTCCTGCTGCAAAGTGCCTCAAAGTCACATGCGGGGTTTCTGCCACTCCTAGCAGTTTTGAACTGCACAGATGGAACATCTGCGTCCGTACAGTTATACATGCACGTCTGTGCACACACAGGCACGCACACACTTGCCCTTTTTATCCTGAGCTCTTCCAGCCTCTTGGACATGACCCTTTCTTCCACTCCTGCTCCATGTGTACCAAATTTTGATGCTGCTGATTTGCTTTCTTCTGTGACTACAGTGGTAAATTTAGTGACGATGAGAAGAAATATCTCACATGTAACATGAACTGCAAGCAGCTTAATCACCACCCTAACAACAAGAAACCTAACCGAAGCACGGCATCAAAAATGACATTTCTTCTCCAAAAGCTGTTCACTACATGTGGAAAATAAAAACCCTCCTGGTTTTATGCAGAAAAGGGGAAAACGGATACATTAGAGCAAAAGACAGAAAAGGTGAGGGAACAAAGGTCAGCCAACTGCTGAAAAGCAGAAGGTCAGGTAGCGTGCCAAAAGTCAGAGAGTTTCACAGCAGAAACTCCCGGCTGGCATAGCCAGGAGGAACGAGGCACCGCCTGGGTAATGAGGTGCACATCTCTTCTCCTTTCTTTGGTAGCAAAGTAAGATGGTTTTTGTCTTGGCTTGTTACAGGAAAAGATTAAATACACTGGTAATCACAGAATACAGTGGAAGCAATTGTAAGCTGAAGAATATGAGAGAAAAGTAAATGAGAAAAGAGAAAAAGATACGATGTGAATAATAAATGAAACGAATACAAATAGCTAAGTAGGCAGCAAATTAGGATATAATTATATCATTTTAAATAAGGATAGTAAGAAAAGTTCAAGCAATTGGCATAAAAGTTCATGTTTGATTGCGATGCTCTTTTCTGCCCCTAAAAGACGTAAAACTTTGCACTAAGGGAAACTCTGGAATAATTTTTATAGCTCTCACAAAGTCATGAGTAGGACTGTGGCTTGTTACAGCTCAGTGTAGTTACTGAAACTATCTCCCCCAATTCTTAATTCATAATCAGGGTTATTACTTGTATTTGTAAACCATTATCAGGTCTATAACAGATTTGGAAGAGAAGTGTTATCCCACACGAATTTGATATGTTATACATATATGGAAAAAAATATGAAGAAAGGTAGTGGCTGAGAGACCAAATAGACAGACAGCATTTATCATTATTATTGATGCCTTAGAATTAGTATCATTCAGTTGGAAGGGACCTACAAAGATCATTGAGTGCCTGACCATTTCAGGGCTAACCAAAAGTAAGCATATTATAAAGAGCATTATCCAAATGCCTCTTGAATACTGTTAGACAAGAACCATCAATGGTCAATAATGATTTAACACATTTAGCATCACATAGTACAGGTTTCTGTCCAGGCAAGTTTCAGATCTTAAAGCTGTTAGCTGTAAATTAAGTTATCATATGGAGAAAGCGCGCAGCAAAAATATATATGTGGAACAATATACCAGCTAACTTGTTAGCAAGTTGTGTTCTCCTTTACCAATAAGTAGCTGTCAGCAGCCTGACAAAAATGCTCTGAAAATAAGAAATTTACAGCAGGAATAAATGGAAATGAAAATACCTCAGGGCACTAAGAAATTCAAACTGTGAAAAAGAAATGTGTAAAGTTTAACCACCACTGTGGGGCACTTACACTGTGACAGCCTCTGCTTATTTGCCTGCACAATGTGGAAATGAAGCAGAAAATTCAGGGGTGGGCGTGGAGGATCAGAGGGGACACAGCAGAGCCTGGGGACAGTACCACAGTGCTGTGTGGGCGAAGGGGACAGGCGGACGCTGCTGATAGGGAAGTTCAGTTTTGGGCATGTGATGGGCAGGCAGATGAGCAAGAGCTGCTCTACATGGCAACAGCCGGCCCTTGGGAAGGGCTTCCATACAGAGCACAAAAATCCTTTTTAAGCCCCTGCTCTACATCTTCTGTGCCCTTGTTTTTGTAGGGTGACCATATCAAGCACCCGCCTGACGGGCTGGAACCTGTAGCCCAGCACAACACTGATGAATCCTAATTACACTTTGCAGTAAAGGAGATTTGTAGGTTTTGTATTTAATCATTGTATACTGTCTGGCAAAATCTGATAAAGTGCTTCAGATGAGCTGACAGCAAACAACTTTTTAGTGTGAGCTGAATGAGAGAGAACAAAAGTTCATTTTTCCAGAAGGTGGGGGTACCCTGCAGCGCCGTGGGGTCGGGGGGGAGCACTGGGTCATTGCACCAAGGGGCCAAGGAGGTTCCAGTGACAGGGCAGCCATGGCCTTGTCCTCGTGTCCAGGAGCACAGGCTGGGGCTCTGGTGTGGGTGCACATTCATCACCTCCAGAATTACAGCCTTGCAGTATCACAAAGCAAACAGATGCCAGGGAGTGGCTTCACAGCCTGGACACATCTTGGTCTTTCGTATGTATCTCATTAGTTTTGAACAGGGGCTCACAAAAATCTAACACCTATCACTAAAGCTACAGACAGGATCCAGGCATGAACATTCAGGTGAAATGCTGGGTCTTGTGCATTACAAGGAGGCAATTTTACGTGACTGGACTTTGCTTTCATTGCAATTTAATGTTCTCAAACACTTTGAAAAGTGCCTGGCATATAAATTGCTTTCACCTCACAGACAAGTTTTCTAAGAAAATGAAATACATGTGTCTGGCTCTCTGTGCACGTATGTTGTCAAGTCTACTGAGCAGCAGTAGACAGATTTTCCAAAGAGAAGAAGGAAGGAAATTATTTGGGAAAATTTCCCAGTGTGAGCCCAGCAGAAAGCTGCTCTGTTTGCCCAGCCAGCTGGCTAGTGTGCATTACTCTGGACTAGTCACCAAATATACACAAATTGGAAAGAAATAGGCGCCATTAAAACCTCTCCTCACAAAGGGAAAGTGCTTGTTTTTTTTGCCTGACACTTTGGAGTAAGAAACTGAATGCAACTTGAAAAGAGTTTTCTGAGGCCAGCAGTAGCAGAGTGAGAGGGCTGGGGCTCCCAGCACACATGGGGCTAGTGAGCAGAGGGCACCTGCTGGCCCCGTAGCAGGCACCTCACCTGCTTTGGCACCATTTTTTCCTAAAGCAGCCCCTCTAAAGGTGATAACATTGATATCACTGTTACCGTGTATTTGACTTTGCTTGCTTTGCTGCTGCAGATTTATGCAGAAACTTTGGCAAGAGAAACAATGGCTCTGTTCACTGTTCCTCTAAGACCTGGGGACATGCTCAGGCTCTGTTTCGGGTATGAGAGCCATCACTTGGTCCAAGGGAACCGCATGAACTGTTAGGCGAGGTGATGAGCTGCCGTTCGGTGAAGCGGTGAGCTCACCCACATACACCGAGGAGGCCCAGGGAAATGATGGGAGGAGGCCTAGCGCCACGAGGAGCCTGCCCGGCTGCTCCCAGGGCCGTCAGAGGAGAGAGCAACCCACCCACGGCACATCTCCCAGTCCCAGAGGTCACAGAGGAACAGTAGAGGGTAGGGGAGCCCACTGAATGAAGTGCTGAGGGACCAGCACCCTCCCTGCACCCTGGGAGGCCCCAGCAGAGCCATCAGCCCTGTTGTACTGATGGAGGCCCATCAAGGTGAGCAGCAGTATACGCCAGTGCCTGCCAGGAGTGGATGAGCCGATCCTGTGCTGAAGAAAGGTTTAATTTGGCCAGATCATGAGTAAGGTAAGTGCTGGTTTGTTTGCTAGCCCTTTTCTGTGGCAATCTACAGGTCACTCTGCCTCTCCCATGCCCACTTTGTGCTTGCAGTGCGGGTGCTCTGTGGTGCAGGAGGTCCATGGGCTCAGGATGCTTTGAGGGAGCAGCGGGTGGGCAAAGCAGAGAAGTAAATGTTGTTCTGCACGTAGTGGGGAAATCCAGATGTCACAAGAATGTTTCCTAGGCATGCTTAGGCTGTAAAAGTACCAACTGTTTGGCTTCATTTACGTGGCAGTACTGAGGGTTATTTGTGTGTGGCACCTTTAGAAGTCTGGTTGCCAGTGCTCTCACTAAGTCCATATTATGTGGTTATGCCCACTCCACAACTCACCAGAAACAGAATCACAGAATCATCTAGGTTGGAAGAGACCTCCAAGATCACCCAGTCCAACCAAACTATGTCCTTGGTGGCAACACAGTGAAATATGTACCCTGCTGAAGAATACAGCAGCACTCAGAATGGTCAGACTGTGCGCTAATACCTACAAAATCACATAGGGAAGCTGGCAGTTTGTGTCTATTAGTGGTTTAAATAGGCTCAGATTTGCTAATACAAATGAAAATGACAATAGCTAGCAATACTGTGGCAGTAAAATTTGCAGATTTTTAATTTCATTGTAGATTAAAGTGAACTGGGACTCAATCTGTGTGTTTGAAAAATGACATACTTCATAAATATTTAGTGTGTCAGACTGGCTAGTGCAGATGTGTCACAATAAAATTTGAACAAAATTGGTCTTCCTCCAGCCATTAATAACTTCCAAGCAAGTCATCACAGTAATGAAAATTGATCAGTGCCAAATGACTAAACAGAAAATGGCAGCCAGCAACTTGATCCTGTTTGTCCAAGCCTGGATGATGCACTGGTTGAGGCCAAAGCTGGATCCCTGGAAAAGCCTCTGCAGGAGTCGGAGTGCTGCTGGGTGGCTGGTGCCAGTGCACAGGGGCTGCTGGGTGCGTGGGTGCAGTTGGTGCATGGGAGCTGCTGAGTTCAAGGTGCGGTTGGGTGGCGTGCACAGCAGAGGCCAGGCTGAAGGGCAGGCGGGCGTTGCGGTGCCTTTGCCGCTGGAGGAGCAGGAGGCTCCCGCATGGGCGGTAGCCAGGGTCTGTGCGGCAGCGCGGCTTTGAACGTCCAGCCGGTGGGTGGCAATGGTTTTCTCTCCCATATTCGGAATCAATTCTGAGTACTACATTCCATGGGAGAAATAGGCAAGCAAACAGAAGTATTTTCAGTTCTCCCAAGCTGATTATAGGACAGTTTTGCATAGAAAGAAATGGCACTTTATTCTCATCTCTAGATTTAATAGACATGAACCAGTTACCATGTTAAGAGGGATGTGCTTATACTGCATAATCATTTTCAGACATACAGTTTTTAAAATTTTAGATAATTTACTATTTTTCTAATGCACATCCCTCTAATATTTTTCTGCCTCTTTCTGAAATGTTTGTTAACATATGAGAAACTTCAGACATATGCTTTATTTTTCTTACTTCTCCTTTTTCTCTTTTTGAAATCTACCATCTTGTCTTGTGCATAACTTCTGTTATCAGGTATATGATGTGTCTTTGGTATGCAGTATGGGTTTGCTTCAAAACTCTCTGAAGTTAATGGGAGAATTTCCACTGACAGCAGTACATCTGAAATGAAGACAGAGCTATGTCTGGAGACATGGAAGTGCTCTAAAGTCTAATTTCAAAGTCTAATACCACATAGGAAGTCTTCAGGAACTCAGATTTCATCTGGCAGATGTGTGACCTATACAGAACACTTGCAGCCATCATGCTCTATGGTCTCCCAAATGTCCTGTGATCTGCCTCATATTTCAGTTGATGCTTCCTCCCAGAAGTCTTAGGCAAGAAGATGTCTTAACACAGTAACAAAAATTTTAGTCTACTTTGCATTACATCGTAGAAGTATCCTACAGGGCTAAGACACAGTGCACAGTGTCCTGGACACCTGCTTTTCGTCCTGTTACAGACAGTTGGACTGTTGGATCTGTGGTTTGACCTGGTATAGCCTTTCTTGCAGTAATAAATACAGTTTTTCTTCACATGGCAAAAATGTCACAGATATTTTTCTAAGGAAAAATATTACAAAGAGTATATGGGAGCAACAGGTTTGTGTGTCCATACCAGCAGGGACACATTAACTGAGGGAAAATCTTGCCAGGTTCTCTGCAGTAGCCCTCAGTTCTCAGTAGCTACGTAATTATTAAAAAATTAAAATACATCTATGAAAGTGCAGCCACATTTTAACTCAATAGATGGGACAATCCAGGCATATCCAACAAACTTTTCTCATCTCTCCACACCCTGACCTTCTCCTAGACCATCTCTCTGTCACTCCCTGTGCTGAGAGCAGCTCTGGACAATGTGACACCCTTCCGAAGGCTTTTCTTGATGTGTCAAGCAGAAGAGCAACCTGCTGAGAGTCCTTTGGCCATCTTTGTCCTAGGATAGGTAGGTTTCAGTACCTAGCAGGTTTTTCAGAACAGTCAGACTGGATCAGCTGGTTTTGCAGTTATTCCAAAGGCAGAGAAACACTTCAGGTTCAGTACAGTCCCAAAAGGAGATTATTTCTGCTGAGAATGACCGAATAATGGAAGAATAATCAAAGCTAATAGCTGTTTGGTTGCTGAAGTGTACTTTGGTGGTAGGAGTCTGTGATCCATGTGATTGCTGGGGAGTGTAGCTCCACAGCACAGCCAGACAGCGCTGGCACACGTCTTCGCGCCGAGCCAGCCTGGGCCCTCTCGGCTGCATCTCCTGCTTGAGCTCTGAAACCTGTTGCTCGAATCCAACCTGAGTGTTGGGTCCCTGCACTGCCAAGTTTCCAGCCACAGTTCTAAGTCCAGCCCAGTGCTCTGCCTTGCGCTTCAGGGCTTCATTCTGAGGAGATGCTAAGGACACTAAAAGTCAGTAGCAGAAAAGAGGAGAAAATGGATGAAATTATGCATTAGTAAACAGATTATATGGCTATGCAGAGGCATATAATTCAGTCAGGTTCAAAACAGAGTAAACTCTGACCCTGTTCCTTGGTAGGAATCCACCAAGAGCAGAGGCCCAGTTACTTTTCTGTCCTGTGAAAGGGAAGGGAGTCCTCCGTGTCAGGCCTAGGGGGTAGGGACTGCCACTGCTAGTGCTAGGCCGGAAAGCACTGAGCTTTATAATCATAGAATCACAGAAAGAATCAGAATCACAGAATGGTTTAGGCCACCCATGCCCAGCCCCCTGCCCCCAGCCCCATCCAGCCTGGCCTTGGGCACCCCCAGGAATGGGGCAGCCACAGCTCCTCGGGGCAGCCTGCGCCAGGGCCTCACCGCCTGCAGAGGGAAGGATTTCTTCTTTACATCTAATCTAAACCTACCCTCTTTCAGTGTAAAGCTGAAACTTTGTCCTATCACTACACCCGCTGACAGAGACCCTCCCCAGATATTCTGTAGGCCCCCTTTAGGTCTGGAAGGCCACTGTAAGGTCTCGGGGGAGACTTTCCAATCAAAATTGGAAGATGAGTTTTAGAAAGACGTGCTTTTGGAATGAAATTTTCTAGATGCTTGCTTGAAATCATCTCTGCATATCTGTTTCATCAAATTTAGGGACAGAGGAATGTAATTTCATATTTCTGTAGGACTTTTTTATATATCTTTATTTAAAAAATTGGAGATGAAAAAATACTGTAATGTTTTCAATTGACTAAAGACCATGCATGAACAGTTTTTGTCTGGATGGGGGCAAGAACACTCAGGATGACTGAGAGGCTTGTCAGAAGACAAGACACTGGCAGGATGGCATCTGTGGTCAGTGCCCAAACCTTCTCCCTGCTGTAATAAATGCAATCAGTTGGTGAGGGTCAGAGTAAAGGACACCTGATTAAAATTCTCACATCTGTAAGGATTCGTCTGCAGGGATTCCTCACATATTTCATGACCCTTCCACTTCAAGGACAGTTTTCTTCTGAGAAGGCAGTTAGAAATCTGCAACCTACAACTTGAAATGAAGACTAACTGGAGTGTGTTTTGAACGGCAGCCTCCCACAGACCATTTATTGTTGATTATGATGCTTCCAAATGGCGATGGGCTTGAATGTAGAGAAACAAGATGGCACTGACAGATGCAAACCCTTGCTTTTGGCAGCTGGAAGCTGAGCAGATGAGAGGAATGGCATTTTGCTGCGGAGCTGGAAAACTTGGCAGCAGCTCAGGCTTTAAAAGCCACCACTGTCTCTGGGTGGATGGTTTATAGTCTTCACAGATCATCAGACTTCCTAATGGGAAGAGGCTTGAAATTTGGAAAGAAGTGGCAAAACAGTGGTGATGTTCCCTTGCTGATCTCCTTGCAGAAGGAGGTGGCAAAGCCAGGGCTCTCTCAGTGAAAGCTCCGCCAGGAACCCCAGGCCCTGCCACAGAGGTGAGAGCAGGGCCGGAGGAGGCATGGCTGGGAGTGCGGTGAGAGGTGAGACCTCGGTGCCACAGCTGCGTCGGGCAGCGGCGGAGGAGGGGAGCAGATGTCCACGTCTCTTCCTTCTTCTGGGGACAAAACCACAACTCGGTTACAGCAGCGCTGTGGAAAAAAATGATTTTAAGTAAACATGAATGTAACAAGCATTACTTTGTGTGCTTGAGATATATTTGGGGCAATATTTCAAACAACAGCATTTTTTTATTAGCATTTAGTGGCTCATCAAATTTGTGGGTTGCCCTAGGCCAGGCAGTGACTGGTGCTGTACTGGGCAGCCAGTGAGTAGTGTGGGAGCTTTTGCCAAGCTTTTGCTCTGTCGGTGAGGACCAGGCAGAGTCCATGAGGGTCAGCCACCTCCCTGCACCCCACAGTGCCCCAGACCACAGGGCCTTTTTTTTATTTTAATTGCTAGTGTTATTTAGACTTCAAAGGAAGTAAAAAGCTGCACTTGTACCTACACTTGGGAAAAAAGAAGAATACACTTTTTGAGTCCTGAACTGTGTAAGCCATTTGTAACTAGATTATGTGGTTCGCTGTTAATTTTCATAACAGTCTGTAAGCTCATTTTCTTTTTGGAGAAATCTTGCGAGACTGGCAGTCAAACACCAAAGGCACCAAACAGTACAGCTACAAGTATTGTCTGGCTTATTGTATCAAACGTATTTCTTGGTAGTGTCGTCCAAGCATTATATTTTGTTTTTGTGGAAATGCTAAATACATAGATTATCTAAAAAAACACCACCAACAGCAAAATAAAACATTCCTTTTTGAAATGTTTTGTTTTTTAAAATGTGATTTTTTAAAGTTTTATTTACTGTGTATTCATGTGCATCTGTGCTTGGTTTTCACTTACTGCAAATCTCATAAATTAATGAATATGCAGCTTTCTGCCTCATTTAGAAGTAACAAGGGCTTTCTATTGAATATGTAAACTGAATCTTTATCATTTAAAATAAATAGGTTCCAATGGTTTTGGTTTCCCTGTTCACTATCCTGCTAAGAAACAGCCTTGCACCTCAGCTCTTCTTTCCTCAAATAGTCTTTTGAAGAAATAAGAAGCGATACCTAATGGGGAGTTTGCTACACTGTTACAGAACGTGATAGCACCAAAAAGGTGTGAAATCCAAGATCATTTTCTGGTTGTTATGTATTAAATTAGAGTAAAGCTTCCCAAGGTGAAAAGAACCTCTCTCCATTACCAGACTCTTGGCTGTAAAACGTGTAGGTTACATCTCATTATCACTTAAGAATTAGAACCTCAAGGTCATGAATAACAAAATATCTGCCACGACCCTCCACGGAATTGGCTTATTAAGTTAGCTAAGGATATGTGTAATTTTCTATCGTTTTTGTGACCTTCACAGATTAAGGTCAGCACAATGCATATCAACAGAGCACATACGTTCAGGGCCCTGAGCAAGGGATGAGACTAGGGGCGTTTCACTTGGCTGCTGACTTTTGCAGGCTGTGGACACTTCTGGTGCTTCCTCAGCTGTGCCTTGGGGGTGCTCCATGGTGCCCGGGGCTGTGGCCGTGTGGGAGGCAGCCGGACAGGCGCAGGGGGTGCCACCTCGCTGGGCGCAGCGTGGGCTGCTGTGGGACAGCCCAACCACAGCCATAAGTGCCTGCCGCAAAACCAATGGCCCCCAGACTGCAGGGGCTTCTGCAATGCATGAGGCAACGGTGCAGGAAAAGAAGCCTCAATTTCCTCCTTAGAGTTAAATAGTATTTCTTTGCATAAGATTTGTTTTCAAGTTTTCTGTGTGTGTGTGTTTGTTTTTATCCCAATAACATATGGTACAGTGGATGTTGCCTAACTGCTGTGAGTAATTTAGCAGCGAGTAGGTGATATTATAAAATACGTACCTTGGCAAATGTGCAAGTCCTTTTAGCAAAATTGATAAGGGAGCAATACCAAAGAGCAGAATGGAGAAGACACTGAAATATGAAAATCCTTTTCTACACCACAATTGTAATTCACTTGTATGCTGTGCAATAATAGGCTTAGTGACCGGTGCTTGCGATATAAAGGTTTAATAAATTATCCAACTGCTTGCTGTAGCCTCTTCTCCAGGCTGCCATCCAGTGAGCTGCAATCATGCCAAATTGTACATCAGTGCCAGAGTCAGGATTGTGAATATTCCAGTGATTTAGAGGTTTAAGCAACTTAGAAGCTTAACAGACATGGACAGTTAAGGCAATCTCATGGAGAGGTAGCTTTTCAAGTTTTTATCCTGCACTTCCTGCTCTAACTAAAAATGTGCCTGATTTCCTTCGTGATCCCTTGAAAGAAGAAAATTCAAAGGCCTTAGTTTTCAGGCAAAAGCTCAGAGGCTCAGTTGTATTATAATTAGATTTATATCCTATTGACCATTTTGTTTTCCCAGGAGGTTTGTTTGTGAGAAAAAGTGTGAGAGATGTGGGCTGTGCCTGGCATCTCCCGCTCGCCCACAGCTCCGTACACAAGCTGTTGAGAAGCTCAAGATCCCAAGCAAATTCAGTGCCTAATTTGTCATTTCCAGCCTGAGTGCCTAAGTTTCAGCTGTGTCTGCAGAGAGTGTCAGAGATGGAAATCCCCGTTGGTCTGCCCCGAGCCCTGCCTCGAGCCCAGCCCCCTGGCTTGGCTGGAAATGTGGGTTGCTGGAGCTGGCAGGGCCCGGGCAGGCTTCATGGGGGGACGTGGGACACCCCGTCACTCAGGTCCCACCACTGCAGAGGGGAGGGATGTGCTGATTGCCCCACAGAAACTCCCAGGTAAAGCCCTGTGCCATGAGAAGCTGGAGTGGGATGGAGAAGTGAAGAACGAGGGTACCCTGATTTCCTGGTTGGCACTGAACACCTCGCTAGGCTTTTGTTTTTAAAAATGCCAGGTTTTCTTTGGAAATCCAGCACGAACAAACATTCTTACTGAGCAAGAAAATTAAAACATATCTTTTCCAACATATTTGTACCTTGTACGCTATTGGTTATTACCACATATATCTCCTGTATTTACTGATTTCCATGTTTGTCTCTCCCAGTACCAACAGCAATTTTAGCCTGCCTGCCCTCTCGGTCCATTTACAACATGAACAGCTCCAGTGAGCCACCTCCTGCCCACTGAGCTGAGCATGGCCAGGCCTGGTGTTTCCAGGGGACAAACTCTCTCTCTTCAGTAAAGGATAGCACTCAGACTTGGAAACTGCCCCAGCTCCTGGCAAGGGCAAGCTGCAAAACCCCTTTTAAGGTGTTCAAGGGAAATCGACACTCTTAAGCTTAACATATATTCTTTTGATCACCAACATCATTTTTAAAGTAGGAAAACTTGTGGAGATGTGCCTGGAAATCAATTTTTCTGTTTTGCTGACCTTTGTCCCCTACTTTAGCTACAGAAGCAAATTAAATGTGTGCCTGGGGTGCTGCTGCCCAAGGGGTGAACCAAAGGCTGCTTGAGATGTGGCTGGGCACTGAGGTCTCCTCTGCCCCTTCCCCTCCGCTCTCCACTGGCCTCCCCCTGCTTGCTGCATGCTGCCAGGTCTCAGGCACGGCACAGCAGCCTTCCCAGAAAGAGAAAACACTGAGCAGTAAAACCACACTCTGGGCAGCATCTATTTGCATTGCTGGCCCATCCCCGCTGCCAAAGCTACTCGGGAAATGGAGCTGCTGCGGGATCATTTGTTGGCGTAAGCAGCACTCTTGTTGAGGTTTTGATAGCTGTGGTCCAGGCTCTGTACTCAACATATAATTTATACCAAAAAGGGGCTTTGCAGATGGTGTTGCAGTATAAACAGACAATAATTTGCAACTGCAGTCATATCGGCTTGGAGGAGAACCGAAGGGGCTTTTCCCACTCCTGCTGCAATGAGTCACAAAACTGATGGGTCAGTTTGGGGTGCAGAGAATGGGGGCAGGGGAATGGAGAGCATGCTGTGCAGCTGGTCTGCCAGCAAGCCTTCCTCGGGCGAGTGTCATGGTTTGGCTGCGTGTTTTGTTTGTGCCGCTGTATGGCTGCAGCATGGACCGAAGTGTGGCTTTTCTTTCAACAAGAATTTGTAAAACAATGTCAGAATGAAAGGAGTGAAAACAGAAAGATCTGAAAAGTGAGAAAATCTATGTTAAAGAAAAATATTTCCTTTTTTTGTCCTTAGTGCACGGCATTACCCAAACGAAATCCGGAAGCAATGCAGAGCTGTCCCCCGGGCAGGCTCTCTCTGGCTCGCACGGCGCTTCCAGGCTGCACAAGCTCGGTCTGGCTGCCCTGGCAGTGTGGTGTTTGCACAGGCCCGTCCTCCCCACCTTGTTTTAGGTGGTTTTTCTGCTGCAGGTGATGCCCATTGCACAAATGATTTTGTCACATGAAGTGCTTTTTCCTCCCGGATGTTAGTGAAGGTATTGCAGCAGTGCTTTTGATACTGGACACTGCAGGGCCCTGAGAGGAGCACAGGTGCTGGTGAGGTCCAACTGATGTTCGCTTCTTCATATACTGGCTGCTTGGCTACCTGCATATTAATCCAGTGTGGTTTTGTGTTTTTGTTGTTGTTATTGTCGTTGTTTGGTTGTTTTTTTCTTTCCCTGAGAACGCCTGTATTTTTAATGTGAATAATAAATATTTTTAAGTCAAATACCTTGAAAATTTGATTCATGATACCTCTATTCTACTATTATATATTAACTAGACTTGAGCAGAATTTTTTTTTCTTGGTCTGCAATGAGAGAGGAAAGGTGGGCGCTCCTCTGGAGGAGCCAGCAGCTCTCCTGACACCGAGCGGCCGGGTGACGCCCGTGGTTGTGGATAAAGGGAGCAGCCTGCCAAGTGCCATGGCAAAATACAGGACTTCTCTGAGAAAATGTTTCGCTTTGCGTGAATGGTGGCATGACCTAGGACCAGGCTGAAAGATGCTGGCCGTGCCGGCACAGCGCTCTGTTGGGCATCCCGTGCCATGAAGCAGCGTGCTGCCGCCCGTCCTGCCTGGCCCCTGGGGAGCGCACAAACAGCCCGCGGCTCCCTCTGCTGCTATGCAGATCAGCATTCACCAATACCTACCATGTCTACATTCTGCATGAAATAAAAGTGCTCCCTGGCCAGCCTTTATTACGAGCAAGCCTTGACTCTTGAGCTCTCATTCTACGGACTTCAATGAATCTCATTTTGGTGAAGTAAGTTCCGCAAAACATATGATTTTCCTTGTCAAACCAAAGTGTGCAAATGTGAGATTTTGATGTTAGAGGTTTAGACCAAAACACATTTTGATTGGGTAAATTTTAAAATACTGTCGTTTATCAAACATTTTTTCTCAGTTTCGAAGGAGGTGAAAAACAGTGATTGATACATGGTTGGGAGCTGCTCCTTCAATCTTCACTGGCCTGTCATTAAAAAAAATTGCAGCTCAGTCCATGGCCTATGCATTTTTCTTCTGTGAAATTTTGCAAGGTCAAAGGATTGTCAACGTAACATCAATATCAGCAATCTATTATACTGCATCTTATGAAAAAGTTCAGAAATAACAAGTTTGCTGCTAGCATGGTAATACCAGCTTGCATCTGTCATTTATCAGGAGCAGGAATTGATAAAAAAGAAAGTATATTGCGAGTGTTGCTACCGTGTTGTTTTCTTCTTTGGTTTTGTTTTGTTCTTTTGTTTTAAAGCTGTCACTTATGTCTTCTTCAGCAATACAGCTGCTGCCAGTAGGAGGCTTGGAAATGTTAATTTTTAATTTATAAATATTCTCAGTTTAGCTTCAGGGTACACCAGGGAGTATTTTATGGGGTCATTAATTCTTGTCTTGAATGTGATGTGTTGGTTTCTTCATTCCCTTGGGGCACTTTATTAATAGTCCCATGAAACATGCCTTGAAGTATCTAACAGCAATTAGAACATGTCCCTTTGTTCCTAAATTAATCTTTCTAATTCTCTTTTAAAAACAATTTGCTGAAGAACCCTACATTTAGAAGAGGGTTTGTGCACAAGTTGCAAAAGCTTCCTGAAGATGCCCTCAGGACTGACGGTCTGTGGGTTAGGGATGATTTCCCCTACAGTCAGCCACTTTAATCACCAAAACTGACCAGCAAAATAATATTTTGATTCCCTTCCACCAGCCTTCCCATCCCCACAATCAGCTCCTCTGGGTGGTATCAAATTTGTTGAAATATTTTCCTTTTGTAGCTATACAAGGTAGAAAACTTTAGGCTTAAGGAGTTTGTTTGAGATAAATAAATCATGCTGTAGGGGTGCAACAAACTGCCCGCGTAGGGAACATAGCACGTGGATAAGGGAGAGCATTACGTCTCTGCACACACAGAACAGAAAGTGCAACTTCTTTGCTAAACACTGTGTTTTGGCTGCTAATGAAGTGCAAGTTTAGACAGTAGTAGTAACATAATCATGATAGTATATTAGTAAGCGTGATGTGCTTTTAACAGAAGTCATTTGTGTGATTCTTATGAGACAGATGACATGGCAGGCAATGGGACAGACATGCTTTGCAATAAAACTGCAAATGAAGCAAATGAGGTATGGATGGTATGTCTAAATCGGTGATTTTGGGAGGAGTTCCCTAAGTGATTGAAATGCTAATTCCACCTCTTAATTTCAGTTTAAAGTAATCTGCAGCTCTGATAATTTTGGTGTGATTGATCCAAATCAGTCTAGCAGAGTTAGCAGGTCGTAATTAGGCTCCATCTAATCTTAACGCAATCTGATGATCATCACCTGCAGGAGGGCTGATGGCCCTTCAAAGGAGGCAGCCCAGGAGGCTCCTGCTCCTTCCTAGCAGGGTGCTGGTGGCTCCTGAGAGCTCCTAGGTGTGTGGTGAGTAAGCAAGTTAATGCATAACGCGGGTAGGTGTTTCAAGTGGATGGATTTATGTTCAGCTTCTTATTCCCATTCATTCTCTCTTTTAGATACTTAAGGGGATGGCAATGGAGTTGCCATAGTAGAAGTGTGACTACTTTACTTGCTTTAATGTGTTTTTGAGAGCTAGACTGGAGAAGGAAGCATAGAGGGAAATGTAAGCACAGGTGAGAATAAGAAGCTGATAGGAATAAAGCCTGTATGCTCTCCTCTTGTAACAGAGCTTGAACACATGCACAAGTCACCTCCTGATTTCAGGCTGTGATGTGAGACTTACAGAAGAGCAGGCAGCTTGCAGCAGCAGCTCTCTGTAAGAGAGTGGAGATGTGGCTTTATGCTGTGCGGGCTTACAGCTGCACCTGTAGGCTCACAGCTCCCCAACTAGTTCGATGTACTAGTGTTCTGCAGGTAGCTTCCAACCCAGGCTTTCCTTGATCTGAAGATGAGCTGCCTTGTGGGCACGGTGTTTAGTGCTGCAGCCCCTGCTCTGTTTCCAGCAGCCTAGTCTCTGTGCCAGGCAGCGGGCATGTAGCTGATGGGCATGGGGCAGAATGCCCACGTGGCTCCTGATGTGACACTTAAGATCACAGGTTGCGGTGTGCCCTGCATACAGCAAATTCATTTTATGACAGTTAATCCTCTTATGGTGACAGCAGAGATAATATATATATATATTTTTTAATTTCTGCAGAAGTCACTCAGTTGCATGAAGGTAAGAATGTTACCGGCGCTCTCCTCAGGGCTCTGCAGACTCAGCCTATTACTCTTCAAGCTCTTTGAGTCTGTCTTTAGTTCATGTCTATTGTCACTTAAACTGGCTGAAAACATGTGAACTGAGCAGTATTTCCTCTTCTGGTTTAAGTAATCATATCTGCCATACAAAAACCTACGTGATCAACTGAACTTCTGTGAAATTGCTGGTGTATGTTGATCTGTATATGAGTGTTATAATTACAGACTGAATATTTTCACAGTTTAAGTACCAATATCCTGGATTTAAACTTGCACTCTGAAGATATTTTTTGTTGTTGCTCTTTTTGTTTTACTCTTTTCTTAATCTGATGCCTTTGGTTCCTGTTATCGTTCTTGCTATTGACTTGTTTGCCTCTTTCCAAAGGCAATCAATTGTAAGTGGAAAGACAGTGAATGTCTGTGCTCCCTCCAGAGAGAGGTTTTCAGTCCATGTGGGGAGTCTTTTATTTGCAGGGTGCTTTTTCTCTTTAAAACAGCATAATCTTCATCGTGCTGATATTGATGTGCTTCTTAATAAGGTTAAAAGTGATACAGAGCAATGCAGTAAGTGCATTGACTCAGCATAGCTACCTGCCTGAGTTGCTTATATGTTTAAGCTGCTGTTGTTAATGTGGTCTTAAAAAAACAAAACAAAAAAAACCTTGAAGTTAATATTAGGACTTACTAAGGCTTAAATACCGTGTAAGAAGGTGTTTTTAAATAACTGCACAGCCTATATGAAGCTATTTTGTAATTCAGCAAGCTAGTAATATTTTTCATATGTTCGAGGGACAAAGTTACCACTCTATGCAACCTTTAGGGATGTGGATGTGTTGCCAGGCTGTCAGTGTAAAAGGAATGAGTAGGCATGAGTATTGCATGTGATGACATTACAATAATCTTGGAAAAGACAAGAACTATGGAGTCCCTATAGGGGACATCTCAGACTGACAAAATAAATAGTGCTGCAGCCGTACTCCCAGACCTTCTGTGAGATGGGTGCCATCCAGATCTGTCACGTGAGGCTGGGAAGATGCAGAAATGTGGGAGGGGGCTTTCCTGGGAGGGCTCAGGTCTCTCCTACAGGCACAGTGAATGTCTCAGCAGGATGAGGTGTAAAGATTAAAAACTGCAAAAGCACTAAATTGTGTTTCCTGAGGGTTAATTTTAAAACAAGACAAGTTGGTACCTGGGACCTGGACAAGGGAAGGGGAGAGAGTCTGGTTCAAGAAGCATTTGGCATACAAGATAGTGGTAGTCATGATATAGGGAGGTGTGGCAGGCAGGAGGAGGCTGTAAGGCCAATATATCCGGATAGAGGTTTTAAAAAAAAAAAAAGAGGATATCAGAAGAAAATTGTGGTAACTGTCTCTTTTATTGTCTCTTTTCTTCAAGAGCAACCAAAAAGCAAGGAGCCTGTGAGCAGCCTGCTGCTGCTTTGCAAATCCCCGTTAGGAGCTTAGATAAGCTATGTGCCAAAACTCAGCATGAAAAAGCAAGGGAATCTTCCAGGGCTCAGGGGAGAAGGTAAGGAAGTGATTGCAAGCAAAAGTTTATCTATTTATATATATATTTAAATGAAGCTTTCTCAAAAACGAGGCCAGGCAAACACGGCAGGTTAGATGTGAATAGGTGACTTAGAGGCCTAAGAAAATTTTCTTACGGAGGGAGGTACCAAGGCACTGGTGAAACTGTTCTGGGGCATCCCATACCCACTGAGCAGCAAGGCTGTGACAGTGTCCATGTGTGGTCAGCTGGGGCCAGCTGCCTTCGTGAGTGTGGTGGATGCAGAGAAGGCCTTCACCAGAGCCTGCGCTGCGGGCCCTGGGGCGCTCCTCAAACCCGGGCTCATGGGAGGCAGAGGGGAAGGCTGCTCCCACCGGGGGCATGGAGGCAGGGGATGAAGGCAGGTGGTGTTAGCGGCAGGGTTGCCCTGGCAAGGTCAGCCTTCCAAGAGGCCTGCCTGGAGGAGCACATGGTGCCTTCGTGCCACGTGGGGCTCTAAGGCTCACTAAAATAGTATTTTCAGTGTTGTGCTGGGCTGGCTGAGGCGCTGCTTGCTGGGTTTTGTGAAGGAACCTCTCCAGATCTGCAGTTACAGTCTGTGGTATCCTCTGGGAAGGATGCATTGGCACGAATGAGGCAAATCCAGTTTTATCTTTGTTTTGGCTTCTCTAAGACTTTCTTTCATCAAGAGGGAAGGCATTGGCATGCATGTGTCTCTATGCATTGCAACTTGCCTTGAGGCAAAGGGGCTAACTGGTCTTTAGCTGAAGCGGCTATTTCCCTTGTTACAATTCCTCTATCAGCTTTGTAGTGACTGGCACTCTTGCTATTACAGTGAGAACAAAGCCTGCCTGCATTTTCACCTTTCTTCAACAGAAGTTAAAAAGGGTCAAACCACCATGGAAAAGTATTCTTGTGATATGTGCTGTCTGGGAAGAAATGGTCCTAGGAAACTTGCCTTAGGGTGCTTTTCTTTTCCTGAAATTTACTGTGTCTTTTCCAGAAGGAGGATGGAGCAAGCTGTTTAAATGCCCCTGGTCAGCACTCTGATGTTACAGGGTTTTCTTTTGCGCAGCTCTAAAAAAGAAGAATCCAGCCTGTGCACTCTGCTGTGCTGGCCCATGTCCCTGCTGTTAGCAGGACGTGCTGCTCTCCTGGTTAGGAAACAGCAAGGAGCTGCATCCTGTGTTTGCCAGTCATTGATGGAGGATATTTTTCTAAGCTGGAAGGAAAAAGGCTGTGTGCAGCACTGCTGGTGAACAAAGATACTGTCCCGAGGACGCTGTATAAATGAGATGATTTGTGCTTAACTCGATTCTGTGCTGCTCTGCTGTGAGGTGGAGATCCATTCCTTGGCTTAGTTTTTAATGCTTTTAGTTTCAAAACAGCTCTTTAATCTGGTTTTCTCTGTAAAGCGTCGGAAAGGAAAGGACAGGAGGCACAGCTAGGTTGAGTTACAGCAATGACAATGTTACAGCCACTTCGCTTGAACCCTACCACAGCTCCTGGTGAGTTCTGGGGAAAGGCACCAGATCACCTGCCCGTTGGTTAAATGTAGTTCAGAGCATTGTTTGGTGTTTTGTTAGCATTGTATCTTTGACACAGCAGACTAAGAAGACTGTTATGTAAAAGAAGGAGCAAAGCTGGCACAATGTCTGGATTCTGTCCTTCCAAATCCTGTGAGCTCCCTTTCTCTCCTCCCTTTCCCAGAACACCTGCTGTGAGGATGGAAGAAGCAATTAACTTATTTCCATTTCCATTGCTAATCTTCATGCTTTGCCAGAGTTGTACCTCCTTGTCTGAGTGGTCTGACACTTTTACAGCCTATTTTCTCTGTCTGCTCTGATTTCTGATTATTTGACCATAACAAGGAGAGACTGCTCCTCCTGTGTATAGCTTTGGGCCCATGGTGCTCTGGCCATGAATGAATTTCCCTGTTCCTGCCAGGGACTTCTTGCTGCTCTTATCTAAAACTGTCTTTGTCAGTATGTTCCTGCGAGTACCATAACAGAAGGAACCTTTAGATCCATGATCTGATATCTCTGGCCAGTCACCAAGAGATATGTTGATGCTGGAAAATCCTGTAGGGAAGGGAAAGTGGTTGCCTTCCTTTGGAAGCTTGTTAAATATGTATATAGGCCCTGAAAAATGGGGTAATTTCAACAGAAATGTCTATCTGAATTTCCCCTTGGGGCTTGCAGGCCATAATGAGTGAGGGGTGTTGGGCTCTGCACAGGCTGTGCACTACACCTGGCCGTGAAAGTGGCCTCTTGAAACATCAGCAAGTTTCTAGAGTACAACATGGTCAGGGATGAGACCAGAGAGCTTTTCCTCTGTGTACTAATACCACACATCAATCTAAGTTCCACAAGAGGGTCTGGTAACAGGATGCCCTGACCAGCTCCTGAGACACCGCTGGGTGCTGCTCTCATCTGAAACCTAATCAGTCATGCAAGTGTGCAAACTCGTGGGGAAACCACCACCGAGTGCCCTAGTGAGTTCCCACAAACAGAAATGATCTAACCTCCCTACCAGAGTAATAGCTGTGATACTAAGGAGATGTGACTCAGCAGGGGGCTAGTGATTAAGAACAAATTAATAGATGGTATGAATAAAACAAGCTGTAAGAGCCTGTTTTCTTTAGCAATTAAGATATACTGGGTGAAAAGTACAACTGAAAATTGCTACTTTTGGCAACTGCCTGACTTCATTGAAAAACTAGATGTTTACATGCCCTGTAAGGAGGAAGCAGAAAGTGAACAGGTAAAAGCAGAGTGTTTGAGTCCTGCGTTATGCTGGGTAAGATATCAAAAGCATAAGAAGTGGAGAACAAATCTTGTATCAGACATCTGATAATCATCAGGCCTGCTTTTAGGGTTTTTGTAGTCCTCTGGAAATGGTGCTGAACCTTCCCAGGCAATGGGCACCTGATGCTGTGTGCTGGCTCCTCCCCCAAGGACTGAATCCCATCTCTTCCCAAAGTCCTGGCTCCCATCGTCGCACCGGAGGAGGCAGCCCTGTGCTCTGTGCTGCCAGCAGGGAGGTAACGCAGAGCCGGCTGCACCAGGGGCTGATGCCATGGACAGCTCCAGGTGGTACCTGCGTTACCCCGCAGCTCCAGGCTAGTGTCTGTCCCTGGGGTTTTGGCAACTCGGAGCAGCCCAAAGGCCATCTGAGCAGCCTTAGTCAGCAGAAAGGCAGCTCCACACCAGGCTGGATGTCTGCTGCCCTGACACCAGCTGCTTTCTGCAAAGAGCCCAGCAAGCCCAGCACGGGCCTTCCCTGCTCTGCTGCTGTCTGCCCTGCTAAGGCAGCCTGGGAGCAAAGGCTCTTGTGCTCCTTAATGGGCTCTGCAAATCAGCAGGGCATGGGTTATAGATTTCCTGTAGCCAAAATATATCTGAGGGACTGAGAGTAGTGTCTGCAACTGGACAGTGCTTCTAAATCTGCCCCTGGCCTCTGCCTGCTGCGCAGGAGGAGCAGCACAAATGCCTGCTCACTGACGTCTTGGGGTGAGGCTTTGGCTGCCCCATCCATGGACCTGATGGGGACGTGGGGGTGCTCAGCCAGGGGCTGGCCCCAGGCTCCCTGTGGCAGGGCTTCTTACATCGCACTGTGACACTGTCCAGCTGTAATGCCTGAAAGCACCCCTTTCACTCCTGCCCCAGGCAATATTCCCCTCTTTAGAGGTGTTTTGGGGATTTTCTGCTTTCTGTTCTGTGTTTTCCTTCTCTCCAGGCTGTTCTGTAAATAAACCTGTTGTTTCAAGATCATAAGGAGTGTCTGTAATAGTCAGGTGATCTTAATCTTCTATAGCTGACCTTAACTATCACTCACTGCATGCCTCCAAAGGGTACAGGTTTTTGCACTATTTTGTTCTTAGCTTGCTCCAAACTTCAAACAGGAAAATTTGTAACAATTTTATGGTATCATGTTAATCACTTCTGTCTTCTCGCTGGCTTTTGTAAAGCTGTAGTCACCGCACATGATTCAAAAGATGTTAGTTTTATTACTAAACTTGTACGGAAATAGATGTGAAAAATAGCATGTGCTGTTCACGCTGATTTAAGGGCTCCTAAGTGGTGAGATTCTGTTTTGCCATTGCATGAGATGCAGCTCTGTTAGAGCTATAATAATGGAATGAGTTATCAAGGAGTGCTTTTCCCTTTATAGGTTACCTAGCTGATAAAGCTATATAAATTTTCTGACTGAAAGACTTGGACACATCTCATCCTTCATGGGATGTGATCTCCAGTATCCTGCCTTATGCCAATTCTTCTCTTCTGCCACCAGTGCAAATCTGAATCAGTGCCACTTGGTATACCAGCATTAGTCTGTTTTGGCGTGACTTAGCTGGTATTTCTCTCCTGAGAGCCAGAGCAGTGCCTGGCAGACAGCCTGCTCTCCCTGACCAGCTGGAAGCACTGTGCCTGCTGCTGGGTGCCCGTGGTGTGCGCACCCCGAGTCATACTGCTCCCTGGGGAGCCTGCTAGTGCCAGTCTTGTTTTGCACTGGAGTATTAAATATGCTGCAGTGGACATCAGAGAAGTCTTTTTTTCCTCCCCTCATGCAACCAGTTGCCTCCCTGGAAGGAGGAGGAGAGCAGGGTAAGGCTGCTGAGCAGATGTACCGGACTGAGTGGGATGTCTGTCAGGGGATTAGCAGAGATGTGCTCCCAGGTCTGTGCTGTGAAAGCAGGAGGATTATGTACAAGTGCAGAAATGTCCCCCTGCATCACTGAAATGTATGCATTCTGAACTAAGCGCTGCGGAGTGACTGCGTGTGCACGTAGCATGTGAATAAAGTAATTATGCAAGTGCATGATGTGTGGTAGCCAACAGTATGGGATCTCAGGTTTTTATAAAGGGCAGAAAATGAATGGATTTTCAGCTTCAGGTAGCAGGATGCTGTAGTCCATGGCCCTCAGTACAGGTAATATGAAAATGAGATGTTCCAAATAAAGATACGCAAGTAATGTATTTGGTCTTGAGTCAATCTGTTGCTGGAAGTAGGTGGATGTCTCCAGGTCCCTGCTTTGTATGAGGAGCAGTCTGGAGCAGTCAATGCTCACTGGTCAAAGCTAATAACTGATGCTGGAGCTCTGATCAATACTGGGCAGTAAAAGATGTATCCTAATAAGAAACTCACCTGGTTATGCTTAAAGGTGTTAATTTGATCCTCTTACATGAGGGAATCTGTGGTTAATATTCTGATTCATATTAAGGAGAAAATCACTTCGTTTTACGATGCTGATGAGCTGCATCATGAAGGCCTTTGCCAGAAGATATTGCCTTGTGATTTTAATGCCTGTGCCTTGAGCCTCAGCAGCACACAATCATCAAATGGTTTGGGTTGGAAGGGACCTCACAGCCCACCTGGCTCCAGCCCCCTGCCATGGGCAGGGCCCCCTGCCCCCAGCCCCATCCAGCCTGGCCTTGGGCATTGCCAGGGATGGGGCAGCCAGTGTCAGGGCCTCCTCGTGCTCAGAGTAAAGAATTTCTTCCTAATATCTAATCTAAATGTACCTTTTTTTTAGTCTAGAGGCCTTCTCCCTTGTCCTATCGCTACACCCCCTGACCAAGAGTCCCTCCCCAGCTTTCCTGTAGCCCCCTTTAGGTCCTGGTCAGGCTGCAGTAAGGTCACCCTGGAGTCTTTTCTTCCCCAAGCTGAACAACCCCAACTCTCTCTGGCTCCTCCTAGGAGACGTGCTCCAGCCCTTGAAAATGGGTGGTGGGAGCTTGTGAGCTTGGGGGTTGTGTGGTGCTGGGCAGGGGAGCTCTCCTGGAGAAACAGTGATCAGGGAGGGAAATGCCAGAGTGCTGCAGAACGAAGCTGCCTGCTTTCAGCAGCAGTAACAGCCCAACAAGGCATAACTCAGTGGAATGACTCCATGATGAAGCAGTAAAAATACAGAACAACCAGGAAGGATCCAGCTGTCCAGAGTCCCTTCCTGCCTTGCCTCCGAGACAAGTATTGCCTTTCCAGCACAACATGGAGCAGATCCAATCTTGTAGAAGTCCGAGGCAGAGTGGTCATTCTGATACAACTGGACCCATCCTTCATCTTTCAACTTTTAAAAAGACACTGAAATAAATGTGTAACTTCAAGTGATGCTCCTTGCCCAGGTTTGCTTCAGCTGAGATGTAGGCTCTCTTGTGCTGGGAGCTGAAGTCAGCTTCTGGTCTTACAAAGATGAAGACAAGACGTGTGTTATGTGATATTGCAAGAACTTGAAAATTTCCCATGTGTTGTTAAAATCCAGATTAAAATCAGTTTTCTAGTCTGAGAAACTACAACTTGTTCATTTCTAACATTGACAGTCCCAATTAATAAATTTACTACTGGTAAAAAAGGGCTTTTTGGTATCTTACACAGACTGCTCATTCTGAATTTCACATGAAGACACTTTTATATTTTCTGTACACACTTATTTTAATTTTAGTGCCTTAAAGATACTCCCTGTAGGATGTTTGCTGTACAGATACTGGTTCTCTCTGCACCTCATCATGCAACAGTGTTACTTGGTGCGGAGCACCAGCACCATGCTGCCCCCAGCTCAGCACCTCGCCTGGTCTCTCACTGGCCGTGCAGTGCCTGGGTCAGTTCAGCCATCAGCTGTGTGCTGCCCTGTACTTAAACCCAAACCAGCACCAACACCTAGGGTGAGGGCTTGTTCTCCTACAGGCTTACTGCCTTGAAAGGGAGGTGTAAGGGTGCTGTACCCACTGACCTGGCAGATAAATGTGCGGATGACACTGAAGTGGGAGGAGTGATGAGAGGTCATAGAGGCCTTGCAGAGGGATCTGGACAGACCAGAGGGCTGGGCAGTCACCTGCAATCTGAGGCTTAACAAAAGCAAGTGCTGGATTCCTCACCAGGGTTGGGGCAACCCTGGCTGTATGTACAGGTTGGGGGATGAGAGGCTGGAGAGCAGCCCAGCAGAAAGGGATCTGAGGGTTCTGGTCAATGGCAAGCTGAACGTGAGCCAGTAGTGTGCCCTGGCAGCCAAAAAAGCGAACTGTACCCTGGGGTGCGTCAAGCATTTCGTTGCTCTAGAGCACTCATAATTTTTATTACTATGAGATGTCTTACCAGCACACCTAGTAGCATAAATTATTTGCAGTGTTAACCTCTGCTCTGCAGCAGTAAATAGCAGTATCGGTGCCCCCCCACCCCAACAGCTACCATTGTTCATCCTTAAGGATGTTCTTGGGAGAAGCAATTCATCTGCGAGGTAGAAAGAGAAGCTACCATGCATCACAGCTGTCATAAAATGCAAACGCTTTCTCCAGATTTGCCACAATACGGGAGTTAAGCATGGTCTTATCAATAGCTTACCTTGCTGTAAATCAGGACTTCAGCGTGTAAGATTTTATTGAACTGTTGAAGTCTTCAGTGGTGCCAAGTATGGAGCTCAGTGTTTCTCCGTCAACTGGTGGCACAGTGTTGTACTTTAGACAGCCCATTATCATTATTTGGGACTATATTTGGGACAACCCAAATGTAACCTCTCTCTGTCTTTTTTGTAAGTGGAAATAGAGTTGGCAATACCTAACCTCATATAAGTCACAGCAAGAATTTGGTATCTTTGTGCCTGGAGCATTGTTCTGGGTCACATATTGGTATTCCAGACTTCAGTATTACAATGAAAGAGTTAAAGAATGGATTTTTTTATTTTTTTTGCAAGACTTCTCAATAGCTAGAGCAGCCTTAGGCATTTTCTAACTTAACATCAGTGTCTTTTATTTTAAAAACATCTTTATGGTGATTACTTCTGTATTACTTAAGTAATTCTTTGTGTCATATTTTTGAGTTTAATGTGTTTAAAAGCAAGTTATCAGAGAGCAGAAGTGAGCTTAAATGCAAGGGAGTGGGTGTCTCTTCCCACTCTGAGTGCGAAGCTCCCCGGGACAGCGGCTCTGTCCTGGGCCAGGTCTACCTTGGACCAAGTATTCCTTGTTTCCAGACATGCTGCTCCCAAACATCAAGAAGCAGATCAAGTTCCCAAATGTATCTGTACCATGCAGTTGTCTTTGAAACTCAGTGATGTGCTGCCTCCTTTGAAATGTGCCAGCCTTAACTTCCTTGTGATGGCATTTTTGTGGCATTATTGTTCCTGTCTTAATTTAATCTTCACTTGCTAGTCTTCCTTTTAAAAGGCAACATGTAAAACTGCATAAGGAGTCTTTGCTGCTTGCATTCATTATCCTTCATTTCTTAAATTGTGGCAGCTCCCACTGTCTCTTCTGTAAGCACTATAAGCATCTGTCAGTGTTACCATTAGAAAAATCCCATTTTCCCTTGGCTTTGTAAGTTAGCTATATATACCCAGTCTGGATGGAAACTTGCTCATGTTTTAGCTCCCCTGGAGTGATTGCTTTCTTTTCCTTGTGGACATTAAAGTAAAGGCATTCCATCATTCTTGAATTTGATTTTTTTTTTCCCCTTCTGGTCCTTAGCTTATTTGCTTCATTATATGTATTCTGCTCTGTGCTTAGTGATTTTTTTTTTTAGGAAGAGCAATGAATGTTAGAGGCAACTGTGCTGTTCTGTAGACAGAGTAATTTAACAAAAAAAAAAAAACCACACCCTTCCCCTACAGATTCACGTCTGAAAAATTTCAGTGTCAATTGGCCTCAATTTTTACAGATTTATGCATTTATTAATCTATTGACTGCAAAAGCTTCAGACGTTGATTTCCGAAGGAATGGCTGCTTCGCAGATTGCACTATTGAACAAATTACAGTATTGAACAATAATGGCTAAAATAGTAAAAGACCTTTTAGTGAGACCACCGTGACCTCTGTCATTCTACAAATGGATGGGCGAGAAAAGTAAAACAAAACTGACTGAAAATTGAAATGATTGCAGAAATCAGCTTTTTGCACAGACTTTTGTAGCCAACTCTTCTGGATCGGGCCCCGTGCCCGATGTGGCGGCTCGGAGCCTCAGCACCCAGCGCTGTGCTGTGCGGTGGGACCCCCGCTGCTGCGGGCACAGCTGTAGCTGCCGCTCTGCGGTGCGATCCATCCCGCAGGGACTGGAGCTGACGCCCAGGCACCACCCCGCAGTCGGTCCCTCGGGTGCCTTGCCCTGGCGCCCCTCCAGTGCGGGGGCTTTGCCCCTGGGGAGGGCGCGGGGCGCTGCTGCCAGCCCCGGCCGGCGGGACCCCGAGCGCTGCCCGGGGTGAACCGTGTGTGCCCCTGCCCCCTGCCGCGCCCTGCTAGGAAGCAAGATGAAAAGGCCTTCGTCTCAGGTTGTTTCCTGAGTCACTCGTAATGTCTCGCCTCTGTAGTGGGCAGGTGGTGAGCCTTTTGGCTCTGAAGCCGCAAAAACAAGCGGTTCCTACTCCTCGGCTTGCAGCACGGGGCTGGTTCCCACACCAGCCTCCTCTGCTGAGCCTCTGTTTCGTGCCTGAGGCCTAAACGTTCTGGGCCAGCTGCTGTAATGTGTGGTCTCGCTAATGTTTCTAATGTAATATTTATAATAACCTGCACAGCAAAGAGAGCCCATGGACCCTAACAGCTGCTGTTTCCCTTCCATTTTTCCTGTCTGTTTGCTTCTGGCAAGGCAAAAAATGGGGAGAAGTGGGAGTCCTGCCAGTGATGCTTCGTCTTGCTGTTCAAAACATGGGTTCGCTCTCTGTGCTAATCTGTTCGCTGCAGCCTTCCTAATAGTCTTTATATGGAATTATTATGCACTGGCAAATAACCCAACCTGATGAATGTTGGTATTTAGCAGGGCAAGAATTCAAGCTAAATCGGTTTTGGGAACAAAATCTGTCTCTGCATAATGTCAGGTCTGCCCTGATAACGCAGTTTTGTGTTTTTATTTCGGTGCTGCTCAGCCCTCTGAAGTGCGTCATGCCCGCAGGCAGCGGCTGCTCTGATCACTTCTGCTTCTCTCTAGGTATAGCAGCAGCATTTGTCAGGCACGCAGACAAAATTGGGCTTTCTCTGTTCAATATGCAGTTTGCACTGGTAGTTAATGGCTGAAAATAAAGCTATTACAGCTGACCTTACGGACACAGCTTTGTCTCTGCACCACGGCCAGGATTCAGCTGTGTAACTTCAGTCCCAAGAAAGCTCCCACTGAAGTAGCCCCGATGAAGTGGCTGAATGATGATGCTAAGGAAATGTATAAAATGCCATCTGAATTGTAAATACTTCATGCAACTAAATGAGAGCCTTCTTGGGGAGCTCGGCTTCTTCCCGGGGATGCTCTGTACGGCCAGTGATTGGCACAGGAGGAATTTGGGTTTGTGCACCAAATCCATGTGTCTGTTGGGGCCTCCAAGGCGCTCATCTGTCTGCCCCGTGCTTCTGAAAACTTTACTTTGAAGGCCTGTAGTACAGATAGCAGGGAGAAAGAAACTGTTAAAGCATATACATATATTAAGTGATGGTTTCATTTTAAGGTTCATTTATCACTTCCCTTTCAGCTGAAACGGGCTTTTACAGGGAAAACCTCTGCTTGATAGTCTTAGATGGTATTAAAACGGTTTCCTATTTCAAGAAAAGAAGAACAACTCCCTGATAAGCTGATTATTAAATCTGATCCTATTTCCTTGAGGACTGAACAGGACAAACATATGGGGGGCGGTGGGATGGGGAGGGTGTAGTTTCTATTACTCTCCATCTCAGTCAGGATATGTATTCACCGGTTTCACCACAAGTGGAGGAAGATGCTTCAGTACTGGTCCGCTTCTGAAAAGCGTTTAAGTCGCAGGAGTGATGTACAGGAAACAGCCGTCCTGCAGCAGCTCCATAACTCACGTTTTCTTGAGTGATAGAGAGGAGGGGGAATGAAAGGAGCGAAGACAAACTGAGAAAGGAAAGTGCCATGCTCACATGATCCGCCTGAAGCAGAGATGCTGTCCTTGCTGTCACTGGTACCCACGCACCCGGCCAGTAGGGCGCAGGGCTGGCGGAGCCCCGAGTGGTGCTGCCCTGCCCTGCGTGGCTTTGCTGCTCCGTGTTCCTCCTGCTCTGCAGGCACAACAGCAAAATCCATTTCTCTGCTTTTGTCAGCCCTTTTTGGGGTATGCTGCTTCAAGTCTCCTGCGTTTTAACCTCAGCTGGCCATTAAATCACCTTCTGCAAAGAACCAGGCTAGGTTTCTGTTAGTTTGGCTGGTGGGAGCTATAAACGGCAGCACCTGGAGCTGCTTCCCAGGCTCTGACCAGAACAAGTGTCACTGCCTCATCCCAAGGCGGCAATGTGCTAAAGGTCCTGGGCACCCTCCGTTCTTCCCCAGGGAGAGATGTCAGAGCAATATTCAGGGTATAAATAATACATCATTATATCCTTGCTGACATCTTTGAAATCGGGCTGTGGTGTCTGAGGATTTAGCATCCAAATCTGAGTTGAGCCATTGGCATGTAGACAGATTCCCTGCTCAAGAGGAGCAGAGCTAACATGTCCATGCAAATTAGTGGAAACCAGAATTAAAAAGCGATTAAGTTACTTAGGAGCAGAACTGCTTGTGGAGGTGTTTGCCGTACCCCTGGGTTGGTTATGGTGCACGGCTGCTCGCAGCCGGGGTGCCTCATCCACACGGGTACCACTAAAAATCGGGGTCTGGCAGCGGATCTCCAGCCTTCAGGTGGTTTTGTCCTTCGAATAATGTTACAAAAGTAACAACAACAAAAAATTTCCACGTACGTTTGTTATGATATCTCCCTCTTAGCAAGAGCTACTTAGAAATATGTCTACAGCAGCTTGTTAGAGCAGCTATAAATAATGCAGCAGTGTTGCAGAAATGTCTGTTAATGTTACTTTATTTACTGGAGGTGCACTTTCTCCCTGAGATATGGATTTTTTTTGTAACTCTTGAATTCCCCAGATGCTGCTGTGTGGACTACGACACAGACAGAACACATGCTATAGCACAGGTCAAGCTACAGCTCAGCCGACGTGTGGCCTGGGGCTCCTCTGACTGTACACACCATGCTTTTTCTTGTAATTATCTTGTCATGATAATTCCCCTTAATTATCTTGCCGTAATAATTTCAATAGGTGAATTAATGCAGAATAGTCACTGTGCAGCACGGGTAATTTCAACAGCTTTGTGTTCTTTGTCAGTGTTTCTGCTGACAGACCAGAATCCCTTTGCTCCCACAAAGAGCACTTCCATGCTAATCTAATAAGTGCCCAATTTTTCTTATGTTCTGTGTTTCTGTAGCACAAAGGAAGAAGGCCATAGCACAGGGTGTGCAGTACGAGTGGCGTCTTTGTTACTCCCCTCTGTGAGCAGGCCTGGAAATGCTGCAGGAAATGAAACTTTGCTACTGTAATGGACCAGAGAAGTTCTGCAAACTTTTGCTGTAGCAGTTTGCTGCTACTGTGTAGTAAAGTCTGTGATTTAAAGTCTCTTGGATACATTTTTTCAGAGGGAAAAAAGTCAGAATGCTTCTTGTCTGTATGAAAATTTAAAGGAGTTAAGACGCACGCAGAACAACCTGGGTTTAACAAAACAAAGCGTTCTGACAGCGATATTTGTTGTGTTGGTGGCACAGCGGGAGCTTTAATTTGGTCTCTTCCCAGTTGTGTCCAGAGAGGGAGGGAGAGACCGAGGCTGGGGGGTGAAGTGCCTTTTTCTGCCTGGCTGCTGAGCGCCTTCCCCCTGCCCCGGGGTGTGTGGGGCTGGGGGTGCTGCGGCCGCAGCTCCTGCGGCTTCCCCCCTTGCTGCGCGCAGAGCTGCGGCGTCCCGCGGTGACGCTAATTCTCTGGGACAGAGGAAAAAAGACCTGTCTCTTTCTGATCTCGTTAGCTGAGAAGTGAATCTCGGGCTTGTTAGCCGGTGCTGCAGTGCGGTGTGCATTCCTCCATCAATCAGGAGGCTGCATTTTGGCATCCTCAACAGAGCCCAGGAACCTTTTAAATACAGACGACCTACATACGGCCCCACCATGGTCTGAATCAATAACTTTAATCTGTTTTTTCGAAGCTGGCTGATTTAGGTAGGCACAGTCTCATGCACAAACTGTCGGTGAAAGCTATTATGGCCACCCATAATAGCCAGGGGTATTTTATGGCGGCTGTGTGCAGGCGCTGACAGAGGAGCTATCAATTCCTCATGTGCTGCCCCATGCCTTTTTACTGCATCCTTTGCCTTATCTTGCTCTGCAAGTCTTCTGAGCTGCAAGGCTGCACTGTTGATGCTGTTCTCCAAAGCTGATAAAGCTTTGAAGGTAATGAAGTGCCCTGGTTTCTGCCAGAAATGGGGAGAGGGAAATAAAGCCTTGCAGATGGTCTTAATGCTTAAACAGACTCGTCTCATCCTGGTAAATAAGCGCCTGCTCTCCTGTAAGAGCAGCTGTGCGTCACACCTGAGCTGTGGTCAGTGCTCTCCCAGGCAGCTGCTGTTTATTGTGTCGGACTGCTGTGAGCAGAAATGTCACCCTTCTCTTGGCTTTTTCCAAAATGTGGGGTTTCGGCGCTCCCTCCCCTCCCCAAGGGTAGAATGCTTTCTCTCTGAATCCCAGACAGAGCATTAAAAATTCATGGCTCATGGCATTCTGTTGTAAAGCTGATAGTTACAATGACATTTATTCTGAAGCACAACAGCTCTGGGCTTCTAGGAGGAGAAAAGTTGGGAAAGAATAAGTGGCTGGTGAAACATCACTTTGACCCATGCAAGGAAAAAGTAAGGTGTTTATTTATAACAGACATCCAGAGAAAGCTTTAAATCATTTTTGATTGATTAGCCTGTGGAAAAACACTGTTTTGTTTCGGTTTCACTGATATCCATACACGGACACTTGCTGAGGCTGGATATGAGCGCAGGTCTGTGCTCCACTGAAGCTGTGGGTTTCTCCATTGGGCACGGATTCTGATGTCCATGACTGTTACTCTGGCCTCAGGCTGAGTGAAGCCCATCTGACGTGTGGCTGGCAGAGGAGCTCTGGGAAGTGTGCTGTTCTGCTCCTCCTGGTCGGGTTTTGTGCCTGGTGGAGGCGCGAGCACCACGCTACCCCATGCAGGGCTTGCACTTGCTGCCACGCTGCGGAGGTGTCTGTCAGCACGTCAGGCATTCCTTGCTCAGAGTTCCCCCTCCCAGAACCAGGGTGGCTCTTGGACTGCACCTCCTGCTGGCTTTGTTCGCTTTTTTTATTAAGGGATTTTTGTCAGGCTGTTGTTCTGCATTTCAGTGAGACCTTCGGGGCCGAGGAGGCTTGGAGCAGGGGCATGCAGATGAGAGCAGGATGGAAAGTGGCTGGCAGGGAGGGATCATCTGGATCACCTTCAAACCCTCTGATCACACAAAGGGTACCTCTAAGTGAGGATGACCGAAGCTGTGCTGTAGGAGTCTCCTGTATTTGGATTTAGGTAGGCACACATCTATACCTTCAGACTTTATTCCTATCTTTCTCTAGTACTGGTTTTGTGCCAACTCTCCTTATATGAGAGGCATTGAATGCCACCGGCAGCTGGACCTCTGTGCAGGAGCCCCCTGGGGCAGGAGGAGCCGAGACCTGCAGGGACAGGAGCGTGGGGAGCCCCATGTGGGTGCAGGAGGGGGCACGTCCCCAGCTGCAGGCACCGTGTGGATGCTCCTGGACCCTCCCTGCCGCCAGCATCCTGTGGTCAGCACTGGTCCGGTGTCCCCTGGGCACGCTGTGGCCAAAGCAATACTGTGCTTGTGACGTGTTTGATGGCCTGTGATGACAGGTGCATGACCGACTTTTTCTTTACCACTCTCACGAGCAGCAGGTTAAGTATGGAGAACTGAAACTCTGGACAGGTTTGTCGCTTGCAGCGTGGTGATAAACCACGGAGACGTCATGGGTGATTGCTTCCCGAGGCAGTGGTTTGGTGGTGGTGCTTTTGTGAATGCTGCCCCCGCCCCATCCCTACGTGACATTAATGTGTACTAGCTGCTCAAACTTAAGGTGTCTCCAGATTTGGTCAACTGCTAATAAAAAACAAATCTATATATAATTTTGCACCCAAAGTGCAAATGGACGCTTTCATTTTCTGGATAAAGGTAATCTCAAGATATAATGCAACCATTCATCCTACTGTAAATGAGAATGTTACAGAAATATTCTCAGCATTTGTATATGACTTGATAGCGGTCTTAGATGATGTGAATGCAAGTTGTCATCCGATGAGATGCTGCAAAGTGTTGCAAAGCAATCTTGAGCAGCTTTTCTTAATTTCTTGGTCTTGCGCATTCTGGCAGAATTTGCTTCTTTATTTGGAATTGCAGATGGGAATGTCCTGTCCTTCCCTCCTGGGGCTTACTTAACCAGCTCTGGCAACTGCTCAGGAAAAGCTCAGCATTGCGTTCCATTCATTATGTGTTTTAATGGCCACACAATTACAATTGTGCAAAAATTGTTCATTTTTCAGTTTTTATTTTAATTCCTGCATGTTGAAACAGAGCACCAAAAGTCAACGAGGATAGTTTTTGCACTTGCAGATATGTGGCTGTAGGGAGAGGGCACTCGCAGACATCACACTTGGCTCCTGCAGCATCTACAAATGACGCAGTTTATACTTAACAGGAACATACTCCAGCATGCTAAGGCCAATTACTTAATTAGGAAACTAAGATGTGTGCACACTACCTGCGAGGCACAGACCTCGCAGGGGGCCTTGCAGTGCCCAGGGCTGGGGCTGGCTGCGTGGCAGAGGGCACAGGGATGCCCTGAGCAGCTGTGGGGGCGGCATCCCGTCCTGCCTCTGGTAACTGTGCCTGGGTTTGTAACTTCTTGCTGGAAATCCACTCCCTTCTGCTGGCATGTGCTTATTGAGCGTTTTGTGTTGCTCGTCTTCAATCACTGCTAGAAGCTATAGCCTGAAAAATAGGCTGTTATTACTGAGTCACCATCCGGGTGGTTTTGGGGGGGCTTTTTCTTTCCATTTTTGTGACTTCGGAAAGTTCCTATATGCTTTTTTTCTCCATTTGCCCACACGTGAAATGGATATAATACTTACCTGTCTAACAATGTTGTGAAGCTTTTATTTATATAAAGAGATGGTTTTAATACCTTAGGATCAAGGTACAATTCAATCCTAAATGCAGTGTTGTATTTCCACCCTCAAGCAGTTTTGCAGCCCTGCTGTTCCTTCAAGCTTACCACTACAGTAGAGATGAGCAGGGGTGCAGCGATGAGCGGTGGTCTGTGCCCTGTCCTTGTCCCATCTCTGAAGATAAGCCTTGGAGTTCCATCTATTTTCACTTCTATCTCCACTCCTATCAGTTAGAAGATAGCCAGGACTAACCCCCTTAACATTAGTCACAGTAAAAATGGCAAAGTGTAGACATGAACCAAGAATACACGAGTAACAGTAATTCAAATTATTTTTTAGTTTCTATAGAGATGTTTGGACTGGGAAAGTAAGCAGCCACGGCACAAAACATGCAGGTCGGGGGTAAACGATGTTGCTATTACTAAAAGCACATTCTGTATTTTGCTTTTTTTAGAAGGGCTAAAGATCAAAACTTTATGAAGATTTTATTTTTGTAAACGGGCTAAAGAAAAAAGATGTTATGCTTTTTACAGCAGAATAAGAAAACTAAAAGCAATGGTATTAAAATTCTTGACATCTCGATCCTGAGCCATTATCCATTCATGCCAATGGAAAATCCTTAATGCCTTAAACATCAACCTCACTGACCACGGGATTCAGGAATATATAGTCACCACTATTTATACTCTTATTTCTTCACTAGAAGCAATGGTGGAAAAGCATTTCTTTACTAAAAACAAACAACAACAAAATCATCTACAGTGGTTTCTAAGCAACAAAGTACAGGAAAAAAGCAAGTATTTTCTATTTCCTTTTATGCTTATTTTTAACGATATTAAACAAACTGGTTTCTCCCAGCACTGGTGAGGACGCAGTGCGCAAATCAGTGTTAATTCCTCCCTGCAATCTGCAGCTCCTCAGAGTGTTTGATTAAAAAGATACCAACTTCTCTGGACCTTCAAAGCATTAGAGAAAAGTGCTGGAATACGGCTAATTTAGCCTCGTGCATTCAACAATACATCAAGAAAACATTCAGCAAGTCCTGGGAATACAGCTCTGGGTTATTTACAGACTAATCATGAATGAAGCAGGGGAAGCCACTAAAGAACAGTGTGCTTAAACTGAGTGGAACCATACAAAGAGGCAGCAGCCACTGCCTTTGAGGTAAAAGCCTACAGGTCACGGCTGTTTAAAGATTAAGCACCTTCACCATCTTGTTGTTGCTCACAGTGCTTATTTGAGAACAGGGAAATCCTTTTGCAAGTGCTGGGATTGGTGCATAATCTTGACATTGCTGGATAGACAAAACAGAAGACTTTCAGTCTATTTAAATGAGGGGTTAGATTTTAAGAGCTGAATAAGATCTGACTGCTGCAATATCCCATTTCAGGAGTGGTTGGTAATGGGGCTGAAGGAAGAGGATAATAGTAGTGTACCTATGGTCCTTCACCTGTACAGTCTTCTCTGTTCCTGGTCGAGCACATGCATTTCGCTATTTTTTTGAATGCGATAAGTTAAACCTGTGTTGAATTTTCGAGCTTTCTTTTCCATGCCGTTAATGACTTCAAACACAGAAATCTTGCCCCAAATGCCCGAATCAGGAGTGAGTATGTACCAAGAGACGTCATGCGCTGCTGTTCTCCGTGAATTCCCGCTGTGCCCAGGGGCACAGCACAGCCCTCTGCTGCTGCCTGGGGTCCCGCTCGCGTGCTGCCTGTCGTGCTCCTCGGGGGGCTCCATCGTGCTCCTCAGGGGGCTCCGACCAGCGCCTCCTCATGCAGGTGCTCGGGCAGCAGCGGCTTTTGCTGCTCCTCACTCTGCTTGTAGGATGGGGGGCTGCGGTGCACCCCCTGCTCGTGGTGCCTTGCAGGTGCCCTCCCACAGATGAGCATTAGCTTTTACTGTGATAACATAAAATAGAAAAATGTCGGTGATGGATTTTCTTGGGAGGGTAATGATGTGATCACATTCATCATGCAGGCGAGGGTCTCCTTTCCTGCCACCTTCCTTGTTTTTAGGGTGTCTGACTGCACGGAGCAGAGCCGACTAAAGAGCCTTTCTTACACCTGCAGAAGAGATTTATGTGGGGTGGTTTCCTGCTAAAATATTTTGCTGCTTTAAAAGTTTATTTGTACAAAACTGAGGAAAATGCCTCATTTCCATTTGCAAGGGCAGGTTTGCCTCTGACAGGGGCCTGGAGCTCAGGGCTGCACATCACCACGGGCTGGAGAGGAGCTCTGGAGGGCCTTGGCCCAGCTGCCTGCTGGAGCAGAGCCAGCTGTGTCTTTCTTGTACCTGTATATTACCCCTCTCATGGTGACTATTTTTTATTTTTATTTTTTTACTCTGGGATTTTGCTGTGCTGGTGTCTCTTGCCCTACCCATGCAATCCTCTAGCCTTGGTCCTGCAAGGTGATCTTCACTGGCTCTGTGGCTATAAAATGTGCCTTATCTCCATGCCTCCTACAAGGTATTAACTCACCTGCCCCTCTTAGGTGATGACTCTGCCAACTATTAACTAGATTAATTTCCCTTCAAAGCGGTCCAGATATCCCCCAGCTCTGGCTGTGCAATGCTCTGCTCTGGCAGAGTTCCCAGCTCCCCAGTGTGTGTGTTTTAGGGGCTGCCCGTGTGTTACACAGACGGGCGCTTCCTTTGCACTCCCAACCACTCTGTGCCCCAGCCCCAGCCGCAAACACACTTGCTCATCCTGGCTTTTGCTCTCTCGCAGTGGGAATGGTGCCCGGACACCGCTCGTCTTTTCATGCAGGAAATTTCCAAGGCTTGCGTGGCTTCCACACTTCACAAATAAATCCACTAAGACTTCTCACTTCCAGAAATGGCAGCTGGCTGCCTGGGACAGTTATTTATAGTAACAGAGTTAAATCAGAACAAAGTGTGTTTTGTTTTTATTTGTAATACTGTGAACAGCGTGATAACAATACCAACCAGCAAGCATTAGCTTGTAGAATGATCCAGAATCGTACTGGTTTGTTACGGGAGCGAGCCTAGGCCATGGGGCCTGGCTGTCCCCTGGGGAATGCTGCAGCCCTCAGCAGGTGCAGGGAACACCTGGAGGCTCCTCAATGTGCTCTGGACCCCAAAGCTTTGAGTTTCCTATGTGCTGGTGGAGATATTCTTTAACCCTTCATCAAAACAGAAGTTATCTATAGATTTATTTTTTTCCCGTGATATTTAGTGAAAAATATTTTACTGGAACGTGGAGGTTGCTGATGTACTTGTTTGTCCAGATATTCCTTTTTGCTTTTTGTCCTTGGGAGGATTTTGGCAGCTCTGAGCAGCTCCTGAGCGCTGGGGCAGGCTGCCTGCAGCTCTGGGAACTGAAAGCATCCTCGGCTCTCACAACCAGCGAGCTGCCCTCCTGCGAGCGCCACCCTGCCTTCTGCTGCCCCTTGGGGGGGTGGCCCCGGTGGCACCCCTGGGCCAGGTGGGCATGGCTGGGGGGACCCCGGGTGGTACTGCCCCGCTGGGGCTGCCCGGAGAGCCCGGCCTGCTGGGGCTGTGTGCGGGGCTGCGGGCTGCTTGTTTGATTGCTGCTGGCCCGGCACGTTGTTTGTGGCTGCCAGAAGCAAGCTGCCGAGTCTGAGCAATCTCTGCGTGTAACTGCTCGGGAAGTGACATTTAGATGAATACGAGATTGTGATTTTTGCTTTTAGGGCTTAAAAGTGCTGTTAGCTTCCCTCTAAATGCCTGTTGTTCAATTCAAACGTCTGGCTTAGTTGCTGCGAGTGTTTTCCACTTTAAAATATATTGCTAAAAAGTTGCAATGAGAAATTAAAAACATATTAAGAGCATCACAAATCATCCATCCAGCCCCTCGGTGGACTATGGGAGCTCCCGATCTGTCCCTTTCCTTACACTGTCAAGGGTAAGCATGTGAGACCTGCAAAGCTTTGGCTTTACGAAAAGAAAGAAAAAAAAGTGTCCCTCAAGGACTCCATAATTCACGCCCTGGATATAAGTAAACACCACTCATTATTTTAGTTCTCTGTTGGCAGCAAAGTTTGCAAAATGGTAATGTTTCCCTCAGAATGGCGTTTGGATAAACAGCATGAGGGCTTTAATGCCAGCTTCCCCGAGACGCTCGGCTGTGGCTGCCTTTCCAGAATGTTGTTTGCCTTTTAAACGCTACGTGTGTTTTTCTGGTGGCAAGGTTCCTCTCCAGGAGAGGCTGGGGACATAGTCTGACCCACTTTTCTGCCGCAGAAGAGGGAGCCCTGGTGCCCCGACCCCAAACCCGGTGTCGTTGGCCTGCCTTGAGGAGAGGGGTGCGGGCGCTGGGCGGGCAGGGTGCTGGGGCAGGCAGGGTGCCGGGCGGCCTGGAGCTGGGCTGGCTGCGGCCTGGCCTGGGGCAGCCTCACCCGTGCAGGCAGCAGGGCCAGGGCTGGCACTGGCCGGGCTGGAGGAGCTCCCAGGTGCCAACATTGTTGGTAAACGCAGCTGAACTTCTGCAGGGATGCTGTGGTGTGCGGCAGCCTGCCGCAGGCACTGCCCACCTCGTCCTGGAGGCTGCAGCTCCTCTCCCTCAGCTGCTGCTGGATGGGGCCCTGCGCCTTCTCTCGCGCTTTTCTGTGCTTCTGCAGTAAGGTTGTGTGCCATCGGGAGCTGGGGCAGGGCGTGTGAGGACGCTCGGTGTCACAGCCGTTGGGCCGAGCATCAGAACCCACTGCTGGGAGACCCCCCCTCCACCAGCACGTCAGCTGCTGAGAGCGATCCCGTGCATTATCGATGTGCTTCTGAATTCCGACTTGCCTCTCCTAATGCAACGCACCTGCAGGCTGTTTTCATACATGGGGAGTATTTACTGGGCCAGGGGAACTGCAGTACTGAACACAGCGGAGTTGTTCCTGGTTTTTAACTGTAGGTGATCTTTAGCATTCATAACGGGGTGAGGAGAAGTGCAAGATGCTTCCCCAAGGTCTCTTCTAGCCCCTGCTAATTGTATGGCAGCTTGTTTTTTTTTTCTAAATTGGTCCTTAGCTAGAAGTGTTAGTAGGGAAAGTGTTCCTATCCCCCTCCCTGGGGAGAACTTAATTACAAAATAGTCCCGTTCTTCTGTTGTTTGGGTGTTTTGTGGGGTGAGAACTTACTGCCTCTTAAACAGTGGTCATGGTGTCTTGCGCTGGGCCTCCTGAGGACACCCTGTTCCACAGAGACCCTGTCTCCTCGCTGCTCCAGCTTGCATCGAGGCAGGGAAAATGCTCGGACAGCCAGAGAAATTACTTCTCATTTTCTCTTCAGCCTTGTTCGGAGCAGATGCAATGGGCAGCAGTGCCGTGTTCCTGCTCGCAGCAGAACTGCAGCTTTGCTCCACGCAGAGGCCGCTGGACTTCTGCCACCAGACAGATTTCTGATAGCAATCCTTCTGGCAGGGCCTCACGGGGCTGCGGCTCAAGGTGAGGGGCAGTGGGCGAAGTGGTAACAGATGAAATATATTACAAAGTGTGCCATGTTAATATTGTGCTCTGTTCTGTGGGGCTGGAAGAAAAGAACTAACTTAGTTGTGTAGTTAGCTGCAAAGCACCAAACACGACTAGCACAGGGAAGTGTACAGATGTTTTGCGGTGACTGACAGAAACAGAAAAGACCAATGCAAGATTCAGCATCAGAAATTCCCCACAACGCCAGGGGTGTGACCCTACCCTTGGCAATGGGTAAAATGCTGGAGGACGATTATTTAGCATATTCTGACAGACGCACAATGAAGCTGGGGAAGATGTTTGGCATGCCAAGTAAAAGATAGGGAGGGGTGCAAACGGGGCATCCAGGACATGAGAGCAATGCGAGGGTTTCCCTCGGGGCTGGCGTGAGATGAGCAGCATGTTTGAAGATAATATGGAAATGAGAGGAGAATTGCCGTCAAGCAAAGCTTCTACTTATGCTTGAGACAGTGGAAAACTTTTAAAATTTGATTCTGCCAAGCTATAACTACTCCCGGAGTTAATAATCTTCTGGGGCGTGCTCCTGGGAATTGAGTGGTTTTCCTTTTCAGAAGTTTGTTTCAGAAGTTAATTGCAAAATTCTGAGTTGAATTATTTATAAACATACGAAAGGTGGTTAAGCATTCACTAATGAAGGGCTTTTTCACAATCCGGTGAATGAGCTGATATGTAATCTTTGTTTTTACTATGATTAAAACACACACACAAATGTCACAAAGTCACAAGGTGAACATTACATTTTTTTCCTCCAAGTCTGAAATATATCTTTATTCCTAGGAATCTGGACAGATGTTTAAAAGTGGTAGGAGGGCTACTACTTAATTACCATGAGATCCGCATTTCATCGTGTTAATGAAATAAAAGTTACTTCATTACCACTGCTCTAATTCTGTTGTCTTCTGCAAATTTGATCAGTAGTGATTTTATTTTCTTCAAAGCCCATGATTAAAATGCTCAGCAGCCTAGAGCCAACTGTCGATTTGTGCAGAGATGAGGTTGCTCAGTGGGCTTTCCATTCTGAGACCAATCACTGAGATTGCATTTAATTGTTTAAAGACCATTGTATTGATTTTGTATTTTTCTGCTTTCTTAGTTGAGAAGCTATATGGTACCAACTCAAATTTTAGATATATTACGCCAGTGCTGATTCATCTATCACCAAATGTGTAACCTTCTTCAATCAAGGGAAATCTTATTTTTTACTGTAATTACCACAAACTAGAGTTAATTGTCATTCACTATATAATTATTTAGCTACATTTCTAGCCTTTCCATTACTTGAACCAATTTTACTTGGATCAACGAGAAGCAACATTTCCTACATAACTTTTCATCCTTTTAAAATAGAGATGGATCGTCAGTTTTCTCTCCATCTTTCTGCTTTCTCTGCTATTTCAATTTTTTGGTACTTCCTAATAGCCCGGAAGTACTTTGTTTGCACGGGTGCTGTCTACCAGCCTTCTCAGTAACTGCAGGGAAGGATAAGCAGACTACATGGGCACATGCATCTCTGTTCAAATACTAAAGAGAAATGTTTAATACTGTTTTTCACCTTACTGACAGTCATACTATTTGTCTGCTTATTGATAAATACAGTTTTCACGATCCTTGGCATACTTCTTAAAACAAACACGTGCTATCACCTCTACCCTGCTGGCAGAGGTTTTTCAGGTACTCTATCTTCTCTGGGTTTATATGTATGCTCCTGCTTTTGTAAGTAGTTTTATATTTCCATTCTCTTTGGGCACCAGAAGTTCTTTTAATTACCACTCTAATGCTCTCAATAAAGTTCACTCTTTAAACCCCTTTGGCTCTTGCTGGGCCCACCCAGCTCTGTGTGCACATCACCGAGCTGTCCTTACCCTGCCCATGTTTGCCAGCTGTAATCGAGCCATGATTTCCGCGGGTCGAGATCTCAGCCCATGGTGACGTGACATCACCATACCACGTTTTGGCGTTACTCTGGATCAAGGAGTGCTTTTCCCAGGAAAGCAGACAAATCAAATGCATAGACCCAAATTTGAAAAGTCTCTTTCTATGCAAATTTGGATTCTGTATAAAGTAAAGAGAAGAGGTACTAGCAGGCAGTTCCCAGTAACACACAGCAAAATTCCCTTTCACATATGGCCAAAAAAAAGCTCAGAACAACCCCTCTTATTTGTACCAAGCGCCTGCACCCTCCAGGGCGGGTGCTCCCAGGAACTTCCCTTGGTGGGAAGGCACCCACAGACGCATCTCCCTCGTACCTGGGTGCTGCCCTCTGCGCATCCCTGCTGACCGCTGCTGGGCCTCTGCAGGGACTGCAGTCGGCGCTTCTGTCTGCCCAGGAGGGGCTGGCTCCCAGGCTCCAGCTAGGGAGCAGGGCTGGATTTCTGCGGATGTTGCATCCAGTTAGCACTCTGTGTGCGTGCAGTGCTGTGGGGCTGGAGCACTCCTGCGCATCAGGAGCGGTTTCTGACAATTTTTCTGACTCTTTTTTTCCTCCTTCAGTGTTGTCTTGCTCTCTATTCCCTGGCTCTGTGGATCCTCTGGAAGGTCTCACAGTTGCACCTTCAAACAATTCAGATACTGGAAAATAATATTTGCCACCTAAAATTAGATGTGAGTTTGTGTGGTGGTTTGGAAATGCTTCCTTAGCAATTTCTGTAAGTGCCTCTACAGAAAATACAGGCTGAAATTGCAGAACAGCCTGAGAAGCTTAACTCTCCTGTGGCTTCAGCAGGAGCCATTCCTCTTAATTTCTGACTTTATGAGAGGAAACCTGGGTGTACTCAGAGAGGAGGAGACGGCGACCCTGGTGCAGCTCTTCTCATCCAACTGATCAAAGGAAGAGTGGTGGGTGGGGATGAGGCTGATTTCTGAGCTCCCTTTTCAAGTTTAATTTTTTGCTGTGTCTCACTTGCCGTTTCAGAGCCATCTACATTTGCTAAGGAAGGAATAATGTTCTTGCTTTGTAGTCAAATGTGCCTGACATCCCTGGCTCCCAGAGCACTTGCAGCCAGGGAGCACAGAACAGGAAAATGACAGTTGTGAAGAAGCGCCGGTGGTGGCCACGTTAGGATGATTTGTACGGTTGGTGACAGCTAGAGGCCTCCGCAGCCCATGGGAAGCCACAGAGCTTCAGGTGTGCACTGTCCCCCGGGAGTCACCCAGGTGTACAGGGTACGGGGATGTGGGCTGCGGGGTCCGGCTCAGCGCCTGCAGTGCCAGAAGTGTGGTTGCTGCTGACTTGCTTCTGCAACAGCTTCTGCAACACGTGCTAGCCTAAGGCTGACTGTATCTTAAATATGAGTAGTTGCTCTCCGGAGCTTATAGAAGATGCCAAATTCCTCATCTTCAGTTGTTGTTCATTCTTGGTGATCTCTAATTCTGCTATAGAAAGCAAGGAGGGGAACAAACCGAAGAAGCCCGTGTCAGTGCTCAGCTGGCTGTGCTGGAAGCGCAGAGGAGGCTCAGCAGTCTCCCAGTCCCAGGGCACAAAACACCCCTGACAATTTTTCAGGTACAGTGTTCAGGTGTGTGGTGTTTCTTCTTCTTCCCCCCAGTTTTTTGCACACTGCTCTGTATCTCGGTGTCAGAGAGGGTGCTGCATTGTATTGACTTCCTGGGTGGTTCTGAGAAGGATCAGGTCCTGGTGGGCATGCTTCAGCAGGAGAAGAGATCCTGAGTATGCGGGACTGCTCCCGAATTGCCTTTGCAATTGTCTTTCTGCTGAGAATACATCAGATATTTGCCAGTAACATAACTCAAAGATGTTGCAGTGGCTCATTTCTGGATTTTGAAAGATGAAATACTTGGTATGTGCCATAGGAGGTAAAGGTTGTCAAACCTGGTAGTTTGGAAAAAAATGTGGTGAAACTGCAAAAAAATAACTTTCTAATCCCATGAATTCAGAATGCTTCTCAATCAGACCACTATTTTAACGCATTATCAGACTCTTTTTAGTGGTCAGATGCTTTTAAAACATTAAAATTTGTAGTTTATAATTTAAACATTTTTGAATGCAATTCCAGAAGCCATAGCCAGCTTTATGTGCAGCTTAGTGCCTGTGAGATTTGCAGTCCCCTGTGCATCTGAAAGCCTGAACCTTACATCAAAGCAGCGTTAGACTGGGACAAAAATAATACTTTGAAAATTAAATGAAGTAAGGTGAAATTAAATTAATTAATCAGCCAAAATTATTCTTTTTAAAGCTCCCTATAAGAGAGAAAAATTAAATGTTTGTAATTGCAGCTATGTTAGAGTTTATCCACAAGTAATTTTTGAATGCTGTCTTGTATGGAAAAAGTTCATATTAGTAATGATGATCATGGAGCTGCACAGCATAAATGGGTTTCGGTGTGCTATTTTCCAGTGGAAGGAAAGACCTGTAGAATTCACCATCCTAAGCACCAAGAGTGCTTGTTGGAAAAGTTTGCTCACAAGTAGCTTCTCACCAGTAGCTCACAACAGGTACAAAATGATGTTAATGTAAATAACATAAGATGATGCACACAGTATAGGGAACTGAAGTTGCAGTATTTATTTATTTATTTATTTTTCAGGGGAAACTTGGTCTGTTGTTAGTTAGGCAAATTAATAATAAAAAAAACATAATCCCATCTCGTTTGACTTTTTGCTCAGAGGAAAGCTGGCAGCAGGTCAGTGCTGTCACTGCTGCTGCCAGCAGATAGGTGACGTGGGATCCCCCAGCAGATGTGGCTCCTCATGTTCCTGTCTCTCCATTGCCCCCGTGATGTGGAAAGACAAAACATGCCCACAAACGCTTCTCCTAGGGCCACGGGGCAAAGTGGTGGCGGTGCAGTCCTACCGATGTTCCCGTGGGCTGTAGGCTGCCTGTGGCCCTGACGCTGATGGGCGTGTGGTGGGCAGGGATGAGGGCGTGTGGCTGGTTGGGGCTGAGCTGAGCAGCACGGGGTCCGTGCCAGGACCCCCGCCTGGGCAGCACCAGCAGCCCGGCCCCGCCACGCAGCCAGGAGATGGGGGCACAGCTCAGCTTCACCCCGGCTGAGCGGGTTAAGCGGTGCTTTATCGGCTCAGGCTGCCAAAGGCTGAGAGGGGAACTGTGAAAAGTTCCTGTTTGACTTCGCCGGTAACTTATTAAGCTGTGGAAATGTGCCTGTGCAGCTGAGCCCCACTGGCTGATATTTGTCTAATCCACACAAACAAATGAACAAACAAACTGCACAAAACACCCACCCCCGGCAGAAAGCAGATGAGGATTTTGCAGCTCCTGTGGCCAGCCTGCCCTAGCGCCCCGCAGACCCATCCATTATTCCTGCAACCCGACCAAGATTACCTTTGTTTTCACCCAACTTTCAGAGGGCAGCACCCTCCTGCTCCTGCTGCCAGGACAAGAGGGGCTGGAGGGGGCTCTGCACGCCCCCGTGCACCAGGGACCAGCGCTCTGTGCTGCAGGTCACCGCAGAGCAGGGCGAGCAGAAACCGGCTGGTGGCCAGTGGGAATTATTGCACTGTTCCCGTGGACACACCACAGCTGTTTGCCTGTGTGTCTGCAAATGAGAACAGATGAGGTGCATGAGGAAGAGCTGCTTTGTTCAGCAAATGGCAGAGCTGTGGGTTAGCTCTCATACGAGAATTTTGCAAGGCATGTATTGTCCTCAGTGTGTCCTGCTAACAGGCAATCTTTCCTCTTTTTCCACTGAGGTACTGCAGCTGAAAAACAGGAGCTGCTCCTTCCCCTGTTCTCAGGAGTCAAGTTCGATTTGAGCAATGTGGTCTGGTGGGAGGGGGCCTTGCCCATGGCAGGGGTGTGGGATTAGGTGCTCTTTAAGGTCCCTTCCAACCCAAACCACTCTGTGGCTCTATGATATAATGAGCTCCCAGTCCAATTAAATATTTTTTAAATGTTTTTGATTTAAAAATATTTTCAGTTTGGTGATACTCAGAAGTACTGTGATAATTGCTGGGATTTGACATTTTGCAGGTGGCACAGAGCGTGGGGAGTGGTGCAGGGGCGTGGGCGGGGAGGTGCAGAGCAGGGATGCCAGCACTGCGGTGCCTTCCTCCGGGCTGGGAGGTGTCATGGCCAGCGCTGGGAGCGGGACGGGGGGTGTTCGGGGCACTCAGGCCCTTAGGGGCCAGGGACTTCTTTTAGCTCGTGTCATTTTCTCCACCATGCTGGTGAATTAATGCGAGACTTCTCAACTGCCCATCAGCAACACAGGGCACAGGAGTGCAGAAGCTGGCAGTGGCGGTGAAGGCTAATAAATCATGCAAAGCAGCTGTCTCTGTAAGTGTTCATTGTTGCTTGCTCCTGGAGGTGATCTCCTATATGAAAGATGTCTTTACAGTGTTGTTTGTGGTCAGGAAGCATTTTATATGCTAATTATTTGGTTAAAATAACAGCAACTCCATATACACTTAGGCTAAAGTGCTTTGGTTGAAACCTGTGGGAACAAACGCGAACGACCGGAGAGGACATTTATTATTAGAACGGAGTGTGCAGAGGCAGCAATTTTACTCACTAAAAAATAGAAAGTAAGATTTCAATAAAGATTTTTTAATAAAAACAACTATGAGAGAACATTTTGATCTACAGGGGAAACAGAACTGCAAGCACTACCTCCATGAAAGCTAATCCAGGAAGAAGTGCCCACTTAAATCCAGTGATTAGGCTGAGTTACGGCGGTAATGCTCGTTTCCTTTCCATTAACGGGAGTTCTGCGAGGCTGAAAAAACCTTCTGCTTAGCACTGGTTTTTAAAAGACTTCCAAAATGACAATAAATTTAGGGGCATTGATGAACTCTCAGTGATGGATTGAGCTACTTCAGTGCCTGTTTCAGAGCACTGTTGCTACAAGCTCCTTCTTCGGAGGCCGCTGACAAGCTCTGGAGGACTTCAGAGGACTCGAAGCCCCTGCAGGTGCAGATGGCCCCTCATGACTGCAGTACTAATTCTGAGAAACTCAGTCATTGTCTCTTTGAAATTGCTGTAAAACATGACAGTTGTCAAGTAGCACGAAGGGGAGTCACTTGGGCTGCCTTGCTGGCAGTGTGGGCCACTGAGAGAAGTGCTAGGGTGAATTGCTGATAAACTCATAAATCCCACTGATGCTCAGGAGTGGAGAGCTGAGCGTAGGCTTAGGGGAAGGAACGAGAAAAACCCAGCACCAAGCAGAAGATTTTTGTTCAGTTTTGAGAATTTCAAAACTGATTTAAACAATGTAACACAACATGATCTAGGATTTTTTTTAACTGTTTATTCGTTGTTTATTGCATGAATGAGGTTTTAAAGTCTAACTTGCAATGTTTTATTCTGAATTACACTGAGGGCTCCATGGCTCTGCAGGCATCTTGCTCTACTTCACTATGTAAGTTTTTAGTTATTTTTGCTTCATGAGATACACATACTTAAGTAATTTTGTTCACTTTCTCTCCATGAAAATCATTAGAATTTGGGAATTCTTTGGTTTAGAGTTTTGAAATGAAGGGGTATGTCTGATAAGTCCTAGAAGCTGAAGTGTTGCTTCCTTTCTTTCCCCTTCAATTCTTTTTCTGCTGGTTAGCACATGGGAATTAAACTGCCCAGCCAAGGCACGGATGTGACCTCCTGGCAGCGACCTGAGCGGAACAGCGGGCGACAAGCTCCTCCTGCCACCCGCAGGGGATTTGTCCTGCTTGCATGCTCTGCTGGAACAGGCCTTGGGTTTTAATTCACCTCGCTCACCCACAGATGAAAACATACCGGGTGAGTGTCAGTGACAGAAAGAATGACGTGCTGGGGAGAGCACGCTGCAAGTTTCTTTAATTGCTGGAGCAGTCTGAATCCCGGCAACCTCCAGCCCCATGTCCCAGCCCCGCTGCTCCGTGGAGGGGCTGGATGGAGCCAGCTCGGCAGTGAGGCTCGGGCAGCCCTGCTCCCAGGGCCCTGCTTGAGCAGCCATGCTCCTGGGGCCCTGCTCGGCAGCCGTGCTCCCAGGGCCCTGCAGGGCTGAGGCTGGAGCCCTCCTACCAGGCCCTGCAGCCACCTGACAGGGAGAGCAGCAGCGCACAGCCCTGCCTGGGTGCTGGGTCCTGGGTCTGGAAAAGCCCGGAGCTCGCGGGTGCCAAGATGTTTGTGAGAGGGCAAGGCCAGCTGCTGGCAGGCAGCTGAGCCCTGTGGCCGGTTACTGCAGCGCTTGAAGGTTACAGGATGTCAGCTTTCCACACTGAAGGGTGCCTAGGCCATCCAAAATGCTTGGATCTGGGCATTTTATGATACCACAGCTGCAGTGTCGCAACTTGCGGGACAGAGAGGGGACATCAGGAAAGGGGTTGGGAGCGCTCCCACTGCCAGCACCTGGTCTCAGGGGCAGTGAGGGAACAGGGCAGGGGCGGCAAGGGGCTGGGACTGCAGGGAAAAGACACCAAAAGGTGCTGGGAGACAAGGGGGTCCCAGCGGGAGGACAGTGTGCGAGTGTGAGTCCTGCACCGCCAGCAGCGGGTGGGCTGGGTCGCAGGGCAGGACCCGCACCTACACGTGTGCCGGGCTGCAAGGCCCTGCTGCAGGTACCCAAAAAGGCAGCTCGGAGGAGCTGTGTTTATGGGTCTGAGTAGGATTAAACCAGTCTGTAATTTAATTGTTCTTGACTCAAAAAGATACTGCAAAGAGCCATAATTCTGCTGGGTGCAAAATTGATAAATATTTACTTCTCATTTATGTTGCTGGCAGGAAATGTATCTTAAAAAGTGACTTTTCTATAGTGTACTGTAATCTTCTTTCAGAGTACAGGACAGATAGATATAGGAGGATCGCTACACTTTCAACCGAAATTAGGGCTATCTCAAGTTAAACAAAAGAAAGACATATGAGGATGTAAACATAACATTTCTAGGAGACAAAGGGATTTCTAAGCAAATTTCCTCATTTAAAATAAATCTCCTCCCCCTGTAAGACTGTGCATAAAGCATGTGTCATTTCAGTCTCCAGAACTGTTTATTTGAAATTTCCATTTTTTGAAATGATCAAACAACCCAACCTCAAGCCCTGAATTACAAAACAGGAAGAAGAGACATAACAACTTTTGATATTTATTTTCTTTTGCTTATGTGTCTGATCACACACATTCCCTTCACTTCCCTCCAGCTCACGTCTTCTGCTTTCTTGTCTTATCACACAACATGAGTCTTTAAAATACACCTATGAATATGAAAGGCTCATCAGTAATTAGATTGGCATTAAACATTAACATATCCATGTCACCAGGATGATACCACATGCATCAGCCAGGCAAGCTTCTGGTAAGGCAATTTGAAGGTGATGTGAAATGCCGATAAGGGCTGTTGTGGGAAGGGACGTCCCCACAGTGCCCCACATGGGGTGCCCCCATCACTGGGAGCTCCAGCTCCCTCTGCACTCTCAGGGGCTCCTTGGCAGGAGTGCACCCGGGGGGATCCGGCTCTTGGCGAGAGGGGGGCCTGAGCCCCCCAGCAGCTCTGCCCTGAGCCACCAGCTCCCTGACTGTAAAAACGCATATTTTCAAAGCATCTCAGATGTTTCGAGCATGTCATTCTCTTTGGCCTCTCTTTGTGTTGACCTTGGTGTTGCAGCATCTCAGTTCCTCCAAGGCGGGGGATGAGATGTGGTTGTATTTCTCTGCTTCAGATTAATGCAGCACTCACCCCATTGCTCTTGACCATGCCTGCTTTTTCTGATGTTTCAAGATCCTCTGTGAAATCTGTAGCAACCCAAAGGAGAAGGTCATGATGCCTAGCTTGCAATGCACTGCTCTGGGCATTGGGAATTCAGTGGCCAGGCTGCAAATATGAAAACTCAAATAGAAGGGTAGCAGTGACAGCCCCTTACGTCTCAGGGCCCCTCTCTATCTTGTCTGGCAGCCAGCTGCTTTCAGTATTCCTGCAAGATGTACTGTGAGCGCTGGTGTTCAGTGCAGCATCTCAGTGTTTCTATTGACCATCTCCAGACAGCAACATATATCAGCTTCTGAGTTGTGCCTGGTTTCTTTTCTTGTTTATTACACGATTTTTCTTTCCTCTGAGGCATTAAAGACTGGAATCAGCTGGACTCAGTGTATGAGGCTGTGTTAGTGCTTCTGGTACTGGCAGGAACATTCAGCATTGTCGGGAAAGTGGTTTCACAGACGTCCTGCTGGCTTCAGTTTTCTGAAGGAAATCACAGGAGACGCCAAGGGATGCTCTGCCTTCCTCCATCACATTTACCTCCATGCCCCATCAGGATGTTTTCTTCCCAGCTGCATGGGGAACGTGCAAGGAGCTTTGAGTGTTCTGCTAGGAGGCTTCAGCTTCTCTGGGAGGTGCTGGGTGTTCTTCATTTGGGCAGCTAGGAGATGCTGTGTCTAACTTTATATTCAGTATCTGCTGCCTGTAATTAAGCACGGTTGGATATGATGACCAGGGAGTCCTTTCTGTCTAACCATTTTCTATAAGACGTCTTCCAAAACATCTGAAGGTGTAAAACAAACAGGGAGGAATCAATCGTGTTTTCTTCTGAAACATCTATCCACAGTGCAGACAAGGATTTTCCCCCGTTGTGCAGTCTGGCTGGCAGTCGTCCCTGCAGTGGAGTGCCTGGGGACAGGAGGCAGGCCCCCAGATCGCGGCCCCTCCGTTTCTCATGGCAAAGTGATACAACCATGCACGCACTTCAGTGAGCCTTTCCCGCTGAGTTGACGTCTTCCCCTGGCAAAGCACCAGCCAGCAGGGAATGCGGAGCTTAATCCTGTTTTTACAGTGACTTATTGCATGACCTTTTGAGCAAGGACTTAACTTACCTGAATCTCCATTTACCTAAGGAGATAATACTGCATCAGATTAAGTGGCTCGTTGCCTTGAAAATCACTTTTCCTCCTGACAACCGTTTCCCTGCTGATTTTCCCAAATGACAGCCAGGACACCCCTGTGCCCTTGGGATGGCAGTCTGCACAGCCCGCCAGCCTGCTGCTGCTGCACGGGGCCAGTGCCAACGCGGGGCTGGGGATGTCTGCTCTGCCTGCACCGGGTGCACCTGCCCTGCTTCCCAGACAACTCGTGTTCATGGCTCCCAAGGCCCTAAGTCCTTTAGTGAGGTTGTTTATTAAAAAAAAAAAAAGGGGATTAAAAAAGTTGGGAAAATGAAGGTTAAAAAACAAAACAAAAGAAACAAACAACAACAAAAAAGAAGGAAGGAAGGAAAGAGGAAAAGGAAGGAAGGAAAAGGAAAGAAAGAATGAAGGAAGGAGAGAGAAAGAAAGGAAGAAAGAATTAATGAAAAAGAAAGAAAGAGAAAGAAAGAAAGAGAAAGAAAAAATATGGTGTTATAACTCCTGCACGATAAACTCCTGAAGTTGAAATTGTTGTTGTTTTGCATCCTGTGCAGAGACTGTAAAGCAACTGGCTCAGAATCAAATCCTGAAGTCTTTACACAGTTCTTAACCAGTCCTTGTGCAAGAGAAGAGCATCTTGGGTGCAGGTATTACAGAAGTCTGCAAACCTGAAGAACACCAAGGTAATGCACAGACTTTTCAAAAGTCTTAACTTCAACATAAAATCCTTCAGTGTCCTGAGTAAGAAGTTATGAAAGCAGAAGTTAAATGGATTAAGAACAATGAAAGGGAATAACTGCATGCAAGAAATCATTGCTGTACAGAAATGTTTGCACCGAGACTCTGCAGGGCCTCTCCAGCATTTGACTCAATCATTTTGAAGGATTTTACTGTTGATTAAAATGAATAGAAAAAGTACCAAATCTCTGATAGCTAACGGAGCAGGAGCCAATCAGAGCAATACAGATAATGCAGCAACCTGGAACCATTCACAAAAATGCATTTGTGTGTAAGCAAATGCAAGACCCTGCCTGGGGCAGGATGGGCACGCTCCATGTGCAGGATGGGTGGCTGTAGCTTGGGCTGGGGGGCAGGGGACAAGCTGCGGGTTTGGTGCTATGGGAACTAGGGCCTTTGCTTGGACACCATCAGCAGTGGGGCAGCTCTTGCCCTCCTTCTGCTCCTTTGTGTGTGGGACTGCTGGGACCAAGCCCACAGGGCTTTCGTGTTCACCAGCTTCAGTGGGAAGAAGGTGCAGTGCCTGGGATCAGAAGAACGTGCCTCAGATGAACGCATCAAGGAACTTGGTCTTGTCATTGAGAAGACTGACATGGCTTGGATGTATCCCACTGGGACCCTGGGACTTTTGCGGGAAGATTGTCTTGTCTATAAGAGAGTGCTTCATTCTGGCAGGGAGAGGCAGGGAGGAACCAGTGATTTGGTGGAAAAGCCAACAAATTCAGTCTTCAGAGAAGACCTGCTTTGGCAGCAGGTGTGGCTGAACTTGGATTTCCCTGCCAAGGGAACAGTTGAATGCTTCCTGTCTGGATGCCTTCAGATCCGGAACGAGTGTAGCATCCCTCCAGGACCTGTGCTGCAGCAGGAGAGGGTGATGGTCTCAGTAATGTGTAAGCAGGGGAGCACTGTCACCTGGCTGTACCCACCTGGAGTAAAGGAGCTACAGGTGCCCCTTACCTCAGTCTATGAACTTACGACCTAATTGCTGCTTCTTCTGATCCAACATAGGAATTAACCTCAGAGGGACAATCCGTCAGCTCTCCCATGCTGGAAGAGCAGTGATGTGAGTGCATCTGTACATCGACCTCCCCAAGCACCGTTTTAGGGTCTTACCCCCACCCGTACCCCTCAAACTTATGGATAAGGCTTCAGGATAAGGCAAGCCAGGCTGTCGAGATCTGCTGGGAGGTGGCAAAAACAGTCAGGAGAAACTGTGGCCTGTTGCCCCATGGAAATGGTGAGGGATGGGCCATGGTGATGAGAGCTTGTAACAACTTCAGTGGGAGAGGTGGGGAGCCCACGGGCCTGGCGGTCAGGAATGGGGGTGAGCCCCAGTGCCATCGCTGCAGGGGGCAGCAGGTGCCGTGCTCGGGTCCTGGCCCCCGTACAGGGTCTCACTGCCCCCTGCCCAGCGCTGCCGGTCCTGGGGTGGTGGTTAAAGAACAGACACGGGGGCCAAAACGGGCTTCTTGGTGTGGCTTGCTTGGTCATGGGGTAACTGTCACGGGGATCCTTGCACCCAGTCACTAACTGCACCACCGACCGGCCGCAGTCCCACGGTAACGTGCATGAATAAACCACACGTCCTGGTCCTCAGGAGGGGGCTGGTCTGCCACTGCTCAGCTTGTTCCCTTGCTATATTTGTTTCTGTAATATGCATTTTTCCCCCTTGGATTATGGCTAATTTAAAGGCATAAATATTCATATGGATGCAAAGAGGTTTATTATAGTTCCAAAATGTCAGACTCATTCAAGCCAGAAACCAAATGAAATACTTGATACAAAGCCATGAACACGGAAATGTTACATTTGGTGCTGCAGCACAAGCTGCAACACGTGACTGATCTTCCCACTGCACACCGGAAACCAGACATAATTTGTAGCTAATATCAGCTGTGGGTTCATAAAATCAGTGAGATCTGAAACCCTTTTGCAATTTTTTCCCTTATAAAGCATCAGCAGCCATTTACAGTAGCAGTCATTCAGGTAGCAGCTCACAGCAGCTCCTGCACTTTCTCCCTGGGCTCAGCCCTCAGCCCTCAGTGAAAACTGCTCCAACACCTGCCAGGGAAGAGCTCTCCTCTCCTTGCCCAGCTGGAGTGTCTCCAAATTAATGTGTTAATTTGTTACCCTCAGCCCATTATCACACACGTGCTAATGCCGGGGATAGGGACATTTCTCCTGTCGCTCCCCGAAGGTTTTTAATTTCTGTATGCCGAGCCGCAGCGGGCTGGGTGGCACTTTTAGCTAGGCACTGGGAGGCAGCCGCAAGGCGCGCTCACCCTGAGCCGAGCCACACGTGCCGGAGCAGGACTGCCAGGCACCGAGTGCGCAGCCTTCCCGTGTGTCTGCTGCGGGTTTTGGTGTGCCAGCACAGTGAGCCCCAGCCCACTGCTTCCCTCCCACAGGGAAGGAGTCGCCAGGAAAGCCCTTACTGAGTTTGTGATTACCAACTTCAGCAGACACCGATACAGGCAGAGCGGTGCAAGCTCACAGGCAGAGGGTACGGGTGATCCAAGCACCGCCAGCCACGAAGAGGCTTTCATCTCGAGTTTCTTGGATTTCAGGGCCTCCAGCAATGGGGGGTGCAGAAGCAGAGCTGCAGCATCTCTTCAAGAACGAAGCTCTGTGTCTCTTCAAGACCATCCAGTGCTGTGTAAGCCTGGATGAAGGCGGCAGGGCAGTGTCAGCACTGCTGGCTGCTGCCTCCCACGCGGCATCTTGCCACCCAAGCACCCCTCCGTGGGCATTCAGAGGGGGCAATACACATCAGCACATCGGCCTGGTAGCAGATGGCAGCTGCACTGACACTGACAAAAGCTCCCTGGTGTGCCTGCTTGCAGGCTGGTACCAGCAGAATGGTGCTCTGGGAGTGCTGGAGGGTGTCCAAAGCTCTGCAGAACGGGGACCACCTCCTCGGTACCGCTTGCAACGCAGCACACGTTAGGGCACTTGTCTTGCTTTCAGCACAGCTTAGTCTCTGTCATTCAGCTGCTTGTCTGAGGTGTCTGGTTTTCTTTTTCAATTAAGCACCCTGTTTAATGATAGGTGCTGTTCCTCGTCACACCAGTTCTGACTGTAATAGGATGTGGCTGCTAATCTTGATGGATTTATGCAGGTCAGTTTATCCCGTGCTCATCTCATATTCCTGAAAGGACTGCTGTGGTGGTGGTGAGGTCTAGTGCTCCTCGAGATCCGCTGTTAGTGTATGTCCTCTGGGCAGAGGCCACGAGGAGGGCATGAATGAAGGCTCCATGGGTGAGCTGGGGTGATTTAACCATGGAGTCGATGTCCTCAGATCAGCGCTGACTCTCTAGAGAAGTGTATGAACACACCGTGTTGACGCCTCTATGAATTTCCAGCTGTTCCTTCAGTTTTCACTTGTACTGAAAAGAAGGACAAGGGGGTGGTCAGACAGTCTCTGCAATTTGCATGAACCAGCAGGATTTAAGAGACACTGCTGGACAAGGGCATCTTCAGGCTGATTTCTGATTCTGGGTGGCATGTTGAAAGTAACACTTTTTGGATTTTCCCCTTGTTTTTGCTTTTCATTACAAAGCTGACAAGCTAAATATCAGAGGATGTGGAACATGACAAACTCAAGGAAGGGGAGATACACTGCTTTTCATCCCACAGAGGAGAAAATAAATGTATCCGTGTGACCTCTCCATGGGCTGTGACACGCTGTCCGGTTTCCCATTCATCACCTGGAGTGTGGCTTTTCTCGAGTATTTGTTTGCAAGCAGCTTCTCTGCAGTAGCATTACTATTCAGAAGAGCAACCACCTTGGCTGGAGTTCTTGCAAAGGAGAAAAATTTCCACCCGATTGCAGTGAGGAGTTGCCAAAATTACTTCTTGATACAAGACCCAGTGCTCAGAGGAACAGCAGTAGCTGCTTAGCATTTACTTTACAAGAGTTAACGGTAAGGCCAGTTGTGCTTTGCCTGGAGTGCCACAGCTTTTCCTAGCTGACGTTGGCAGTGATGGGGCTTCTCAGTGCCTCCCGTGTGTTTGATGGGGGGCGAGTGAGCAGAGCCTCTAAGTCACGACAGAAAAGTCTGTTTTTCAAACCTGTTATTCTCTTTCCTGGACAAATTGTGGAGTGTTTATGGTGTTCTTTGTAAGACTTTGTTTGTTTTAGCAACAAAGCCTACATATCACCAGGACCTACATCTAGAGTTTTCCTCCGTGGGAGATGAACAATGCAGAATAACTCATAACTTCTGTGAAAATAACCTCTGCCGTAAAGCTGTGAGAAATCTTACAGAATGGAAAGAAAACATATAGGGCTGGCTGCAAGGCAGACTAAAATAAATGGTGAGGCTTGTGCAACTGAAGAAATGGGAACAAAAGGAGTGGTGCTCCATGGCAGTGCTGATAGCTGCAGCCTGGAGAAAGTATCTGGAAAAAAAAATCTGCAAAATTTGGGGGCTAAGAGCCCATTTGGAAAACATTGATTCTGTGCTACAGTAGAGATGATTTGGTACAGGATTTATACTGACGCACTAAACTAGACTGACTTTGAAAGACTAGGGCTATTATTTGTAATTTTTGGAATGAAACTGTATGTATGTGCTGCATACAAAAGAAATCTGCATCGATACAGGAGTCACTGACCAAATTCTCACTGAGTCAATGATGCTGAACCATTCCTCATATCCAGTGAATTCAACATTCATCTTCAGGCACAGATCTCTGCAGAGTGAGACCAAAAAGTGAAACAGTTTATATTTGCTGAGAATAAGATTATTGGGAGGGGAGGGGAGGGGAGGGGAGGGGAGGGGAGGGGAGGGGAGGGGAGGGGAGGGGAGGGGAGGGGAGGGAAGGGAAGGGAAGGGAAGGGAAGGGAAGGGAAGGGAAGGGAAGGGAAGGGAAGGGAAGGGAAGGGAAGGGAAGGGAAGGGAAGGGAAGGGAAGGGAAGGGAAGGGAAGGGAAGGGAAGGGAAGGGAAGGGAAGGTTCTTTGGTAACCGGCCGAGTTACAATTAATGTTGCATTAACAGGGAACTGCAAGACCGTAGTTATAGGAAGAAGGGCTGTGGGGGAGGCTGATGAGCCAACGATGTCATTTTGAAGACTCACACTGACTTGTACCGAGAGGTTTTCATGATACTCCTCTGTCTCTGGGCTCTGAAGTACTTTGTGAATTTGGGCTGCAGGAGTCACTATGCACAAATGGGTATTTTGGTTTGCCAGTCTAGGAGGCTTGATGGTGGAATAGGGCTTTGCAGTTGTCCTACATGAACTGTGGTTAGGAGAGATAATATTTGATGTATAAATAAATACTGAATGATACCACGGAGGTAACCATTTTCTATGAATACCACATCAATAGTTGTAATTTGCTGCTGCAGCTGTGATGATATAAGGCTGTACAAGACGCAAGGTTTGTAGGGATAGGTAATATCTTTTATTAGTCCCAAATCTGTTACATAGACGTGAAAAAAGTTTGTATACCCAAAAGCTTTTCTGAGTTTTCCAGCTATGTCGCTTGGCCTAGTAAAACACCCTGCCCTCCCCACAAGCTTTTCTCTCTGCCGTGAAGGCAGCTGTGAGAGCACCAGAGCTGTGCTCCGGTGCACGAGGGCTCACGGCCACGGGCACGGCACCAGGTGCTGCTCCTGCCTGGAGGCTCACCGGGCTGCGGGCCCACCAGCCCCTCCTGAAGTCACTGCTGGTAAACTGGACGGGGCTCGTAAAACTGTCAGATAATTGTGTGGTTTGGCTTCAGACAGCTCCGACTGAGGCCAGGTTGCACCTGTATCTGCCCAGAGCAGGCTGTCCCGGAGGTGCGGGTCCTTGTCTCTCCCGGAGGTGCTGCACGTGGTGTCCTGGAGCCACCGGCACCATCACAGCAGCACACTGAGAGGGAGATTAGGGCACGTATCCCGAACTCAAAGAGTGGGCTTTGAATCACTGGCCACACTCCACTGCATCCAAACTAGGGCTGAGCAGGGATTGTTTAAAGGCACTAGGAACCACTTCTGCCCCGCTGGGGAGGGAAAGAAGAGGCCAGCTCATGCTGAGGGCTTAATGCTGTCTTGAAGGCACAGATGGGAGCCAGAGGGAATCAAAATTTCTACTCAGACCTGCAAGGTGGGTCTGAATATATATATGCATCCCATATACACATCCTATATGCATACCCCACATACACATCCTGTACACGTATCCTATACACCCATCCCAGTGCAGCCATTCGGGGCTGCAGGCGGCTATAACCACCCCGTGGTGCCTCTGCAGTACTCACCGTGCCCTGCCAGCCCACCCTGCCAGCAGCCCCTGTGCCACGCAGCACCGCCTGCACCAGCGCCCACAGCGGGGCAAGGACGGGCGGACCTCTCGGGAGTGCTTGCAGTCAGGGTTTTGGGGCATGTGTTTTGGGTTGCTGCTTCCTCCTCAGGGGTGGTGGCCTCACCTGCAATGAGGTTCTGTGTCCCAGAGTTGTCTGGCAGTTGAAGGAAACCAGATATATCTCTTTTTTTTTTTTCTTTCCCTACTTCACAGTAGACCTCCAGAGAGTGCAAAGGGGCTAAAACCAGTTGAAGCATGTCTAAGTTCTGAATTTCTATGATGTAGCTTCAAAATTCAAGTTTTTGGAACTCAAAAGATTATTTCTAAACTTCCAGAGGATTCATTTTATGTAATTTTATTATTCATGCATTATTTTATGAAGTGGCAGTCATACCATTGACTTGTCATAATACAGCATTATTGCAGAAACATTCTCTTATTTTATATCATTTGAAAAAATCAGCAACTGTGGCTGATCAGTGCTGATTAAAACACATAATCTCATTTTCCAGATGCAGATGTCTCGGTTGTATGGAGCAGCAATGGGAGGGACAGGACTCTTGTTTATTTGTTCAAAGTTGCCTCTGCAGTGGACAGTCTTAGGAAGCCACGGCCAGGTGATGAATGGTCGGTTTTCTGCAGCTAGCATAAAGCCAGTGCATATTCCTCTTTGTGTGCACTGGGTAGTTTTCCAAAAATTAAAGTTTGTGCTATTTCTGATATAGATTGTAGCAGATTTCCTGGGTGACCTGATGCTGCCCATAGCCAGTACCAACGGCCAAGACATCCCTCATGAGCTCAGTTCCCTCCTGTCAAATGGCATTGCCCTTCCGAGACACGGTGAGTTTGTAATTGTGAGATGCAGGGAAATGAGAGCTGCGACAGAGCCTGGGTAATGGGACTTCATCCGGGGCAAGTCACTGCTGGTGTCCCATGAACACAGCATGTCCTGCCACAGCCGGAGCTCACCACCCCGCGAGGGGTGCCGGCTGAGGAGCGGTGTCTCGCTGCGCTTAAAGCAGGGATGATGCAGGGGAGGAACCCAGCTGTCTGTGGTCCTGAGGTCCTGTGCCCTGTTAGTATTGCCCTCTGTTTCTTGGGATGTGCAGCATGGGGCTCAGTGGGTTGCCCACTCCTTGCATTCATGGTAAGCATGGGGAGTCCTGCACTGCTAAATGATTTTGGCTCCATCACTTTTTTTTTTTTTTTGAGGTAAATGACAGGGTGACAGTGATGAGTGCACGTCTGAGGTTGCACTCATGCAGAGAATTTGAGCTATTCTAAAGCATCTAAACAAGAGATGCCTAACTGATCCCGGAACTTCTGTTCCCACCCATTGCCTCCTGACTCACTGGCTTGCTTTGATTTGGTGCAAATCTCTCTCCTCTTTCTGTTCTTCTCAGCTGGCATCTTTCAGCTGGTCTTGATGCTTCATAACTTTAGGATGCAGGTGGAGTGCCAGGCACTGCTCTCCATACAGGTACAGAAGAGCAAGGTCAAAACATGATAACAGCTCCACTTTGTGTACCTTCTCCATGTGAGCTCTCCCAGTGCTCCCAGTTTTGTTTTTTGTTGTTGTTGTTTTTTTTTTTTTAATAGCCCTGCTGAGGGTTATAAAAAAGTGCATTTTTCTTGGCTTAAAAAAGTAAATTTAGGCACTACTTTTTGTCAACTAAGACTCTAAGAAATATGTGTACTTTGATTTAAAAGTGCCATTGTGTCACAATTTATGACCCCTTGAGCCCAGCTCTTTATGAGTTTTTCATACTGGAATATTGCTGTTATTTATTAAATCCCTGATAAAGCTACACTTAATACTCCCATAATAGAATATGCATCTTTAAATCTGCTGAATATGTGGTTTGTCACTGATGCAAAGTGTACTGATTAATTAAATAAGACTTAGAGATTCATAAAGCAATTGCTGCAAAATGAAATGTTATTTACATCTAAGTATATTATCAATTATGGAAACTTAATTTTTCCCTTACACAATCTGTCTTGAAATTCCACTGATAGTGTAGTAGTCTCTGATGATTTAGTGATTTAAAACTAATTTTCAGTATTGAGCACACTTGCAAAAAATCAGCAACGTTTTTCAAAATAAATAAGGTTGATATTTTGCATAATGGCAATGTACAGTTCTTAGTGGAGGTGAAAAGGACATGGGAAATGAAACCACGTGTGCATTTCTGTCCTGTTGTTTTAGGTAAATGTTTTAGTTGTCACAACTATAGCATTTAAATATTAAAACATCCTTCTATCACAATCAGGTTTTGGTAATGAAAACATTGCCTATCCTGCTTTCACAGGTACTGTTTTCTGGGTCATCTCAAACTCTGCTGTTTGCTTATTATCTATCAGCTGTTTGCTGGCCAGTTAATCAGCCAGCACCAGACAAATTCAATCCTTTATCAAGTACTTTATCAAGGCTCATCAAATGGCTGGGAGACTGCTCAGACAGTCCAACGAGACCTTACTGTCACAGCTGTATTAATTCAGCTGTATCACTAGGGGGAAGTGAAAAAAAAAAAAAGAAAAAAAAAAGGGAGAAAGACAAAACCTCATTTATTAGGTTCTTGTTGTTTTCTCTTTTACGTGTTTTCCATGTAAATAGCAAAATGAGCTATGCATCAGATATCTTACTCTCCCCTTCACAAAGGTCTCTGTCCTCATGTTTCCTTTTTATATAAGTAATGTTTTAATAGATAAAGGAATGAAGGTTTGGGAGAAGTTCAGGATATCTAAGGCCTGATGAAAGTTGATGGGTGGAGTTATTTAGAAAAACAAGAGCTCAAGATTTGGTCTCTGTCAGAGGAGTTTTCCTCGTTCGTTTGATACCACGGATCCCAACAGCATCTCCTGCTGAATCTCTCCCCAGTTATCACTCGCAGCCCGAAGGGTCGTTAAAACTCTTGCTCCCGGGGCCTGCTTTATATGCATCAGTCCATAGGAAATGCTCTCATTACTGCTTTAGTATAAAGCTACAACTGCACTCCAGCCATACATAACATTTATTCATTAAATTATTTGCTTATTAAATTAATAAAAATGACGCTGTTCTGCTTGCTTCTAACCTGTCCCAGCAGGTCCTGCAGACCTTCTGCTTTCGCCACTTTCTGTGCAGGGACCTGGGGCTGTCTTACTTCCTTACTTCGTCCTTCTTTCTTGACGCCACCCTTTGTGCTCACCTCCTCCTTCCCCGCTCAGTAATTCAGCAGGGTGTGTGCTGCCCGTGCCCCTCGTACAGCTGGTTCCCAGCCACCGGCTAGGAATTTGGATGTACTGCTGTGCCTCCTTACTGACAGCGAACACACGTTGGTAGCTGCTAGGAGGCTGATGGCCACTCCATTTGTTTTAAAGCTGCCTGAAATGACATGAGCTCTGACATTAGGGCCCTGAGGAGGGGCTGGCTCCCTCCCCTCGCTCCAGGGGCTGTGCTGGGGGTCAGCTGGCCACTTGCTGTCCCCAGGGTAAGGTGCGGGTGTGCTTCTGCCTCGGAACCTTTCTTTCCAGTGCACTCAGCCCTTCTTTGCTAGTTCTTGTTGTGAGACACTTGGGGTTGGCTCTCCATGGCAGTGAGTGACAGGGTTTGAGTGCTCTTGAATTTCTTGAAACAGTTCACCTACTCTCTTTATTAGAGAGAAGAAATAAGAATAATAATTTTGCATGTGGGGATGGTGAAAACTTGGATTTGTTCCAAGTGATTTTGTTTTAGTGCTTTATAAAAATGCTTTTTAAAAAGATTCTGAAAATATTTTTAATCTCTCTGAATGCTGATGGTGTACAACAGGAAGCACTGGAGTTTTAGATCACTTTGTTTAAAGTACATGAGCTCATTTTTAAAAAGGGCCTCCCTGAATCTGCGAGTCTGGTTTTCTTGGCCCCGTGCAAGAAGCAAGTGGTGCCAAAGTCGCGTGCTGGGGCTGCTCCGCAGGGCGAGCCCCTCCTGGCGAGCTCCCTCTGCACTGCTCTGACAGCTCAGCCCTTAAATCTCTTCTCTCTTTGGTGGAACACTGTGCCGCAAATGTGTACTGAGTAAATCTGTCATCGGGATTTTTATTATGCAATTCTGATGTGCAAGAATAGTATCTGAGCTGTTTAGAGCCATTGATTGCTATTGAGCTAATGAGCCAAGTGCTAATCAATTCTCTAGGAACTGTCATGAAAAACTATTACACCTCCCACAGTGCCTGCATTGACTGCTTATTGGCAGAGTGATTGTGTTATCTGCCTCAAATTTCACCAGACAGACTATAATAATCTAGAAAAATAATTTACCATCAATGCAACTGTAAGGCATGCCTGAGAATGATGAAAGAGAGTGATGCCAGCAAATGGCTGCACAGAGCCTCTTCTAATTGTGGCTGCGTACTCGCACACTGCATATTCTGCTGTCTCCACCTGTCCTAATGTATATCATGGTGCTTGAATCAGTTATCTTCACCTAATTGATTTTCTAGCATGGGAAATGCAACAGATCTACTTCGAGGCTTCAGAACAGTGTTTGGTACTGGCTCACAAGGAAAGTGGGCATTTATCCTGGGGGAGGTGTGACTTGATATAGGAGGTAGCGAAGGAACTGAAGTGTAAAATGGCACCAAGTTGTTCCTAGAGCAGAACTGCTGGGCTGGCCAGAGGATTTTTGAGTGAGAATTTCAGCGGTGACTCAAGCACATCATGGTAGAAGGTAGGAAGCTGGAGAGGTTTCAGCAGGGTGAGGGAAGGAACAAAATGTCACAGTAGAGGGAGTGTGCAGAAGGCACAGATTCAAAAATGGATGAAAGTTATGGGTAAAAATAAGACTATAAAATTCAGGATTAATCATGTATTTATGCCATGAGCTGAGAGTGAATTACTTGGGTACAAGTGGAGAATACAGACATCTCAGTCATCCTCAGGGTAACTGTGAACCAGCAGTCTGATCCTCAGAGTTAGGTGTGGCATCTGCATAGATAACATGAACTAGGCAGTAGGTTTTTAAAACAAACAAACAAACAAACAAAAACCCGTAGAATTCTGGATTCATGTAAACATAAATCAGATCTGAACTAACTTTGAGACGTGCTCCCAAGATAAGCAAATGGTGTTGAAGAGCAGAGTGTCTGCCCAAGTCTTCTGGAGTGATGGGCTGTGAGGGTAACGTGTCTGTGTACCAAGCCAGTGCAAATGGCAGACATGTAAAAGGATGATGTTCGAAACATAGGTTTTAAAATAGTTTAAAAAATCAAACAAACAAAATCACCCCCTTCACTCTCCAAAATAGACTGAACATTGAGAGACAGAAGCAATTTTCCTTTTTGATTGGATCCTCTTGCCTATTTTCAATGTTTTCAAGGCTTACTTAAAGGTGGAGCAGCTGCCAAAGACAGCACAGCCCCAGATGCCTCTCTGGGGCAGGGGTGGTCTTGCTCCCTGCGTGCCCTCCCTCTGCGGGTGCTAGGGAGGACTGATAAAGCTAGCCCAAGAGATGCCACTGGGGTTTTCTCTTCTCCTTCCTCCAGCTCTGCCTCCTTCCAGAGAATTTTTGAGGCTGCATTTGCCCCTGCCCCTGCTGAAGTCTGGTCCTTGCAGTGTGTTGGTGTGTCTGTGTCCATCCTCTTCCTCCGTCCTGCTGCTGCTTGTTCTTTCATCCCATGAGGTGGGGTGCTAAGGGACAGAGCTTCAGAGGATCGCTTCATTTTCCCTGCATTTCTATCAGGGACAGGATTTCTTCCCTTCCTCCAGCTCACACTTGTGATATGCCCCCTAACTAGCACTTTCCCTCTGGTTGAAGTGCTTTTCACATCACTTATGACATTTACAAGATTCTCATGATATTTAATAAGTGGTATACAACAAGATGTAAAATCTGTACACACTTAACTCCTCTTGTAACTTATTCCAGCTTTCCACACAGGCCTTCCTGACACAACTCATACAGGTGACCTGCAGACTTGGCATTTACTCGTTCTCAGGTATCTTCCATCAGCCTGCACTCCTCTCTCTTCTCCTGTGCCTTGAAAACGTCTGTTAAACTCTACTGTGTTACTGTGTTCATCATGAGCTAAAGGCTTTATTGATAAACTTCTAAATCAAACACAGCTCTAACTGTTGTATAATTCCTCTTCTATTTCTTTCTCTTTATTAGCCAGGAACATTAAAAACAAAACTAATTGATAGTGTATTTTCATTGATGAATATATTGAAATTTGTTTTAACATCCAAAACATCCATTAAGCTTCACAGAGTGTTGTACCTTGGAGCATGATTTCACTAAATATTAATATAACAAAATTTAAATAAAATGCCGTTTCTTTAAGACAACCAAGTTTCTCTACCCATGTCTAACTGCACTGTGGTTTTTTTTAACAAGTGCAAAAAATGCAGGCTTTACTGAAATGACTGTGTTTTATTCGTATGATCAGTTCATAAATCCTAGGCCAGCTGCAGACACTTTCATGCACTTTCTCAGCAGCCAGGACAGTTCTGCTTGGCTGGTGAGTATGCGCCTGGGCTTCCTGCAGGTAGCAAAGCACATCTCATTGGTATCACAGCAAGTTTCCTGAGCTGCTGTACTGCTGGGATCCTCCCTGACTTGACTTTTGTTGTGGGATGCTGTAACCCACCGGTTATTCGTGTTTTCAAAGCACCTGCCCTGGAAGGGGCCATGTTGTTCAGTTCTCTGGCAGCAAAAGGATGAATTAGTGCTCCAGGTACTGTATTCAATCATCTGTGAATTGTAATGCTGCTAAATTACAATGACAGAAAAATGGCTCGATCAGCTAGGGTGGGATTAGGGGTGGGTTTATGCTAAGCCCAGGTGCCCAGGGCACAGGGTGGGCAGGAGGTGGCCAGGCTGTGGGCCAGGCAGAATGCTGCTCACCCTTGGGTCTCTGGCGCAGGATGGCCCGAGGGGAGAGAGCCGAGGGTGTGAAACTGGGCTGCTTCTGTCTGCAAGCTGGAGCTGTGGAAATAATTTAAATCATGTTACTTCCTTGCTGCAGTGGCCATAAGAGAAAAGGAGCCAAGGTAGCTTCTAGGACATCATGTACTGATCTTTCAGAAAAGGAAAAAATAAAACCCTACTTTTCACAGAAAATTTTCCAATTGGAAGAAAACAAATTCCAAATGCCATTACTGAGTAGTTACTCCTTAGCTCTGGGTGCTGCAAGAATTTCACCGTGCCCATAAAGAAGCTCTTAGTTCAAGCCGCTGCTCACTGCTGCAGAAAGCAGTCTGTTCCAGACATCAGCTGCTGGAGGTGAGGCAGATGTTATCAGCCTCAGGTTTTTGATGGCTCAGGTAACTTCCATCCTCTTCGTGTTCCATCCTCTGGAGTGCAAAAGTCTTCAGGCCTCTGGAAATACAGAGTGGCAATACAACTGGAAAGATAATTTATGAATGCATTGGAAGGTTTGCTGTTTGTGAGTTTGCTGTTTGTCACACATTTCATCAGAGGCCGAAAAGAGCAAGCTGTAGTTGCCTCTCTCACGGCAGTTTGCGAGGGGTTGCAGTCCCAGGCTCTCCGGCTGGCACATTCCCCAGCTGCTCCGGGCATGGCCACAGCCACAGCAGGGCCGAGAGGTGCCATGGGGAGCTCCCAGCCGGAGGAGGGCAGGGACACAGGCATCTCGGCAAGCAGCAGGAGGGGAGGCAACAAGGGGACAGCTCGGTCCCACACCGGGGGGCATGCTGGCAGCAGGGACCTCTGCAGGGCTCCCGCCTGGGGGTCTGCAGGGACACCAGCCCCTGCCCCGGGGAAGTGGCACCCCCACCAAAGAGCAGCCGGGCAGTTTTGTAACTCTGCAGATGCGCTTTTGCTGGCTGTCTCGGGGGAACTGAATCCTGGATGTTCTGTATTTTATACGGAGCTTTTCTCTAAAGAAGAGAAATGGTGAATTTGCTGTTTTCCCTTCTGTTTGTTTCCCCCTGTTTAATCACAGCAGACTTCTTTCCCCCTGGAATTTGCCGGCTGCAGCTCCTGCCCATAGCTTCTTGTTATGCCTGCCTCGGTTAGATTAGAGAGACCTTTAATACCTGTTGTTTTCTCCCTGTGAAAGTACTTAGACGCTGTAATCAAGGCTTCTCCTAATCGTCTTTCTGATGAACTAAACAGATTAAACTCTTTAAATCTCTCTGGGTAAAGAACTTTCTCTAATAGTCAAATTATTTTTGTAGCTCTTTTCTGCCCTCTAATTTGTTGAAGGCTTTTTAACGCTGGGAAAGTCAGACTGTGCAGCTTTGCAGCTGCCCCGCACACGCCAAGGGATGTCCTTAGGCTGCGCCCCAGCCCCGTGCCCACACATCAGTGCCCGCGGTGCTGCCTGGTGGCCCCGGGGCACGGGTGGAGAAGGGCAGGCGGTGTCCTGAGGAGCAGCCAGGCAGCTTCCATCCCAAAGCAGGATCAAACCTGATGAAAGCCCACTGGAGATCTGGATTCAGCCTGATGTTAAATGCCAGTGGTGGTGTTCTTATATTTTGGGTTCTTCATCCAGACTGCCCCAGTCCAGGACTGCAGATCAGAATGGCACCTGGTTGTCTCCATCGCCTGTGGTATTTACCTTTGATAACCTCTCTGTTGTCCACCGATGTCACCAGCGATGAATTCCTGTCTGACTCACTGACTGGGAAGGACTGGGCTGCAGGGCTTGTGCTGACCCGTGCAGGTTCCTCCCTAACACATTGCCCTGACTCCCTTGAGTTCCCTTCTCAGTATGTCATTTACCTTAGCCATTAAGGGGTATTTCAGGGCCCCCATTTCCACAAAGCCAAGTGCCTTGTAAGAGTCTGGGTGCATCTGACATACCCAGGCACCCTTCCTCAGTGCCATGAAATAATAAAATCCCATTTTTTTGTAAAGATATATTTTTTTCCATAAAACCAGGTTTGTAGGCTCATTTGTAACCTCGCCTTTACTTCACCTAGCTGAATCTTATTTCTGCTTTTCAGTTTTCTATCTGGGATTTATTTCGGACAAACAAACCTGTTTCTACTCAAATCTGCCTCTCTGAACACTGACACATTTTTTGGCTTCTTGCACTCTTCCCAATATTTAAATGTGTGTGTGTGAACGTATATATATGTATATAGGTATGCATGTATATTATTTTACTGGCTCTTGTAACACTGATTTCTTTATTCATCCTGCTTTTTTGTAGTATCACTTGAGCTTTAAAAAAAAAAAAAAAAAAAAAAAAGAAAACTATCTTAATAGATCTTTATCGTATTCAAGAAATTCAAAAAATATTCAAAATATGTCTCGTCTGTGAAGAAACAGAAAGTAGTTGACTATCATCAAGTGAAATTTATCCACTTAAAATTTTTGCAAAACCAGGAAAGCCTTCCTTTTAAGGCGATATCATTTTTTTTCAGCTTTGATGCTGCTAACGTGTTATTTTTATTAAACGACTGGTCTTTGATTTTCAGATGCTGCTCTGAGGGTGTCAGAAGACTGCAGGGGTCTCCCCGGGCTGCAGCGTGTTGCACCGTGCTGCAGGCTGCCAGTGCAGCGCCCGCTCTCGCTGGTGTCCCTCTGCCCGCGTGGCAGGGCTGTGCTCGTGCAGGGCCATGGCGAAGGGGAGAGGCTCTAGGCTGCAGCACCCGCTGTCCTGCAGCAGTCTGACGGCCGGTGCCCATGTCCCCATCAGCCTCGTAGTCCCACGAGGGATGTTGTGTTTTTTCTTGCTGGTGTGAGTGGCGGTTCCCCCAGTTTGCCGGCAATGAGGGAAAGAGGGAGCAAACCCACAGGCTTCTGTTCACTCTTGGCTGCGATGTTTCAACTTACTTATGGTTTGCTGAGTTTGAATTTAAGCTGTGTTGGCCTTGTTAGTGCCCAACCTTCTGGTGTTAAATTGAGCTGGATGTGCCAGCCAGCCTCTAACCCAGCACATTAGCTCCCTTGCCTGGGAGAAGCGATCTGGCTCATTTATATAACCTCCCTCCCATGATGTGTTGCAAAACTGGTCCCCTCCCACCCCCCATTTTTATGCCAATTGTATATCAAGTGTTTCAGCCTCAGCCTCCTCTCTGTCCCTTGGGACTGGGAAGGTCTCTGAGCAGACCCCTAGGAACTGGCTACATTTCTTTCCCAGACCTGGAGACATTCACTATCTTGCTCTTCTTTATGCTCCCTGCAGGTAATACTTCAGAAGTTTCTAGCAGCACAGGGTGAAAACCAGATGAGCCAAGTATTTAGAGTGTTTTGAAGTGTTTTGCTTCACACAAGCCATTTGGAGGCATTGGCAGTAGTGAAATATGGACCAAGTGTATTAGCATAAATCCTGTGATGCCTGCTAGTTGTTGGATGGCAGCATGTTTACAGCGCAGCTTTTTGCTGGGTCCTGATTGAAGCTGGCATCCCCTGGAACGCAGGTGCAGCTCCCGGGCGGGCAGAGAGAGGAAATATCTTGCAGAAGTTAAAGGGGAAAAAGGCTCTCATCTCAATCAGATTTCAGACACTTTTCTTTTTTCAGGGTGGAGAGGAAGGATGAAGGCAGAACTTGGCTGCTTTCTAAGCACAACAAGCTTTTGCAGATCACCAGCTGCTGCTCTCTGTTGGCTTGCGGGAGCGAGAGGTGCACGGGGGTGGCCGCACGAAAGCGGGGCCCCGGGGAGCCCTCCAGGGCGCCCCCAGCCATCTCCCCACGCTGGGTCACTGCCTGACTCGGGTTTCCTCTGTTGCTTTCACACTTTTTCCACATGGCGAAACAGCCAGTTGTGTTAATAGGGTATTAATGAGAACAGCAACAAAGCTCCCTTGTTACTTGAAGCTAAGCAAATAGTGATTATTTTGTTGCTAACGATTTTGTTCTACAAAGATAGCTCTACACCACTGTGTTTTCTCCTTTGGGTACCACTTTCCAGCAAGAGTAGACTCACATGAGTACACTTCAGTTAATTTCTTTTTTTCCACTTGCCATGCAAAATTCTGAAGAAAAATGCTGGACAACAGGGCTCTGTGGAAGAGAAGTTTTAGCTCTATGATAAGTGACATTGTCAATGCTCATAACGCAGGCACCTCAACATAGAAGGCCACCTTGGATTTTCATCTTTCTGCCTCTCTTGTTTATGATAATTATACATGATCTATACATTATATATGTATATATATACATATATGTATACACATATGTACATATAATATGTATATGTATATATAATATGTATATGTACATATATAATTATACTTAACAAAAGGCAAATAAAAATGGTAAAGAAAATAGGTTTATTTTCAAGTTATGAGAAATTATCTGATGTTAATTTTTAGGAAGTACTGAAATGTTTGTTTTCTTTAGTAGAAAAACTGCAGACAATGGTAACGTTATTTTTAAGGGATCAGAAATTAGAAGGCAATTAGATGGGAGGAACAACAAGCACATTTTTCATGATAAAGAAGGAGGATTTTAGAAATTAAGGAATTGAATGATGACTGATGAGCTTGCATTAAGTTCTCATCTCTACCGAGGACTTGTTGTGCAGCTCAGATAATTAAATTTCTTTGTCCCATTTTGTCCACCCACAGCTTTTCCTTCTGATTGTGAATTTGTTGAATGTAGCCTGATGCTGAGTCTTGGGTCACCTTCCTTGGCATCACTGTTATGCTTTCTCTGTTGCTGTAGGAGCAAAGTACAACCACACCTCGAGTGCTGTGTTCAGCTTTGGGCTCCTCACTACCAGAAGGACATCGAGGCCCTGGAGCATGTCCAGAGAAGGGCTACGAGCTGGTGAGGGGCCTGGAGCACAAGTCCTGTGAGGAGCGGCTGAGGGAACTGGGGGTGTTTGGTCTGGAGAAGAGGAGGCTCAGGGGAGACCTTATTGCTCTCTACAACTACCTGAAAGGAAGGTGTGGGGAGCTGGGGGTCGGCCTCTTCTCACAAATAACTAGTGATAGGACTAGAGGGAATGGCCTCAAGTTGTGTCAGGGGAGGTTCAGGTGGGAAATGAGGAGACATTTCTTCTCAGAAAGAGAAGTCGGGCATTGGGATGGGTTGCCCAGGGAGGTGGTGGTGTCACCGTCCCTGGGGGTGCTCAAGGAAAGGTTGGACATGGTGCTTAGGGACATGGTTTAGTGGGTGACATTGGTGGTAGGGGGATGGTTGGACCAGATGATCCTGAAGGTCTTTTCCAACCTTAATGATTCTATGATTCTATGATCTGAAATAGGTTGGAAAAAGCTTCTGTGGAATTTGTTTAACCCAAAAGGCAAGCTGGGTGACTGGCAGAAAACCCAGAGCTCTTCCAGCAAAAGTCAACTTTTATTTACGTGCATCCAAATCAACATGCAGTGGTTTGGGTCCCAAGAGTCTGCTTCAGACCACATTTGCCTTTTCAGAGTCAAAAAAATGATTATCATACACATAACAATACTTCCCAACAGTGCTCCATCTTTTATTTCACATTATCACTGGAGATAGGACTTATTTTTGACATCCATGGCTGTTCTTTAGCGAGGGGAGGGAGAGGGAAAAAAAAGTTTAAAAATGAGATTACTGCAAGATGGGGTATCTGTTTGTCATGAGAAGTTTGAAATGTGAAGGGAAAGGCTTTAGAGAGCTGCGTGCCAGCTCATCCAGGAGAAGTGAGTTTAGAGCAGAACTCGTGGCATGAGGCTCGGTGGCCCGTGTTGCGCTGGAGCCTGGAGCAGATGGTTCAGATGGTCCCTCCTGGCCCTGCAATCTGTGCATCCATGGGAGAGAAAACCTGCTTTACAAATAGGCAAAGTTCATGTACCTCAAGTTGCAGAGGAGTTTACATTAGCTTGAAATAATGGTTGGTACTAGCACTGAGTCATATTTTCAAAGACTCAATAATATGATACAAATTAAGCATTTGGGGCAGAAGAAGAAATATAGCATAATATACTTATTCTATTCTCATTAATTCTTTTTTCCATAAATAGTAATTGTGCAGTGTATAATACATTCCCTCATGTCAGAATTTATCAGAGAAGTGCTTTGGCTGGGCAATTGCTGTGTGAAAAATTAAGGGTTGTGCCTGGTTCTATCAACATGTTTTGGTTTCACTGTTAAATATACTGTTAACTATTCACTGTTAAATATTACCGTTAATAAAAAAAGATTTTTAAATAGTAATATAACAAAAAAAAAAAAAAAGAAAGAAAGAAAGAAAGAACAGAGCCCATTTTAATTACATAGGCAGATTCAGCATTGTTTGATGAAACTGGAATAGATCACTTGGTAGCGCTAATTAATAAGGACCTTTATTAGAAATGCAACAGAAAAAAAATAACATCCATTTTGCTATTGCTAAGTTGTATCAGCCAACTGTAAGATATCAACCAGCCTTCCTATACAAACATTCTGAGTGAAGAGGGTAAAAGAGAGCTGCTTTCCCTTCTGGAAGCAGTACCGGCTGTTCCCTGGGTGCACTAAGTCCAAATGGACTGAGAGCAGACAACTGAATTTGTCTGAAAACAGACTGCAGTTCAAGGCTGCTTTTACAGACTCTCAAAATATTTCATTTTTTCCTTTTCTTTTCTTTTTTTCTTTTGGGGTTGAGGGGTTAGGTTGAGTTTAATGTTTGCCAGTTAAAGCAGGAGCTTTTGAGGCTGTTTCTTCTGGCAGAACTCTGCAGAGATCATTCACCTGTTGAGATGAATCAGTCCAAGCCAGACATACGAACTAATCTCCTCTAAATAAGTGCGCAGCATCCATTCCTATGGCATGTTAAACTGTTGTGTGGTCAGGCGGCAGACTCTTAGCAAATCCCTGGCTTATGGTCTGATTACCTGGAAAATTCATTCATTATAATTATTATGGTTATTCCTCTGGGCACAGGAGGCTTTCTTGATTGTTAAGGAAAGAAAGAACTGACCCCAAAGGAGAGGCTATGGACACGGACATTGCTGTTGTATTAATGTGATTTACGTATTTATTAGTTTTGCAGGGTGTGTTGCTGATTTCTGGCAGTAGGAAGGCCAGTTAGCTGGAAAGCTGAAGAGCTCTGCAGGGTGCTGATGGAGCCGGTACATGAGAAGACGAGCAATCACAGGCAGACAAGCCTGTATTAGTCAGATGCGCCTCAAACCGAGACGTGATCGATGCCATTAGCATCACCTGGCAGAGCCCCGGGAGAAAGTGCTATTTCTGGCAGGCACCTTGATTTCCAGAGAATGGAGATGATTTATGATTAGGAAAGGCTGCTGGTGGACTGGCTCAGTGCTGGAGAAGTTAATCACTTGGTAGGAGGATACCATGATTTGTTTGATGTTCCCAAGTTGTGTTGTAAAGATTTTGTGTCAGGCAGCATTTATGCAGGAGTGAAATGAGTCTTATTCTTGTTTCACTTTATTTGAGCCCCGTAGGGATAGGTCTTAAAACACTTTTTGTGGTAGAAAGCAGGTGAGAAGTTGGGATTCCCTCAGCACTGGCTGGCAGGAGGGCACATGCAGGCAGGCGGTGGGAAGCCCTCACCAAACCCCGCAGAGCATTGAAAATAACCTGATGCTGTGCTTCTGGAGGCAGGAGCTGCTCTTGGGGCAGTCAGTGGTGCTCTGCTCCTGATGCCAGAGCCTGCTCTTTCCTGATCCTTCCCCTGGCAGGAGGGATGGGACAGGAGCAGAGTCCCCTTGCCTCGGTGTGGGACGTGCTCTGCAAGGAGGTGACACCAAGAGCCTCTTGCCTGAGCTCAGTCAGCACCGCGCAACCTTCGCACTGCTCATCCACCCCGAAACATCTCCTGCATGCTTGCTGCCATGAGCAGCTGCCACAGAACACATCCCTCGGTGAAGACAGCTGGTGAAACGTGGTACAGCCAGACTCTGTTTTTAATAAGGGTCTCAAACTGGCATGGCTTTGAGGGGGAAGTGTATGCGTGACTTGCTTTCCGTACTCTCGGTTCTCCAGCAGTGTGGTGAGGAGTCAACCAAGACCACGACTGACTGGGAGAAAAAGTGCCTTAGCCTCACCAGCAAACACTGACTGAAAATGTTCAGAAATGTTTCCATTGGGAGACATCATGATCAGGTTCACTGTATAACACAGAGCAGCATGATATGAAAATGGATCCAGACATGCTTCGTGCTTAATATTAGAAGACACTGGCATAAGCTTTCACTAAAATTAAAAGTTCTCACCAAGGACTAAACTTTTCAATCTGTTTTGCAGGGTATCAGTATAATGGAAGGAGATTAGATGAAGGCAATATAAATTAACTAAATCCCACGAACAGGGGAAAAAAATGGGAAGCTCTGTGTCTTTCATGTTTTATTTCACAGAATCAAGCTTCAAATATTTGAGTCTCCACCTCAACCATGTGTTTAAGCACATAGTGAAGTTTTTCTTACTTTTGAACAAACCAAACATCAGGAGGCGTCCATCCTCTGTGAATGACTCAGCTGAAGATTTTTATTAAAACATTTTAACAGAATCGATAAATGTATCTATGCAAAAGTAGAAGTATCGGGTGTTAGCCTGTCCCATCTGGGAACCAAGATAGGCAATGTACAGTAGAAAGTAATTAAAGTTGGTGAAAAATTCTGAACTAAATTGGCCAAGAGGCTGATTTCTAATTCATCGGGTGAATACCAACCACAACTGCAGATCACTCCTGACTGCTAAAGCTGAAACTGTACCCACAGAGCATGCTCTGAGAGGGTAAAACCACTTTGGGTTAGTGTGGGTAATGATGAGCTTATATGTGATATAAATACTTTATCACAAGAGCCTGGAACTGGAATTAATTGAAGAGGTACTAGAGAATGCTCAAACCCAAAAACCCATGAGAAACGGCTGCTTGTGCTGCTCTGCCACAGGAGTCTCTGGGTGGATTTAGGGGGGCACGTTGCTCCGTGCCCCCTTCCGCGGTGCCAGGGCAGCCCCCCGTGGCCGAGAGCGCCGTCCCCGCTGGAGTCCCCATTACGCAGGTCATCCCCCATGTTTGCATTCAGCTCCGAGAACGCGTGTTGACTTTTCTCAGTTAAGAAAAATTGCCTGAGGGCCTATTGGAAAAGCATTATGAAAGGGCACAGACAGCTATTTTAGATTTGATATTTACCGAAAGAAAGGCTGGTGGAGAAACGGAAGGGAGAAAGTAATTTGAGTGATAATGACCATAAAAAAATATAAAATGATGGAATTTGTTATTCTAAAGAAAGGAGGAAGGAGAGCAACAGAATAATAATAACGGAGTTCAAAAAAGCAGGCTTCAATAAACTCCGGGAAGCAGCAGTGCGGGTCTCCTGGGAGGACACTCAAAGGCACCACGAGCTGCTGCAGAACCGGCTGTTACTGCGCAAAGCTGCTCCACAGGCGCGGCAACAACCTCCTGTTGCACTGGAACGGCAGGCACTCCCGAGGCTGTGCCTCAGCTCTCCGAGGATGTGAAGAAATAAAACGAATCCTCCAAAAAACAGAAATAAAGACACTTGGCTAAGGATGAATAGCAAGGAATAAACTCTCGCCTATATGGATAAAATCAAAAAGCATAAGGCATAAAACTGGCAAGGAACATAAAAAGCAAAAAGAAAGGCACCTATACGTGCATCAGAAATAAAAGGAAGACAAAGGAATGTGTAGCCCTGGTGCTGAGCAGAGAAGGGAAGCAAATGAAGGCTAAACCATTCAATGCCTTGTTGTTTCGGCCTTCAAAAAAGAGGTTAATTGTGCCCAGACAATTACTGCAATTAATTTTAACAAGGGGATAACAGGGAAAGAAAACATTAAAGTATATTTAGATAAATTAGATGTTTTCAAGCTATCAGAGCCAGATGAAATCCACCCTAGAATACTTGCTGAATTGCCCCAGAAAACCTCTGAATTAGTGGTGATTACCAGTGAGCAACGAACACACCTGAGAGAGCGGGAGGCTGCCGGCCGGGACTCCTGTCCTTCAAGTGCAGGCGATGGCAACCCCTGACAATTATAGAGTTGGAAGCCTAAATTAAGTACTGGAAAACAAACCAGGGCAAATGATTAAATGATGAATTTGTGGTGTATGTGGAAGACAATAAGAAAGAGCCAACATGGATCTTTCAGGGGGAAATCATGGTGAACCACTGTGCTTTGCTGCAAGGCAACTGTTCAGAGGTGTTGGGGGAAGCAGCTGAGGGTGCAGCTCCAAGTCAGTGGTGTGGGAGCAGAGGACACATGGCCCAGGTGGACCATGCGCAGCACGTGTCCTACCAGCTCCTCCTAAAGGCTGCCTAAAGATGGAGAAACAGCCCTGATTTCCTAAATCCACATGCCTGTGTAGTCTAACTCACCATCCTCACCACCTTTATCATTTGTCCTGGGAAAAATGGCACATGTGGATGTGGGGAAAAACAACAGTTTCCCCTGGTTATTAAAGAAATACTTTAAGTACGCAACATCTGATAATGTTTGCCCTTCTTGAAGGCAGATTTCAGATGAATAGCAAAAGAAAAAGAAACTTGTGTATAGAGAAGAGAACTCACCTCAAACTAGACTTCCCAGCTGAAGGTAAGTGATGTATTTGATATCTTGAGTTTTTCAAATGACCAAAAAAAAATGAAAAAAGAAAAGAACAGAACAGAACAGAACAGAACAGAACAGAACAGAAAAGAAAAGAAAAGAAAGAAAAGAAAAGAAAAGAAAAGAAAAGAAAGAAAAGAGTTAATAAATTTAAGGAACTTTTTAATAGCCTTTTTTGTCCTTGTTCAAGGGGGACTTTTTCCCCCTTACGACCCTCAAACATTTTTTCACATCCATTTCTAGTAAGTAAACGCGATGCTTTACTTGAGCATGCAATGAGCCTGTAATAACATCTCTGAGCACTGGGAACTTTGGTGTCTCGGAGAAGCTCTCACTCAGCTCTCAGCCCCTGATAGCAGCAGGCTCTGCATGGAGCAGGAAAAAAGACCAAATAGGTTTTAGTCCTTAACTTGTGACAAATATATCCCTCCTTGGCCACAATACAAGTCAGCTCTTCTGTCACTGATCTTCACCTGGGAGCATGGAGGCATGGCACATCATGGGTCTGTCCTGGGCTGCGTAGGGGTACGTGTGTTGGTGTGCATCCACTGTGCCACTGGGTGTGTTGGTCCTTGGGATCCTTCACCTCCTGCCTTTTAACCCCTAGGGTGGAAGAACTGGACCGCAGCTCGGGGTGGGACAACCACCACAGGAACCATGAATAATTTTGGCTGGGAGAGACCTCTGGACATTCCTGGTCCAACCTTCTCCTTAAGGCACCATGAGCTTCAGACTTAGGCCAAGTTGCTCCAGGCCTTAGCCATTTGTATTGTGAGTATTCCTAGAGATAGAGGATCCATGGCTTGTCCAGGACCTTGTTCCACTGCATTCAGCAGTGCTGTAACCCCACAAGTCTGAGGATTTTGTTCTGATCTCAGCCTCTAGATGTTTGTAGAGCAACAGATAACCATCACACGGGCTATGATCTCTGTATACATATACTATACCGTTGAAAAAAGACTTCTATTCGTATTACAAATTAAAAAATATAGTAAGATTCAGTGCTATAAATATGTTCAATTTAACTTTCACATTTGAAATTATGAAATTAGCTTGGGAAACCCTGTAATTCAGGTGATTGGAACTTCCTCGCTTGGGTCTATTTTGCTTTATGAGCTTCCTTCTAAAAACATCCTTCCATGCAAAGGCGTTGTGGAATAGAGCCAAGAAAATTCTTTTGCAGTGTTATAAGTTCACACAAAGTTTTATAAGCTCTGAATCAAAGCATAATGGAAAAAAAAAGGTTTATATTCCTCCGCTTTGGTTGTAGTTTATTTTTCTCCATAGAACCTAAATATCAAACCCTTGAGACCTATCTTGAATGCCTGTAACCAGCAACTATTCTGGTTGCAGTGTTGTGGTTGTTGGTTTTGTTTGTTTTTTATTTTTTTCCCTCCTTTTGCAGAATTCCTTTAATAGAAAAGCAAGTAAGACATCTGAATGAATTTTATATGTTCCCTGAACTGTTCAAGCCTTTGAAATAACTCAGCTTGAAGTTTTAGTCAATATGAATAGAGACATTTAAAATATCTTTGTGTTCTTCTGTCAATAAAAGATGGCAAAAGGCTAAACAGTTGAAAATAGACAGTAGAGTCAGAGATGCAGCCAGTACAGAGCATCCTCCACAGGGAACAAGCTATTAGTAAGTGTAATTGACAAATTTGATATGAATTTATAGCAGTGTTGATAACTAAAGAAACAGCTTTCATGCAATCCTTTTAAAATAAAAATAGTGGCTTCACCTCTCAAAACCTAGTGTAACAATTTTTGAAAAGGGACTATGTACGAGTTGCATCATTTGAGCATTTTACAAGTATCAATTATAGGAGGGACCTCTTGGTAGGTAGCGCCACTTTGTTATGTGATAAATGTATGCGTACATCAACATAGTATCAAAATATTCCTTTTAATTTCCAGGTAAATGTTTAGTTACACCAAAAAGACTTCCATGCACCAGGACAGCCAGGGCCTAGCAACTCTGCTGTTCTGGGACACAAAACTGAAGAGAGCTCTGACCACACAGCAGAAAGCAGGGTTAGCGTTGAGTGGGCTTGGCCCAGGCACTGTGCAGTGCCTTCACAGCACTGCAGCACCTCGCCTGGACCACCGGCCTCTTCTCTTCCAGCTCAGGCATCACTTCATCACAGTCCACTGCAAAATGCGGAAATGGCTCATGGGTGATGCAAGGGGTAGAAATAGATGATAAATCAACCTATTAATGCATGATTCAGTGCCTGACAAATTTTAAATTCCACTTTTTCCCAGTTCATTTTGCAATTTCTGCGTTCTCTGAAGAGCACAGCAGAGAGAGGAATTGGGCTCTGCCGTTAAATGGCAGACAGCAATCAGGCGCATGTGAACCACCATACCCAGCACCGGTGGCCTTCACGACTGGCCGAATAGAGAAGTACCTCCATGGAGAGGAATTTTAGAACTTTTCTGAAAGCTCCAAGCCTGAAGGAGTTTGGGAATGTTCCTCAGCATTTTCTGCCACGGTCTTGTAGTGCTTTCTAAAAGCCAGCAGTGCAGCACAGCATTCCTGGTGTGACAAGCGGTGAATAAGATGCCTTTGGAAAATAAAGTTTTCCAGCTAATCAGGGAAGGAAGTCAGTGGTGCAGAAAAAGGAACAGATGATGTTGTGCTAGTCAAGTTTCATAGCCCTCATACTTTACCTAGAGAGGATGCTGTAGAAACTAGCACAATAACTTGTGCCAATATATGCCCTTGAGTTGACTGGACTTGATCCTTAAGAGTTGTCTGAGGCTAGAGCACGGGAGATCTCTGTATACAGCTGTGGTAGGAAATCTTTGGATGGGGAATTTCTGAACAACTTATGAGCATAGTCCTCAGCCTCGTCGTTGTAAGTGGTACTGAAGAAGTTAAATCATTCTTGGTACTTCTCAAACCTTGCACAAGCATAGAAAAATATTGTTTTCAGCTTTTGAGGACTTCTACTCTACATATGAATTGGAGGAATAGATGGATGCTAAAAATGTGGCAGGAGAACAGGACTGAAATATTTAAGACCAGAATTAAAAAAAAGGTAGCAGGGGATGTCTCATGTGAATAGCCGCCTATCAAAGTTTAACTTCCACTTCTCATGAATGAGGAAAACAGAAGTGGTTTTTGCTGTGCACCATTTTTCCTGGTCCTAGAACAAACTTTCATGCAAAGGGTCAGATTAATCTCATGTAATTTGCAAGCACCTAGTCTAAACTGTCTGTCTGACTGACATTACAGCCCAGCTATCTGGCATATTTTATATGCGTGCTGCAGTTTGCGAGTGCCATGTGTCCGGTTACATGGGGACTCTTTATCCCTGCATGGCTTTGGAGTAGTCAGCGTTAGGAGAGACGAAACCCCTCGTTCGGTCATGTTGTGTGTGGTGCCGTACACTGGTCAGCGTCCGAGCATACCAGAACAGACTGGATAGCCTGGGAGCATTCTCCTTTTACCGGTATCCCTGAGCCAGCTGCTAGGTCAGAAAAAATAGTTTCCAAGCTGGTGGCAGAGTGGTGTGAAGGTATGTGCGTTTCTTGGGTAGCTGGAATTGCTCAGGTTTATAAGTCAAAATCAACAACCTTAAATTGACCTATAAACAGCTAATGGTGCTCTTTAAGATTTGTATTGATTGCTTAGCAGATTCTTCAGGCTTGCAAGGAAAATGTAGCTTTGTTCCTCCTACCTCTCCTCTTATGAAAAATGCTGGTCAAGTGGGGATCTGAACAGGAAAGATGGGATCTTTAAATATTCCTGACTTCGGACAGTACCTGGTATATGAACATGCCTGTCTGTTAGCTCACTCACACTCTTCCTGCTGGACTTCCCTGTGCGAAAAACAACTTTGGATTCAATGAATCTTAGGAAAACAAAACAAACAAAAAAAAACAAACAAAAAAAAAACACAGTTACTCATGGTGTATAGGTCATTATGTAATGACTCGTAGCCATTCATCAAAGTATTTAGCCTTGTATATGTCAGCGAGGTTACCTTACTGCAGTGTTTTCACCTCTGTGTTCTGCTTTGTCCGCCAAAGAGGAGTCCATTCCCACAGACAATTGATCACTAAAGCAACTCATCTAAAAAAAAACCTTGGCATGAGAAGGATCTATGGAAAATTCATTACTAGGTGGTTATGAGAAAAGCACCTGTGCTTTCTTCGGTGGGCACTAGGCATTGGATCACTCTAATAGTGCTGTTTGCAAATATCAAATAATAATGGAAAGCATGACAATAATGAAGTAACTAATCAGATGAACTGTTGAGCACAGGTGCCTACATTTACAACTCTTTCATCAAAGAGAAAATTAAGCGCTCTCAGAATATTGTGGCAAATTGCTTGCTGTTATATGACTGCTAATCAGGTGGAGTACATAAATGCTTCAGGAAGAATCTTGAGCAATTATGGTAGTAGATGATTAAGGCTCATAGCACATCATGGGACAGAGAATGGGCTCCTTTTCTTTGCCTGCAGACATAAATGCTTGTTGCACAAAGAAGCACCAACAGCTCAGAGCCAGCAGCTCTGCCGAAGTTCAGCTGATGCACGGCGCGTGGGGGAACATGACTCCTGCATCCACACGCTTGTAGCACAGCCCTGGCAGTGCCCTGAGGCCGACCACCTGCCTAGGGATGGGAGTTCACATCGACACTTTTGGTAAACGTGTATTCATTGGTGCAGTGTGGGGTGAACAGCATTACTGTACCTTACCATCACCCTTTGATGCAACACTGCGCCTGGCAGTCAGATGCAGCCAGAAAGAGTTTGTGCCCCTAGCACAAGCCCTGCAAAGCCTTCCCCAGCCTCTCCAGCACCATGACACAGGGAGGGCACTCGTTTGGCTGCTCCTCGACCCAGCTACTGCAGGGGATGGATCCCCTCTGGACCTGGGTGATGAGCACACCCACGCCAAAACTGGGTTTACGCACCCCAATGGCTTCCCTGGCTATATAGCACGGCTACTGCATCATCCCCTGTCGTTCTCCCCTCCCATGTCTTTTGGAGACAATGTGCTTTCCTACCCACTATTCCAGCTTCTTAGGCCGCTGATCAAGCCCTGCATTTTTTTCCTGCTTCTTCCTGTCTTCTGGAGTTTCTCTGAGATGCAGCAAGGCTACCTCCTGAGTGAACGTGAGAGGTTTCTTGAGCTATTCAGCCTGAGATTTACCCCTCACCAGGACTGCTGCAGACAAGCCTCTTTCTGTGCTTTGTTCTGAGGGTTTCCACTGAAGGAAGAAAACGGAGAAGTTTTGGCAGCAAGTTTTGGCTCTGAAAGCCAGCCGAAAGCCACTGTCCCTATGCCGTGAGGGGTGTCCCTGTGCCGGGTGGCTGGCGTGACCGTCTGCAGGAGGAGGGCCTGGCAGGGAGCAGCAGGCTGTTTGCTGTCTGCTCTCCTCATCCCCCTTAAACCCATGCCCTAAGCTACCTGCCGAAACGTGACAGAACCAGTCTCCTGGCATGGCCCCTCTACAAGACGCTACAAGACTGCGCCCACCCGCAGGCCGGAGGAGCTGTGCCGGGCGGGCTGCAGGCCGCACAGCGGGTGTCAGGGCCCCAAAAGGCGCCTCCAGCGCGGCACGGCTGCTGTGCCACGTTGTGATAGCAGTTCCCAAGCCTGGGTGTTAATTGCAGAGACGTGAAGTAGGAAACAGCTAACTTGGGCCAATGCATTGTATCACATGTGAATCCACGACCAAACCCTGTTGTTTGATAGTTAGACTAAAAATAGCACGTTCCTCCAAGGCATAGAAAGTCACAGAATCACAGAAGTCCTCTTTAATTTAAACCACACAGTTGCATCGCTTCTGTTTACTGTGCCACCAGTGCTATAATGTAATCCTCCTTCTGTGTTCTGCCCTAAAGACTGAGCTTCCTGCTGCCCCAGCCTGTTCCTCACACCACCCCTCTGCGCGACCCTCATGTTGTAGGAGCATGCAAGTTCTCTGTCAGCCTCAGTGACTCATGATTAGTATGGCAAGCAATAAGAAAAAATGAAATGGGTTTTGGATATTTCAGGATAGAAGATAATATAATCCCATTATATATACAAAAAAAGTTATCTTCATCTGTTCTTCTCTGTTGCTTCCACTTCTCTGTTATTGGGCTTTACAAATCCTTTGTATTTCATTTCATTTAATTTTGGGTGAGTATGGGATTGTGAAACTATTCCTATGCTGACACCTGAATAGTAGATGTGCTAATATCCGCATGTATCTGCTTAATCCATGCATAAAACAGCAAACTACTGTTTTGTGTGTGTGTGCATGCGTGCATGTGCGTGCTAGTCTACAGTGGGGTGCATGCTGTCATCTCTGCTTCACATACATGTCACACTGCTTCACACACACGTGCCACACTGCTGCACAAGCACTCATGTCACACTGCTGCACACACACGGAGCTCATGGCGGCAGAGCTGGAGCCCTGCCAGAAAGCTGCTGAGGTGGTCACAGCGTCTGGGCTGCGTCTCACAGGGGCACGGGGGCACGCGGCGAGCCCCCTGGAGCAGGAGCGATGGTGCTGGAGGGGTGACTCGGGGTGTCACTGGAGGGACGGGGGCTGTGGGGGCTCACCCTTCGCCTCTCTGGCGCCTTCCCCGCTGCTCTGCCCCCAGCTGAAATGCCCCCAGCTGAAACCCAAGGTGCACAACAAGCTCCAGACAGGGCAGCTCAAAACGCAGCATGGGCAGAGGCCTCTCTGATGCTGGCTGTGCTCTCTGCGTGAAGGCCTTAGAACAAAGCTTCCCAAAACCTAGGAAAGCAAACTCCCCCTGTGCCCCCAGCATGCACCCACCCCTGGCCAGTACAGGATCTTGCTGACCGTGCTCCCAGTGTCTCCCTTTCCCCTCTGACCAGGACAAACTGCAGAAGAGGCCTTGGGATGTGAAGGTGCTCACACGATGTCCTCTCCAGTGCCCCAGGTTATCAGGAGCTGAGTCTCTGCGCTGCTGCCTCCCAATGCCTGTGTGAGCTCTGAAATGGGGACTGAGGAGCTGGCAGGAGCCCCGCACTGCAGCCTGCACCTGTTTGTGGTGGCCACTGCAAATAGCTCGGAGATGTGAAGACCAAAGCTTCAGACAGCAAAAAAAACAAACCTCTAAATGGAGCTGGTAGGCAACGCTGCTTCCCTAATCCTTACACATAAACCAACATCTGCAGCACTCGTACTCTGCTGCCAAATGCTTACATTAGGGATACACTCAGCAGTCCAATACATTTTAAGGCTGAGCACAGCAATGTGCTGAGAGCCCCGAGCACCCCCACAATTTATGAGAGCACTTTCTCTTGGCACATAATCTTGCAGGATCCTGCTGCTGGCTTCCCCGGTGGGACCACTTCTGTGCTGGAAGGTTTGCAAATCTATATCTTAATTTGATACCAGCTGCTAGCAATATAGCTTTGACACCCCTACATCATCCCTCTTCTTAAGCTACAAACTGCATCTCATAGACACCTATAAGCTTTTCTAAACATAGTTAGAAAAAGAAAAAAAATACAATTATATAGCATTTGTTAGACCATGAGGGGTTTTTAAAATCTTCAGGGTTTTGATCCTCACGAAGAAGTCATTACTGCTGGAATTTCTATATCTTTTATCCTTAGAAATGGGAAATGCTAAGCCTGGCAGGAACAAAGGCAGAAGGCCTCCCGGGAGCACCCCTGGTGCCAAGGACACAAGGGGCTCCCCTGAGCGGTGCGCGGTGCTCAGGGCCCCCTTATGGAGCCCCTCCTCATCCCGGGCTGGCACTCTACAGCTGGGCACTGCCAGGCTGGGCCATGGTGGCTGGAGTCCCCCGCAGTGTCCTTTGGGTGGGCAGACAGAGGAAGGGGATGTCCCTGGCCCCTGCCACTTCCCGGAGCGGGGCTGGGTGCAGGCCCGGCAGACCCCCTTCATGTGCTGGGTGCGACGGCTCCGCGTGCTCTGGCAGTGGCAGACAGATGCGCTCGGCCACATCCCTGGCAGCAGCACCTCCTGCCAGCCTTGCTCCATGTAACAACGGATGTGCAACTGCAGGAGCTGAGCAATGGAAATAAAAAACTTGTCCTCAGCCGAGAAATTTGTACTCTGCTCACATCCTTGCAGAATCGTAACCCACAAATACCAGCAAACCCACTGGCTCCACAGATTAGTCTGTTTTCTTCTGGCATGAAAGCTGCTAAATGGAAAGAGACAGCCAGGAAAATTTGCCTATAATTATTCACAACACTACACATGCAACTCTCTCAACAGCTTCTATCACTGATACTCCTGCTGTTACACTTCTCTGCATCCAGTGTGAGGCATTTTCACAGGCCCCTTGCACAGGTCTCACATGTACCTGTCGTGCAAGCGAGTGCTGTGCGTGTGCACGTGCCTGTCCCATGACCTGTGCCCGTCTTGGTCTGCAACTCGAGGGGTCCCTGCACTCACAGGAGGCAGGCACACCACGGTTGTGTGGTACCTGTGTGGGATGAAAGCTCAGAACACGTGTTTCTGGGACCAGGGAAACATTCAAGCTCCTGGTCATGGAGGCAGTGTGGTGTACAGCTGCTGTGGTTACTGTTCTTGTAGACGTTCGTGAAAAGTGCGTACCCTTCTGAGAGTGCTGATGCACTTAAAAAGTTTTCAGGTTAAGAGTGGCAAGAGTGATTGGAGGTCCAGCAGACTTGCCTTACAGTGGAAAACTAAACAAGCCCAATCTGTTTAGTTTACTCAATAAAATAACTATTTCACCTCTACTTAAGTACTTGTAAGGGGGAAGATTTCTGATAGCAGAAGGGCTCTTAAATTTATCAGGCAAAGATACACCAAGGTCCTTGCCTGGGAGCAGCAGCCAGACAAGTCTGGAGCAGAAAGACAACAGTTTTAACACTGAGCAAATCAAGCCATTGTATCATCAGAAGTAAGGTGATGTGGATTTTTGATCACTTGAAATCTTACCTGATGATAGGATGCACTTTTCACTCAGGCTACTGCAGGGTGGTTTTCCAGCCCACTGGCAGACTAAGCACCTACCTCTGACTGCCTGGGAAAGAAGATGCAAAATTAATGTTATTAACATAAGGAAACTGGTACATGAGAAGAGCAAGCATACTGTCAGCTGGAAACAGGTTTGGGGCATATCAAGTACCAAGCAGATGAAGTCATTGATTAACTGAAATCAAAGATAGGGGTTTAAATCAAAGCTATGCTAGCTTTATGCATATATTGTAGAATGACTTTGTGTATACCACTTCAGACTTCATTATGTTTGTTGCCTTCAAATCCATATAGGACTCTGTGGGCACAGATACTGAACTGATTCAATGGATTGCCCAACAGCCCATCGATGTATACCAGAAGAGTCATGCAGTAAAAATATGGTTAGATCAGTTTAACATGATTTTTGAGAGCAGAATCAATCATCACTGTCTGTAAAGATGATGTATCTGCTATTGCTGGTTGATCCACCAAGGTATTTAACACATTAGTACATTATTAATTGCAGCATTTTCCTACAAACCCTACATATGTGTGGATATGTATATAGACGTCGTGTGTATACACTGTGCCTCTGGGTGTGCATAGAAGCCTGCACTGAGCGCTCTGCCAAAACCAAGCTGCCACTGCCGAAACCCCACACCACCACACATCGGCTGGGGTGGCTGTGCAGCAAGGGCTGAGCTCCCCTACTGCGCCCAAGGTTTGCCAATGAGTTGTCTCCTCTGCAGCAGCAGCCGCTCAGAAAATACAGATTTAAAAATGCATTCTCTACTTTAGTCAAGCTGTTCACGCAAAACAACATTTAAAATATCCTTTTGTTTTTGCTCTTGGTAAAATCCAAATTTAAAAACTTAATCATCTCCCGTTTATTTATTTGTTTACTTGTTTATTTATTTGCTTCGCTTCCTTCTCGCTTCCCTCCAGCCCTTTGGGTTTCTGTGCAAAAACAGATAAGTTAATCTGAACAAAACATGGTAATACTTGAAAAAGCCCTCCCCGTCAAATGACAGGGAATGGCATTTACTTTTCGTCCCTGTCCCATATTTCCGTGTCGGCTCCAATCACGGGCTCTGTCAGGCAGCACATGCCGCCAGGATTTGCCGTCCCAGCCGGCTCGGCCGCGTTCCCCGATGGGGCACCAGCGGGACCGGGCTCAGGACCACGCTCAGCACCCCCGGGGCAGAGCAGTCGGTGCGAGGCGCTTCTGTTCCCTTCAGCGCCGAGCCGGGCCCCCAGCAGAGGGCCCCCAAGCGCAAGCCGAGGCGGCGGGGCCGTGCTGCGGGGCCGTGCTGCGGGGCCGTGCTGCGGGGCCGTGCTGCGGGGCCGGGCTGCGGGGCCGGGCTGCGGGGCCGGCAGCCGCCGCGGCTCCGTGTCCCGCTGTGTGAACGCGCGGCTCCCCTGCCGCATCCTCCGCCCGTGCGAGGCGCGGAGCTCTGCGCGCTGTGCTGCTCGGACACGGAGCCAGCGAGTTGTGCTCCACGCACGCAGCTCTATGTTACGAAGCTGTCGTGGTACAGATCATGTTGTTTTTTTTTTTTTTTTTTTTTTTTTTTTTTTTTTTCCCATGACACAGATATTCATTTCTATTTTCATTTTAGAACATATATTTATATATATATATATATTTATAGCCCGCCGTGAAAAAAAGAAATAAAGTCATTATTTCTCTCTGGAAGTTAGGATGCCAGCTGCAAACCTGAAACGCTTTGGATTTTGCAGGTAAATAAAACACTCTCTTCCAGGGCTGCTCCTGGAAATGCTGTGTAGCAGCTGGCTGTTGTTTTTAAAGCTGAAAGCACTCAGCTTCCCATGCCTTTAGTGCCGATAGAAAGAGGGAGGGATTATTTTAAACATTCTGCCAGAGACTTAACAGGAAGAGCCCCAACACTCATTACCAGTGAGAGAGAAATCCAGAACAGTAAAGAAGGAATGGTTGGGTGCTGATCAAAAGGCTAGGCTAAAAATAATTGGAACAAAAAGGAGATGTGAGGATCTGCTTTGTATGACAGCGGTTCTGGTGGTTTATTGCCCCTGGCTCTGGGAGCAGAAGGCAAAGCCCATCTCAGGGTGACGTTAGCTCTGCCACCGCGCTGCCCGGCTCTGCCCTGGTAGGAAATGCAGCTTTGGTAGGGCTGGAGTTAACCAGGTCCGTGCTGAGCGTAGCTGGGAAGCAAGCAGGTTTGAATCATGAGAGAACACATGGATGGTTTCTGAAATGCTGACAATCAAACTATCAAGCCATGGATTTCTGACACTATGGACCTGACCGGTGCCCGCAGCCCAATAGGCTGGCGGTGCAGCACGCCTGACCCTGCACACCATGGCTGCAGCTGGGCTGAGCCCGGTACGCACCCAACGCTGCCCAGCCGGGGGCCCACAAGCCCCGCAGCCCCTGGGCAAAGCAGGAACCATGGGTGGGACCAACCAGCAGCCACAGGCTGCTTCCTTCTGACACAGGCCTTCAATTATGTGTTGTCGAACTGCACTGAGATCATGTCAAGAACCAAATTGAATTTCCTTCATGGCAGAATGGAGCTGGAGTGCTCATTCTGCCCCTTTGGTGCTCACAGGAACCATCCTGAGTGCTGGCACAGCAGCATTCACAAACCCTGGAGGCTCACGTTTGCTCCTGTAAATGCCTCTCAGAGCTGACCCTTAGACCCAGGTTGTGTTTCTGATCCAGATTTGCTCAGAACCCCGCAAAACAGGGTCCTGTCTTCTGCCTGCTGTTTCAGAAAGATAATCAACAGTAGCGCTTTGGTCTCAGTAAAGTGTTTTAAAGAGGAAACACCAGAGTGGGTGTGAAAAATGGAAGCTTTGATGGGGGCCACCTGACAAAGGTCACTTTTAAATTGAAGCCCAAACCTACTCTGCTTGGGTTAAGGTGATGTTTTGGTCATGCTGTAGAAGTGGTCTTCAGCCAGTGACCTTGCTGCCTGTGGGTGTCAGATTGTCTTGTTCTCTGGCATAAAAATGCCAAAGCCAAAATAAAGCCGCAACATCTTGGAGGCACAGTAAGATAAACTGTTGTTGATCTATGTGACAAAAAAGTGCTCTGGTTTTCTGTTGTTGCTGCCTTATCCTGACACGTGGGAAGCAGCAGGACTTGGGTTTGCCTTTGGCTGCTGTAACTGTAGGACACCATCCAGCCAACATGTTCTGCTCCGGCTTGCATTTGTATGAATTTGGTGCATCAAAGACCTGGGCTGCTAGCTGCATTCTCTGGGACCCATCACCACCCTCTGATCCTTTCTGCTGAGGTCTTGCCATGCTTGAACAATGGCATCTTTTCTCTTGGTGAGTCTAAACAACTTCTTTATATTGCTGATAGATAAAAATTGTGAAGATTTGCAGCCTTTGCTGTGTGTGCTGCTTGCTGGGCCCTCTTCCCCCAGAGCTCGACTTCATTCATGAACTCATAGAATGGCTTGGGTTGGAATGGACCTTAAAGATCATCTAGTTCCAACCCCCCTGCCATGGGCAGGGATGCCACCCACTAGACCAGGTTGCCCAGGGCCTCATCCAACCTGGTTGTGAACACCTCCAGGGATGGGGCATCCACCACCTCTCTGGGCAACCTGTGCCAGTGCCTCACCACTCTCTGAGGGAGAATTTTCTCCTAACATCCAATCTAAATCTCCCCTCTTTTAGTTTAAAACCATTCCCTCTTGTCCTGTCATTATCTGATTGAACAAAGAGTCACTCCCCATCTTTTTGTCCCTCCCCTGAGGGACACCACTTGTCACCAGCCTCCACCTGGACACAGAGCCATTGACCACCACTCTCTGGGTGCAACCTTCAAGACAATTCCTTATCCACCAAATGGTCTACCCTTTGAATTCACCTCTCTCCAATTTGGAGACCAGGTTATCATGTGGGACCGTGGCAAAGGCCTTACAGAAGTCCAGGTAGATGACATTAGTCAGTCTTCCCTTGTCAGCTGATGCAGTCACCCCATCACAGAAGGCCACCAGGTTGGTCAGGCACGATTTGCCCTTGTAAAGCCATGCTGGCTGTCTCAGATCACCTCTTTGTCTTGCATGTGCCTTGACATTGCTTCCAGGAGGATCTTTCCCATAATCTTCCCAGGAACAGAGGTGAAGATCACCAGTCTGTAGCTCCCTGGGTCCTCCTTTCCACCCTTTTTAAAGATGGAAGTGATGTTTCCCTTTTTCCAGTCACAGGGACTTTACCCGACTGCCAGGACTCTTCAGACAGGGTAGAGGGAGGCTTGGCAACTTGGTTGGCAAGTCCTGCCCACAGCTGGTTTCGCTCAGCAGCATGACATTGCCGCAGGACATGCCCCCGAGCAGCTCAGCACTGGCCTCCCTCACGTGAGCAAGGTCTCAGTGGCAGGACTAACCAAGGCCAGTGGTAACCTCTGTGTGCGGATCCTCAGGGTGCATGTTCAATGTATCAGTATTTCCTATTTTTAAAGAAATTGTAAGTCAGTGGTCAGATAGTGCTCCGCAGTTTAATTTAAAGATTACCTGTGATGACTATAATTTGAAACTTCTAAACTAACTCAGAAGTTAAGTAACGTTGACAGCTCTCTGGCTGATAAGCTCGTATTACCCTTTGTTTGATATGTCTGTACTTGAGCTAAGGATATACTCTTTTTAACACAAACTGAGACCTTGAGGATTATTTCTGAGCGGCTCATGACCTTTTCTTGTTTGCAGTGTTTGACAGAGCCCCACATCTGCCACGGCCTGGCAGAGGTAAGCTCTGTGCACCTGCCTTGCTTAATAGCACTTTAAATGACTTTGCCTTCCTTTAAAGGTTACTCAGCTAATATAGCTGAGCAGGAAGGTAAAGGCCAGTGCTAAAACGTCTGTAACTGTAGCAAAACCTGCACTGCTGCATTGCAAAGCATTGCCAGCCATGGGCATGGGATTTATGCCTGCTGTGAGGGAAATGGAAAGAGGAGCATTGTCTGCTCCAAAGGAGGAGAGGTCAGCTGCATGCGTGAGTTGTCACTAATTAACAGATGCCTTCCCCTCCGGCGACGTTTGAGATTAGCAGGTTCAGTGAAAAAGAAGCTGTAGCTGGGGTCATTATAAAAGAAGGCAGCAAAGCTGGGCAGTGTGAGGGATAACTGTCCTGGCATTTTAAAGATTACCTTGATAGCACCCAGGTTGTTATGAGTGTTTGCAGACCAGGGGCTTGTTTTCATTCCACCTCTCAGCCTTTTTGCAACCACAGACTGGTTTGCTGGTGGAGTCCCTGCTGGTGCCAATTCATCAGGTCCTTGAACATTAAAATGGCATTGGCTATCCATTAAATTATTTACAAGGGACAAGAAAGGAAGGTTTCCAGCCTTCATGCCTGTGATACCAGATGGAGCTGAGTTGTTTTCCCTTTCTTAAATCTGCTCTCCCAGAGGCCTGGCCAGCATCGCTCCCAGGCTCAGCTCTGGCCAGCAGTGGGTCCCTTTTGGGACTGGCCCTGCTCCGACATGGGGCAGCTGCTGGGCTCTGCTCATGGAGGCCACCCCTGTAAGACCCTGCTACCAAGCCCTTGCCATGTAAACCCAGTACAAAGCAATAGGCTAAAACCCATGTGGGGACTCGGTGCTTGTAAGGATCCCATAGCCCAGAGAGATCACCAGACCGCCAGCAGGGGTGGTGGCAGATCCTTTTTGCATCGTGATCGTGTCCCAGTGCTTTGGGTCACTGGGAGTGAGAGCAGCCCCCGCATGACTGCTGGGTCCTTTGGTAGCTGTGGGACAGAGCAGCTGGCCCAGCCCATGCTTGTCGGTGTTTTGGGATGTGCCCAGCTCAGGGGCAGGCTGCTCCAGCACATGATCACACGCAGCAGCGTGCAGTGTAGTGCTAGGACTTTTGAATAAACAAGCAACCTGCTTCTGCTTGATATCTGCTCAGCAACTCATTCTGAAGGCAGAGACGTTCCAGTAACAGCTTCTGAGTCTGCCTGGAGAGCCGTCAGCGGGGCTGCCTGGTGTCAGCAGCGAGTGTTTCTGCTGGACACTGCTCCACGCAGCTGCGGGTGTTGGGGAAAGTCTCCCAGTCGGGCCTCTCCTTGCAGCTTTACATTGCTTCCTCTGAACTTTCTGATAAGCCTACAAATCAGCTTCGCTGTGCAGAGGGGAGGGAAGGTCCTTCCCAGAGCCTTAAAAGGACCCAGAAGCTCAGGTTTTTCAATGTTTCAGTCGACAGCACTGTCTTTAGAGGCTGCCCTGATAACCATAATTTTATTTACACAGCAAAGGCAAGTGAACTTGCAAACACTTTCTTTGGGCTTTCCTGAGTTTCCTTATGGTATATTTTTTCTCCCTTCCCAGTTATGTACCGTTCAACTTTCTATTATTTTCAGCAGAATCGTTTAAAATCTTTGCTCACTGTGGATTCAGCGTCTGCTCCTGGGTTATTCCTGAGCTGTTCTTTATTTCTTCAAACACATTTTGCTGTCTCATGTTGGAAAGGATGTTAAAGAACTTGTGGACTGTGTTCCTAGACAAGAATAATCTTATTTCTACAAGAGTCTCATTTTCAATCTCTCATGTTACATTTCTGATACTCTCAGTTGTAATATCGACTTTTGGTTTTAATACTTAAATACTCTATGGATAGAATCCATTACACTTGAAGGCAAAAGTCAGATTTTCAACATGAGCTAATGGTCTGGGCAAACGATTTAGCTACTGAGTATCTTAAAAGCTGGAAAGTTGGGCTAATTATTGCTGGTTACGCATGGAGTGGACAATACAGAGTGGTGCTATATTCTGTCTGTCATAGGCCAGTAACCCTCCTTTTTTTTTTTTTTTTTTTTTTTGCCATAGAAAACTAATCAACAACAGTAACAATTTGGAAGTTCCTGGACATTAAAGTGATCATGGGTATTTTCATCAAATGTTAATATTTTTTTTAGTATCAGTGAAATCAAAATAATTTTTAAAAAGCCAGCAAGAACACTTTGGAGTCATGGGGAATATTCAGTTTAGTTTGCTAGAATTACTAGATGAAAGAGACAGTGGAAAATAATATTTCGCCAGACTGGTCTCAGGAAAACTTGAATGAAATGAGTAAAGCCATTGTGAAAACCAATTTACCCTAATAGCCTGTAACTACATAGACTTTTTAACATTATTTCTAGACTCAAAGCTATGTATGATTAATGGAGCAAATAGCGCAAGCTAGACCTGAAACATCTATTTGAAAATATTATACGTTAAACTGCTGCTGCACATCTTCACACTGCCTGTTAATAAAAGTCACAGGAGAGGAAGAGCTCTGGAGAAGTCTTATCTGTACAAATAACACCTTCTGTTTTAGAAACAGCATAATGTCTTTTGGAGGCCTCTGCTGCAGTATTAGATGACCACAGAGGATTCTGGTTTCAAAGGCAGCACAGATGAGTCTCCTGCCAAATCTTGTCTCTGCACCACTAATATTTAGTGCTGGACAAACCAACCAGTAGTGTATCTGCTGTGGTGTTGTACAATCCTTCTGAGCTCCAGCAGGGAGGATTAGAAAACAAACAAATAAACAAAAGCAACTGTGGCACAAGGTCCAAAATACTGGGGAAGGAATAGTCTGGTTTGCACACGGCAAGCACTGTGCTGCAGCACCACTTTGTCCTGCTAATGCTGTAAAATGGGGTTCAGCTGAAACTTGGATGATGGCGAGCTCTGCTCTGGCTTCCTGCGCACAGACAGATGTTGTACTTCATTCAAGTGTGCCTGGAATGTAATTCTACTGCCTTGCCATTCATTTGTTGTACCTTCTTACATTTCTGCTAGTGATAGTTCTTTTCCGCAATTCTAGAAAAGTAAAAACAATCCAGCAAAAGTCTCGCCCAAAACCTTAGCTTGGATGATATCCATTCTGTAAAATGAACGTTTATTTAGGCTTTGGAAAGCTTTACATTGTTTTGTGCTTTTTGCTTTCAAAAGCACAGCTGAATTTCTTAGTAAACTGTTTTGTGATCTGCTCCTGGTTTTGGCTACAGAAGGTAAAAAACTGCTCCTGCAGTGCTCCTGGGGTGAGAAAATCAGGCAGGGTTGGGAGCCTGTCAGGAAAGTTTATTTTCCCACTTTTCCAATTGCAGCTTGTTTCAAGGGATGCGGGGGCTCAGCCTTGCTCTACCAGCCACGCTGCAGACTTGCTACCCGTGCCTCCAGCACCGCGGTGCTGGCTGGTAGGGAGCGGCACACGGAGCATGGCTGTGCTTGGGTGGCCGCATCCTGCCTCTGCTGCCCGCCAGCTGCCAGCCCCCGAGCCCCCTGGGGCTGCGTGCAGCTGCTGGGTAACTCACGGCCACTTCAGCAGTCTTCGCTCGATCCTAAATGTTCCTCCTTTCCATTTCTGAGCCCAGGACTGTCTCACACATCAGCCCAGCAGAGTGGAAGCAGCACTGATCTGAGAAAAATAAAGAATATCTCGTAGTCAAGGCTTAGAGAGGAAAAAAAAAAAGCAAACACACGAGGCTTCCCAGAGCTATACAATCTCTTGAAAATAAATGAACAGATTGCCATGAATGAATAAACTGTTTAAGACACTAATTCACATTCAGGGGGCCGTAGAGCTGAGGGTACCTGGTGGAGATGACAGAAATGTTTCCCTCTGATTGTTCCTGCATCATGCCATTTCGTTTCTGAAGGCAGCAAACAGAAGGTAGCCGTGCTCTGCAAACAAACTGCTCGGCGCAGATGGCATGCAGTGCGTCTGCCGGCAGCGGGCTCGTGACGAGGCTGCTGCCCGGGGAAACAGTCCTGTGAGCGGGCCTGCCTAGCTCTCCCCCGTGGGAAGGAAGAAAATAGGGGAAACTTGGTCAGCAGCAATCAAAGGGCAGCAAACCCACGGCCTTGAGGTGCATGCGATGGCACCACGCCTGTGGCGGCAGCAGTGACGGGTCGGCTCGGTGCCCCTTGCTGCCCAGCACTGTGCTGGGCCGCAGGGATGCCTCGGTCGCCCCAGAGCTTGTCCCCAGCTGGAAATCCAGACTTTCAGAGTCCCCAGACTCTGAAACCCAGTTTCAAGCAGCCCTGTGTTTGATCTGATGCAGCTATGGAAACAGGGGTGGTAGGAAGGGATTTGTGGCTTTTTAGATAAGCCATCACTGTTAGCACTTCCAAAGGGTGTTTTGGTGGGTTCCTTGAGATGTCAAAATGGACCGAAGGTAAAAATCTGTGTGAAAGGAATAACTTGGAAATCCATGAGTTAAGCTGCATTCAGCTGAGCAAATTATGGATGTGCAATTCAGGCTGCACTTATTGGGCACGTACGTTGCCATTGCTTTTAGCTTTCATACACAGCCAGGCTCATTCAGTAGAGCAACATTCTGACATCCAATAAAGAAATTACTAGATCTTACAATCTAATAATAGCTAAAGCCAAATTTTGCTACGATTTATGCCTTTGCAACAGCTAACACTTCAGTGTGCTTGGGGATGACTAAGGGGAGGAGAGCTGCCCCTAGGGTCGCTTAGTTGTGAAAGTCGATCAAAAGTCAATTAAAAAAATCTGTGTTTAGTGGCTCACTAACACGGTGCAGCTGACACTGAGGGGAGTTCAGGTGGAGACACGGAAGGTGCTCACCTCTTTGTCTTTATAAGGCTGACCTACAGCTCAGCTGTAAAGCTGAGGTGGTGGTTTGGGCTGCTCTGTCCTGTATGGAACAAAGGTGAAACAGCTGGACTTGGGGGGTGGTGGGGAGAGGAGTGATATGAGAATGAGTGTGGTGGTGCTCAGGTGCCTGCTGTGCACCATCCCAATGTGACCACAGCCTTAGGTTAAGCCGAATTTGCCAAACTGTTAAGCTGGGCTTTATAACACAAGCTCAAGCTTAGCACTGCTGCCTTGCTGAGACTACAGCTGAAGCGGTGGTACCAGTTAGTGCCTCCGGGGATGAACAGTGCATGGCTGAGGGTCTGTAGCCTTTTGGGCTGCCTTGTCCTTGTCGTGATGCCTTCAGTCCCATGTTGCTTAAGAAAGCTGTCTTATAATACAGCTAATTGGGTTTTGTTGTTTTTCCTCCTCCATTGGATTGGTTTGTGGTTTTTAATACACAAAATATAGACTAATTGTTCCTGGGGCTTTTGCTGTGTTTCTAGGTTGCCTGAATGCTGGGCTGGCTTTATTTTGGCTGGGAAGTGTGTGGTTTCAGTACCAGCAGGTGTGGTCCAGAGGGGGAACTGTGCAGCACTGCTTTAGTTCCTGGGGATTCAGCACTGCAAACCAATACTTTGTCTTGGTGCAGGCATGAGGCACATTGCAGCTTGTATTAGCCCTGAAGGCTCAGGAGCATGCCCACAGCATGTAGAGGTGTGGGTTGCAGTTAGACTCAAAGGCTAATGAGGGAGGAATCCAGTCCCAGAGCAACTCTGAAGTGCCTTTGAGTTTGGCAAAAATAGTTTCTTCTCTCTTGGCTGCGCAGCTGAGTTGCTCTAATTTTGACTTGGTGGAAACCATTTCTCCTCAGCTGAAATGCCAGTGCAGCTAACTGGTGTTAAAGGCTGTGAAAACTGAGCAAAGATCGGGAGCTGCTGCAATGTGTGGCTCCTCCTGCCGTGACCAAAATATGTGACACGCTGCTCTGACTGAGAGTCAGCTGCACAGGGATGGAGCTGCCTGGTGGGTGGGCACCCTGCTGGGGGGAGGAAGGAACAGGTCAGAAATAATGTCCCCATAAATGGGGACAGATCACTGTGTGGCCACCCATCACTCCCATAGGAGAAAATAAAAGGAAAATCCAGCAGGAAAACTGTTGCTTAAGAGATTTCCTCTTTGCATAGGGGAATGCTGACAACATGTGAACAAAGCCTTTCTCTGCCCTTAGACTTCTGGCTTCTTTGGTCAGGCTCATGTCTGTGTTTTTAAACATCACCTGCAGACTTTGTCCGGAGACCTCAGCATTTCATTTCTTTTCATAACCTCAGCGCTGTAGGGGTTCTTTTTTCTTAAAACAGTAAGTTTGCCACAGTATGTAGTGAGTTAAGACCAGTGACCGCTTGAATGCAGGTGATTAAGAAATAACATGAGAAATAGTTTGAGTAAGGTAGCCCTTCCTCTGGCTTTTATTTTCAGCTGTTGTTGGTGTGGGGATTTCTTGACTATCAGATTTAATAGTCACCAGTAGAACAATCATCCCCAAATCTCCCTGAATCACTTTTGAGTCTAGCAATATCTTGGTGTTATCTGATGCTAGGAAGTTGCACAGATTTTATTATATGTTAGCTGAAAATGTGTTTGACTTGTGTTAAAGTTCTTTGAAGATCCTTCTGTTATTTAATCTCCTTGAGAGCTGAAGGCTGTGCATGTAACTGGAATATAGAGGTCACTGAAGCATTGGAGAGCAAAGGAAAACGTGGTCCTGAAGGAGATGGTGGGTGGAAGCCTTTCCTTTTTTCTTAAATCAAGTGCTTGTGAAGCTTTCCAGCTTGACTCTGGAGGATATCCAAGAAGTAGAGTAGCTATTTTTGTTAAACTGTTTTCCTGAACAGCTGCCTACTCATGAGAGTCCCTCTGCATTTATTTTCTATCTCAATATTCCTTTGGTAACAGAACATAGTCATTTAGACTTGAATAAAAAAAAAAAAGGAATTAAAAGCCTAGAGTATACACAGGTATGGGTTTTCTCAGTACTTTTCTGTTGTTGCTGAGGGTAGTTGAATTTAACTCCTAATTACATAGAAGAATTTTGCAGACTAGGCAATGTTGATGCTTAAAATAAATTCCTAAATGGCAATTCTTAAACAAGGCTGTAAAACTATTTTGGAAACAGAAAATTTTCAGTGTCTGTGCTGGTTTTATTATCAGAGTAGCTCTACCTGAATTTCAGCATGCTGTTTGGTGTCCAAGTTGTTAACACTTCTATGTACCTGATTATCACTGAGTTTTGTGCTTATGCACAATTGTTAGAACATTAAATGTCACTTTCTTGTCTTTATGTAATATCTGAGGATCTGTTAATTAAGGCAAGATCAACACACGTAATAAATTAATAAAATTCAGAGCTTACCTAGCACTTACAAGCAGTCTGATTCTTGTTATTAAAGATGCAATTATTTTAAGTTTGCCAATTTGAAACTTTCCAGACTCCAAAGAGCAGGCAGTTAAAGACTAATCTGACAATAAACTTGTCTTATTGAAGTTTATGTGGGAAGAGACAAGTATGTTTCATAGTCCATAGCTTCATGCACCATTCATTGTCCTAATCCAAGGAGAGGGCTTGGACTAGCATGTATCCAGAGGGTTCTCTGAAAGGCTATTTTTACTCCTTACAAAGAGCTTATTTCAGAGCTAATGTTCCTGATGGACTACAGGACAGAGTTCCAGCTGCTGAGCAGACCAGACACACGGGTTCAAGAGATGCTGTTGCACTGCTCCTTGACATGGCACCTTCAGTTTACCAGGAATGGGCTTCAGAACTTGAGGATTCAGGTGCAGGGTCAAAAGTGGTCCATAAGTATGCAAGATAGTCTTGAGAAATATTTAAATAAGGTAATTCTCTGTGGAAAACTAACAGTAACAGATGAAAATGTTGATGAAGAACCTACAAAACAAGGCATCATTGCATCCTTGCAAGTGATTAATCTTGTCTATTGCCACAAAATATTGATCTGTAGTCTTAAAATAAAAGCTGGTTACCTTAGCTTTCCTCTAAAGCAGTGGAAGGTGGTCTCACACAGCTCCTTCCCCTACAGAACATATCCCAGCAGGATTAGGCTTTTCTAACAGCAGCCTGTTGATGCTGACACAGGCTGTGCTTGTGATCTTCCTGGACCCCTTCTGCTGGAAGCACTGTCTGACCAGTTTTCTCTTCCCCTTTTTCGGTACAACTGAACTTCTTCCTACTTCTTCTTTTGTACAGTTATTTGTGTTTATCCAGTTTCTCAAAATACCTATGCAGTCTAATCCTATTCTCTTGAATAACAACCTTGATGTCATCAACAAAAAGTAGTGTGATCTCCTGTCTTTTGCACCCATGATATACACATGGAGTAGACACAAATCTAGCCACTGTGCTTGGTGAAGCCTTCCATGCATCTGTTAACTGGCCTCAAAGCAGAAAAATCTCATCAGTTTTAACCCAGCATATAGCTCAAGGCCATGTGGCTCTTCAGGAGGCAGTCTCACAAACCAGTCTCAATCACTGCTAAAAGCAGTGGCATTTATATGTCGCATTTAATTCCCTTCTGAGCAGTTCTACTGTCTCATTATGGATGGTCAGAGTCATTTGGCATGACGTGCTCTTGACAAATCTATTTTTGGTTATTACTCATCACTTTATTTCCTGATGCTTGAAAACTTGTTTGGATTTTTCTTTCCTACTTCTATTGTTTTAAGCAAGGGTGATTATTCTGTTATTATACAAACCTTATTCTTTTTTTCCTTAAGATATGCATGTGTTTTTAATGGGACTGGTTACACAAATGAATGTATATCAGGTTGTAACTATTAGTGCTGGAAGGTATCCATTAAATGCATCTGTTGGCCAAATTATTCTGCCATTTAACAAATGAAACAAACCCTTGCAGCAATACTGAACCAGGAATACAGTGTGTGCACAGTTAGACATTTTGTCCTGTTTCTTTATTTTATGGTCCCATGAAGATGCAACATGCAAAGTGTAACTGAAGGCAGAACACAGCCCACAGTTTATGATACAACGATGTAATCTCACCATATAAATGGCCTGTCAAGTTAGTTACGTGATCAGCTATTCAAATATGGGTGAGGTGTTTTTTCACTCCCATTCTCAGATAGCTAAGTGCTGAGCTTAAGCAGATCATTTTGTCATGCCATTTGGAATTGCACATTATTTTCTCACTTTCTGAGTAATTTCATATAAGTTTCCTGCTTACCTTTGAATAGAATAGCAGCTACTTTGGTCGTCCATCAAAGCAGAGCCCGATGACAAAGTTTTACAGTAATACTGGCTGATTCCTGGGCAGAATAGACATCAGCACTCAACAAAGATAGAGTTGTCGTCACAGATCAAAAACCTTGGGAAAACTAAGCGATCCTTTCTCCTGCTGTCAAAGCCAGAATTAAGAAGACAGGAGGAGAGATGTAACAGTGTAAGCAGCATACAAATACAGTAGCTTAACACACAGGATATTAAAAGCCTTAAAATTCAGGAGGATGATTTGCTCCACGCCCCTCCCCCCCACACACCTGCAAAAATAGGGCTCTCTTTGTGGAAAAACTTTTTCTTAAGAATTAGAAATTTTATGAACTCTAACTTGAGGCTAAAGTGGGGAAGAAATTGCTGAGAATATCTGTCAACATTTTAAAATAAAGCTTTTTGTATTGAGAAAGTCTAAAAGATTTTTTCCATTAGCAAATGGTTTCCAGGTCCTGGCTTTCTATTTTATTTAGAAGCCAATGTGTAACTTGGTGGATATCAGCTTGTTCAGAGATGAGTGCATCTATGTGTAAAGTGAAATCTGTGCCCAGGGCATATGTGACAATGAGCTCTTTGACATTGCTTATGGCACTGCTCTGGATTAGCAGGAGTAAAATCAGCAGTTGCCACCCGAATGGCACCTCTTTGCAAAACTTCTGAAGATCTGGCTTACTCTCAGTTAAGACAAAACAATGGCTTTCCCCTGTTTCATGATGCAAATATCGTGTAGCAGTAAAACAAGCAGAGCAGACAGCTTGTGTCACCCCAGGCAGAAGCAGGCAGTGCCTGGTGCCCAGGCTCCTTGTCTGCTCTCCTCCCATGCTGCACCCAGTGCTCTCGTGGCTGAGGGATGTGATTTCTGATGGGTATGGCTGCTTGCTGCTGTCAGAACTGCATCAGGTCAGACATATCCTGACAAGACAGGTTATTATCAGAAACCTGCCACTTCATCAGCAATGATGTGTTAGCAGAAATCTGTCAGTTCTGAGGAATTTAAAGCAGAGAAGGCAAGATCGTGCCAGGGCTCCGGGAGGGAGGGAGCAGTAAGGTCAGTGCATTGAGTCTATTTTGTTACAAGCAACCAGAGTCTATCCCTAAAACTCAGTTCCATGCGTGGCCTAAAAATAACTTGGCTGTTTGTCCCCAGTATCCCTGCCTAGGCTTGTGTCCCAAATGCTCCCTGTCTTTCAGTTTTCAGTCTTTGTCTTCATGGCCACCTGTACTCATGTTAGCCTGCCTTTTCAACCTAAATACACTTATTCTCTCTCTAATGATATCAATGATATTTGTACATACCCATCAAACATGCTCCTGGCCTTCATTTTGATTTCCTGTATGATTGTCCTCTTGTATGAGCAACTATTCGTTCACTGACCACCACGTCTTCTGTTTTCTGCCACTGCTTCATTTTGAATTCACCTTTCTGCACAGATCCTGCTAGGCCTGTCTGTACATGTGATGATAAACTATACACCTATGAATTTAAATGGAAAGTAACACCTTGTTTTTGGAGCGGATTGGGCTTAAATATGGGCTTGAAAAATATGATAAATGTTTGGAGAAAACAAACGTTCAAAAAAATTCTGGATAATGTGGAACTGCTTTTTGTCTAGAGCAACCAACTTATCAAGTAGAGGATGAGGCTAATGTAAAGCATTGATTATATGGAACAGTAAGTTGTCTCCCTATATTCTGTTGTGACTTCAGGTATCTTGCAGGCCTTACAAAGTCCCAACAAGGATCAGTTCCCCTTGTGCTCAATGATGGACCAGGTTGTAAGACAGTTATGTGACAAGTGCTAAGTCAAAAGGGTGGGGGAATATAATCGGATTTATTAAAGTGATCATGCTTCAGGGATTGTGCATTGTCAGGAAGAAGGATGCTTTTTCAAGTGAGAGTTCTGCTTTGTGGGAAGCTTCACAGAATCCAAGTCACTTTGAGAATGATTTCTCTAGCCGTAGGGAAATGCCAGATGCCATTGCCAACATCCAAAACAGCTGGTATAAATGTAAGGAACTACTTTAGGGTTTCTTATACCCTAAGAATTTGAGAGTAAAAAGAATAAATTTGCCATCCCATGGGAAACAAACTATTTTGTGAGGGTGCTTTGCTGTGACAGTGGGATGGAACACTAGGGGGGCTCCAGTGAAGCCAAATGTGCTTCATAATCAATCCACAGCCTATAAAGAATGTCAGAAATCTTTTTCCCCCACCCTTCCCTCCAAGTTTTTGTGATTCACAGGTAGTTTTTGCAGGTTGTTCCAGACAGCCTGTGTAGGACACTTTTGGAGATCTTTAAAGTAGATACCTTCCATCTCTTCGTCCCTGGAAAACAGACTTTTTCTAGCAGAAATAGTCAATGGTTCTACTTGTTCGATTCTGTCTGTATCTGCAGCTGGTAACTGTATACTGGGCAGTTGTGCCCAGTGTAATGATATTTATGTTTGGCAGATTTAAATGATTTGGGCAACAACTTTTCAAAGCAACATATCTTTGAATATTTTTTAGCTCCTTAATAAATAGAGCATTCCAGATTCAAGATATTATTCAAAATTTACTTGCAGCATGAATTACAAAGGAACTATTTCAATCCTTCCCTAACTACTTAACAAGGATTTTCATGGTGTATAACCTGTTTTTTTTCTCCAAGTGAAGGAAACTCAAATGTTAGGTAGTATAAACTATTTTTACTTACTGAAAGAAATTAAATAACAGAAGCAGTTTTCTTCCAGGCCCCTGCATCCTTTCTTGCACCTCATAAGAGAAAAAAGCAGAGAAGGGAAATTGAGCAAGAAAAATGCTTGGAGCCCATGGGCTTTGGGTAATATGTGTCTTTTAGAACACCCTGTTTCCAGATGCAATTATAATGGAAAAAATTAGCTTTTCCAGAGACCAGTTTTACATGAAACAAAACCTTGATCTATGATTTCCGTTGCTTGTTCGTGGGGAGAAAAAAAAAAAAAAGGAAATATTGCACAGGGAGTCTGGGGAAAAGGTGGAAAAATCAGTATTGGTAGTATAAAGCAGAAATATATTTAACACTGATCTGTGGCACAATCTTCTCAGTATTAAGCTGTGCAAAAGGCACATACTTGGATGCAAAGTGGGACTGAGGGAGCTGGTGATGAGAAGTGATAATCTCAAACTGTTGATAACCCAGAAATCTGCATTACATGTTGATCAGAATTTCCCATCAGCAAGGTCTAGGGAAAATGAGGTAACTTTTGAAATGGAAAAATTAAAATTATCTTGGGAAAAGGGAAAAATATTTCCTTTGTTTTGAAGTGTGGGTTTTGTGCTCAATAGTATGAAATACTTGGCATGATCAAAGAGATGCAAATCCCATACTGGGCACGGGATCATGGCTAAGCCAGTACAGGGCTTGATACTGATGTCAAGAGCTGAATGCTTCACCTTAGGAAACTTGAAAACCCAACGTCTGTGCTACAGTGGTTTGTAGGGGTATTCTGAGAATTTCCGTCCTCCCTATAATTCAACATGTGTCCAGAAAAAACAAGAATTTTTATGAATCTCTACCTGTGCATTAGACAGGCAATCCGTGGCACCAGTGCAGTCCACGTGGACTGTAGACCTGAGACTTTACAGCACCCTTGGGTGGATAAAGTTTACTGGCAGAAACCAGGTAGGTCTGAGTCTGAGATGCTGAACAAAGGGCAAAAACAGAACAGCTGATGGGAAGGGACACTTGAAAAGGGTCATCAGGCACAGAGCAAAGCAATGCTGGGGAGACCTGCTATATACTCAGATAAGGGCAGCTATCTCTGCCTGCAAACAGATGGACTGGCACCCAACACTGAAGATCCGGTAGGGGTTCATCTGTGCGTCTGCAGAGTGAAGTCACAGTGCAGCGCCTGTGGGTGTGTTCGGTACCGTGCACCCAGTTCAGGAGGAAAACTCCTTTATGTGTCTGGTGGGTCTCTGGGGCTGCAAACTGCTGGAGTACGTGTAAGGTAAGTGTTATCAAAGAAATGGGTATATCAATAGAAAATGACCTGAGGGCAATGTCTGGCCACGCAGACCTAACAAGGTATCTCTCTTTGGTAGGACAGCTGCTTCTCCAGGCAAAGCAGCTGTGATCGATTCTAGGTCTTGAGGCTTCAGTTACTCTTCTGATTTCATTGCAAACTATTTGTTCAGCTGGCAAGAATATGGGCCGGTACAAGAATTACGCAGGGATTAGGGAAATGAAGAAGTGCTGTATTTAGAAATGTGTGAGGCTTCAGTGATGTTATTAGCATAAAAATTGGAGTGAGAAGGAGGAATACCAGCACATCCCGAGGGAAGGAGTTGGTCTGAATGAATGTGGCTTGTGGAGAGGAGGAAGAGGTAGGGAAGATATAACTTAGCCAGAGCTTGTCTGGTGAGATTGGGTAGCCTGCTAATTGAAAAGAATATCTTTTTTTTCCAGTTTAAATTTACTTTTGTATTTATACATCTCATAAGTATCCGCGAAGTCTGACATTGCAGCACAGCAGCATTGCATTGGATTGATTCCCGTTCCATCAGTCCATTGCATTGGACTGATTCCCCTCCAGCCATGCCCAGACAGGCTGTATGAGAGGGGAGAGTTTTCTTGAATGGTACTCTATTTTGTTTCACTCCACTCCAGCAGCTGAGAGGTGGTTTGAGTGTCATTAGCTTTTAAAGTAAAGATGGATTAGCACCATTTTTTTTTCTCTTTACAGAGTACAAGTAATACAGACAAAAAACAGAATTCTGGCAAATTAGAAACCTGTTTATTTATTTATTTTTGCTATATTTGCTATTTATACCTACCCCTGCTCGTCTGCTTCCTACTCTGCTCCCAGCACAGAGGCATTTGGGAAGATGTATGTGGTCCAGAGAAGGGCTACGAGCTGGTGAGGGGCCTGGAGCACAAGTCCTGTGAGGAGCGGCTGGGGGAACTGGGATTGTTTCCTCTGGAGAAGAGAAGGCTCAGGGCTGACCTTATTGCTCTCTGCAACTGCCTGAAAGGAAGGTGTGGGGAGCTGGAGATCGGCCTCTTCTCACAGGTAACCAGTGATAGGACTAGAGGGAATGGCCTCAAGTTGTGCCAGGGGAGGTTCAGGTGGGAAATGAGGAGACATTTCTTCTCAGAGAGAGCAGTCAGGCATTGGGACGGGTGGTGGTGTCACCGTCCCTGGGGGTGCTCAAGGAAAGGTTGGACGTGGTGCTTAGGGACATGGTTTAGTGGGTGACATTGGTGGTAGGGTGATGGTTGGACCAGATGATCCTGGAGGGCTTTTCCAACCAATTCTATGATTCCATGAAGCTGACCTAAGGCAGATCTACTGTTTCATAATTCCAATTCTCTTCTTTACTCTTGTTTTCATTTTCTATACTTTCTTTTTGGAATGATGTGCCTATTTTGTCATTATCTTTTTCAAATCAATAACTCAACTTTTTTTGTTGTTAATGGAAATGTGTTGTTAGTGATGTATGTACTAATTCAGATGTTGGCACCTGGGCAAATACTAGTATCAACGTAGGTTTCCTATACACTACAAAAGTAAGGACTAAGAAACCACAGTAATTTTTCAGAATTTGTGAGTATATTTTTTTCACCAAAAAGCAATTTTCCCTGTAGGAGGAAAAACAAACAAAAAAAAACCCCACAACTTAATCCAAACTTACTTTGATCTCTTCCCACTTGTTTTTGCTCTAAATAACATGCAACCTACACTTCAGTAGTGCCAGCAGTGCTGCTGTCTGGCACTTCATTCCCCTACTCCAGAACACTTGGGTAAGTAGGTACCCAGGAAAAGCCAATCTTAGCAACATCTCAGTAAGTATCATTCATGTATATATATTAAAGAAACCCCAACAACTTAATCTCTGAAGTGTTCCTCTGATATACTTGTGGTATCTGTGAGAGTTGAGGACACTTACTATAGTTGCATAGAAGAACATTTGAAATCAAAACTCATCGGTTCAATGAGGAAGAGTTTTAATAAAGTCTGTAGCATTTTTTCTATTATTTAGACTGTTGATGAGCTAGAAGAAAATACATATTCCAGTTGAGTTCTAATTTTAAAAGGGATTTTTTTACAGCAATAATTGTATTTTGTTAAAGTTGAGGATATTCTTACACATCACCATAACAGTGGCCAGGTTCAAACATGCATGGCTGACACCTGGGAAAGCAAAGCAACCATAGATAAAATAGCTTTAATTGAAAATGTGACCCTGCCCCTGAAAAGAAACCAGGCTGTAACAAATGCTTGCAATTGCTGTTAGTGAAAATCTGCTTCCAGAAAGATCGTCACAACCTATGGGCATAGAAAACTTTAGCATCCCTTCCTTGCACCTGTTCACTTTTCTCATGCCAATATTTTACAAACTGAATCATGTTTGGATTAGTGAGATCCCCTCAGTATCAGGTATGAGTGATTCTGCAGGTATAGGGGAAAAATCGACCATGTTCAAAGCTGTCTTGTCCAGGCTAAAGTGCAGTGCTGCCAGAAAGCAGGCTTGAAAGATAGCTTGAAGGGCTTAATCCAAGTGGGCTCCACTTACTGAAGCACAGTATGTATATATGTACACTTGTACTGATGACACTTTCAAGTGTAGTGAAATTTTCATTGCAAACTATTTGTGCAGGAAGGACTGGTGTTGGGGAGAATAAGGAGAAGCAGAAGAGAGGATGGGGAAGTCAGGACACGCTTGACTGCTGAGCGGAGGATGAAGGGGAGTCTTCTGTTTCACAATCTGCTTTCCAAATCTCCTGGTTACAGACGGAGTTTTCAAGATCTATGTGAAGTAGAACAGCTCAGGCCCCAGAGTTTTCTTGTGGGTGAACAGGACTTGTGGGTGACTGCTATTTCCACTCTGTTTTCTATTTTCTTCAGACTTTGAGACTTCTTCCCTTAAGACTTTGAAAAGTCTTATTTTGATCTAAAGTATGGAGAAGGAAAAAAAAAAAAAAAAGCTGTGAATGTTTCTACAGAGGAGGATTTGTTGACTGACAGGCAGCCTTATTGGTCTGTGCCATCCTGGGTGTCACTGATGTTGGAGTGATGCCCAGGTACTGCAGGAAGGACAGGATGAAAAAACACATCACACCATCACAACTTGGTAAAGCTAGGGAAGATGTTTTTTTTTTTTTTTTTTTTCCCCACTCACTGTCAAACCTACTAAACGTATATTCTTTTTCAGGAAGCCTGATATTCATACACAAATGTTAGTGACCAGAGGGAACATCTGCTTTGGTTAGGTCCACAGTCCAGTACCTGATGCCTGCAGAAGTATAGGAGCAGGGGAAGCACACAGTGATATTTCTCCGAATTGCAGCCTCCAAAAGTTTATGCTAAGACCAAGGGATTCAACAGCCACCAGTTCATTTTTTCATCAGTGAGTCTTCCTGAAAATCCACCTGTGGCAAGGCCCCGCAGTCCAGCTGTGTGGTGAGAACCTGCTGCTTTCTGCTCCACCATGCAGCTTCCCAGCTGCAGCAGTGCCTGCCCCCAGCTCCTGCAGAAGACAGAGGTGACCCTTCCTTGTTAACCTTGGCAGCCCTTCGCAGTTGTGCTCACCTATAGCTCGTTCCCCTCAATTCTCTTCTTTGTGCTGGAAGAGTAAAGTTTATTGGGGAATATTTAAAAAAAAAAAAAAAAAAAAGACCCTGAAAAATGTAGTCCATGACAATATTTCAGGCTGATGGCTTACACACTATAGGAGCCTTTAATCTTCCTTGCGATAAAGTAAAACCGAAATTATCATCTGGCTGGGAGGTGCTGTGATGTTGAGCTCAATACCAGAACAGACTGGTTCTGGGTACACAGCCAGGAGATTATTTGCAGGACAGAATAAAGCCCCTGTTATTGTTCAGCCTCTCCCTTGCCCCCCAGATCTGTCTGCATGGTTTTATAGCCCTGGTTTGCAAATATTTAAGGTCTGAGTTGCAATTAGCAAGAAAATATTACATGTTTTCTTGCTGAATAATTAATGAAATAACTGAAGAGTAGTGCTTAAAACTTTGTCATCATTTCAGTTCTTGAAAATACCTTTTAGCATCATATTTATTTCAAAGTAGATGCTCCAGTTCCAAAATTATAGATACTAGACAACTGAAGTTTATGTACTATACATTTATAACTCCTTATGATGTGAATGAAATAGCACCTGGTGCTAACTACTGTGCTGTATTTGTTTTATTATAATGAAATAATATAGAAACAGCATCTCAATTTGCCAAGCTAGTCTCTAAGCAGGTGTTTTTTCTATAGCAAAATTTCGGTCATATTTACTGAGTTTTATAATACTACTTTTTGCTTACAAATCAAGTTTTCTCTTTTCACCTTCTTAAATTGTTAACATTTCAGAAATGTCAATAGCCAAAAATAATACTGACACATTTGTATACAGTGCAGCTCTGCTGTAAAACTGTGCACTTCTATTACTCATGAGTCAAAAATTTATATAAAATATATCTGTAGCAATACCATCCATGTATGTATTTTTAACTTTCAATAGAAATAAGGACTGGTTCCTCTAAAGAATTAACTACTTCAGCTATTCCAGCTCTTGACAGAGCTGTTCGTTTATTTTTTCCTGTTGGATTAAAAATAAAACTACAACACTTTTTTGCTTTCAAAATTTATGACCAGTTTCCACCTGCAGTTATATCTAGCTTATGGCTGAATGGACTGGCTGAGTTAATGATCTGCCACTTCGGTTTTCTTTGATCCCCTTTCATTTCAGTAATGGAGATGCAGACTATCTCAGCTCTCCACCTTCCCTCAGAAGATGAGCTGCAAATATCAAGGTCACAGTTTGAGACTCAAGGGTCTCGACCAGCAGCAGTTCTCAGTTTGCATGGCTGGTGAGCGGTGATGTCCTTTTTTTTCCTCCAAGAAAATGTAAGGGATAGAGAAGGGAGCTTGAGAAGCATAATCGGTCCACAGTAAAGTTGGCTGTTTTGCTGAGATGTGATTCTTCATCTGCAATTTCTCAGAGCCCCCAGCCCCTCTGGGCAGCCTGTGCCAGGGCTCCGGCACCTGCCTGGCCCAGCAGTGCTGCCTGAGGGGCAGGGGGAGCCGCCGGGCTCCAGCTCATGCCCTTTGCCTCTTGGATGCCTGCGTCTTTCTGACGGCCCATCAGGAATGGAGTCAGAAGGGGAAAGGGGATAAGATTTGCAGGGCCTGTAGCTACAAATTAGAATCTGATTGTACAGTTTTGAAGAGCAGTCTGAAAAGTGGTTGTTTTTTCCCACTATGTACCTGGATGACAATTTGCTTACTATTTACTTTGCTCTACTGTGAGTTCATTTCATTTTCCAAGCTATTTCCTTCTGTTATTACAGGATGTGGTTCTCCTTGCTGCATGCTTTCAGCCCCCATGTCCCTTTCATCCTTCCCATGTGCCCCGTTGCCCTGAGTTTGGAGCACCCACAGGCAGCACCAGCTTTGGGGGACAACATCTCCTTGTGGGCACAGTGTGACCCACGCCACAGACCAGGGAACCTCATGCAGGCTACTGGGCTTCTTAATGAGTTGTTACTGGCATGTGCAGGCTATTCTGGCATGGAGCTGCACAGGGGCACGTGCTGCTTGCGGTATCCTCAGCTTCTGCTGCAAAACCCACGGGCTCTTTGCAGGGAGCCTGCAGCCCTGTGGCTGCAATGCCCGTGTGGAGTAGGAAATCCAGTCCTTTTATCTGAAAAAAATGTTGAAAATATCACTACGCTGGCTTGTTAATTCTTTCTGCCACTTCACCTCTTGGTCATTTTATTCTTCACCTCTTCACCATTAAGCCTTTAGTGGCCATTAGGGAAGAAAATCAGAATATAGAGCCTGGCAAATTATTCTATATTTATATATATATATTTATCCCTCTATTGCATTCAGCCCAATTGAAATATCCACTTGGATGGTTTATGCTTTAAGTGCAGTGCCTTAGATCTCAGAAATGCTGCCTTTTGGGGAAGGCTTGGCTGGGAGTATAGGGACAAGCTGTGGGTATGGCTGCCGTGCCAGGTAGAAGAGGCTTTAGCTCGTGTCCTCCTCAAAGCCTGAGGAGGGGCACAGCGACTGCAGGTCACAAAACTGCTTCCCCATCCTAGTAGTTAGGGGGTGCAGTGCCAATCGAGAAGGCAGGAAATTGCACCTAATGAACAAATCAAGTAAAGGTACTGCTATTTTTCGTCACTGATTTTCTCTTCTCAGATTTTACACATTTTTGCTCCTTGAAAAAGTAGTTGCTCATACAGCCAAATAATACGTCTGCTTCCCCCTTCTCTGCATTTTGAGGTCTGGTTGTTGCCATTAGACACACAACGCAGCTTCAGCACCATGAAGGGGCAAGCAAGGCAGAGCTGAGAGGTTAAGGATGAAGCCTAGTAAGAAAGGATGTAAAAGATATCAAGGAGATAGATGCCAAACATTTGTGTCACAAAGTTTGGTGTTAAACATATTTGAGTAGATCATACTTAAGAAGGTGAGGTTTTTAATGTGCATGCTTTATTTCAGGGCAAGATCCCGGGGTGGATCCACTGCAGGCACAGCACGCTGGGGGGACGCACGCTGCCCGCACCCTGGGGACAGATGGCACCAGGTCAGTGTGACCATCACAGCACAGAAACAGGAGCCAAGAAATTGCTGTCCTGCTGGGATATTCAGGTTAGTCAATGAGGTTTGGATCACATGTGTTTCTGCTCTTGCAGCCATCCTACCTAACCCCCTGTGACAGCGCTGTAAGTGAATACATTATTTCATCAGCGAGGGCCATACTATGTGATATAAAGACAATCAATACTAATAGCAGAGCGAAACCTACAATTCTTGTTTCCATCTTCTGCTGGGCTATTTTCAATATCAAAATATTCCATCTATCTGTGTGTATTGAATAATTCAGAAAAAAATATAGGTTAAATATTAGCAGGCATAGCTCTTCATTAGGATTGTATTTCCAGTGCTTTATTTCCTTGTTTCTGTCTACTGATATTCTGCTACTCGAATCGTGACTTCACAGGCTGCAGCTTCCGAGGGTACCGCGGGGCCCCTTGGAGCCCCGGTTCAGGTCCAAGGCCACGGGCACGCACAGGAGACAGTCTGGGCGGGCAGCAGGGTAGGCACCGAGCACGCGAGCAAGGCTGCCTTCAGGGAACTAATTTAGGCAGAGAATTTCTAGATTAGCTAAATTGAATCAAAACATTGCAATACAGTTCAATAATTACTTTTACAGCAAATGTGCTTTAAAATGAACAAATCATTTTGACAGAGAACTGAGCAGCTGATGATAAACTCATATGAAAGTATGAGCTTTGTATATATGAAACTGTATAAAAGCCTTTAATATATTTTTACTATGATCATTAATATAGCATATATTCAAAAAACTTCTACTGAAGCTTTCAATTATCTTTTTTTTTTTCCCTTGTTTAATAAAATGTTGATGGAGGATGAGTAATAAGTTGTCTTTGGGTATCTCAATGGCAATCATTATTTTCCACTTAAAATTAAATTACTTTTAAATTTTGGTTATATAAATTTTAATAGCAACAAATGGTATGCCATTATCTTAATATAGTGCAATTTATCACCTATGAAAATCAATAAATCTATTAAAGACAGGCAACAAACTGTTAGGTCTTTCCTGTTGTACAGAGGCCAAAGGAAAATTGGCTTTGGAGGAAGTGGAGGTGCCATTTGGTTCCATGCCACAGACCCGTTGTCCTCCCCAAACCACAGAGCAGAGCCCTGTTCCTGATGCCCGAACTTCTGGTGGGACTACGGGCAGCAGGGCACCTACTGGCACCTCTCCAGCACCTCCCTGCACCTGGATGTGCAGCCGCTGCCGGGTGCCGGTGCCTCCCCTGTGTCACAGCCTCGCACCCTCCTGGGTGCATCCCTCACACTTCCCTGGGCGCTGGGGGAGCGGAACTGCAGGCACAGGAAGGTGTCTGGCTGATACTTAGCTCCAGAAAATGCTAGGGATAGAAACTTTTTAAAAGCTAACTTTTAATTCAATAAAGCTATCCCCTTGAACCAATTTTATTTTAATCCTTGAGAGGTGAGAACCTCTTAAGTCAAATAGAAAACATTAATAAACTTTCATGTTGTGTGTTTCTGTGCTAATTCAGTAATAGCTGTCAGCACCTTTCTTTCCCCACTTTCACCTTAACAAGTGAATGCATGGCACTGCCTCCAGCCTGCGCAGTGGTTATTAATTAACCAACCCTTCAGAATGTGTTTTGTTCCTCTTTTTTTGTGTGCAGTGGCAACAGCCTCTCATGCTCAGCGTGGTCTGGTGGATGTCTGTGGGACACCTCTCGTGGCAGGGGAACGTCCCCAGGGGCATCCAGCTGAGGTTGGTACGTGCAGCCCTGAGACTGGCTGTAGCTCCTTATATTTAGGTTGTAGCACTTGTGTGAAATCCAGATAAACTCCCCGTTGTCTCGCTGCAGCTGTGGATGTCGCCCCGCCAGCCTCGCGCCGTCCCCTGCAAGGCCGCGCTGCTCCCTGCGTGCTGGAGCACAGCAGTGCCTGCTGCTATGCTGGGAGAGATTTATCAGCTGTGCAAATCGATATGTTTCTTAAATTAACTGTACTATGGTAGTGGCGAGACCATCTGAGCCAAATGCAATCTCACGCTGCCTCAGACAAACATGAAATGTAATGCCTTGCACTAACCGATAAGCCCCATCTTATCACAGTCTTTGTTCTGCTGCTCCTTTAGCACTGCCCCATTTACGGGCTCTTCACTCCCTCTATTTTGGCTTTCCTCAAGCTGAATTTCCTACATCTTGAAAGTGGGCAGGATGAGCTCTGCACAGCTTCTGTACGGCTTCCCACTGGGGCCTGGGCTGCTCCCTGCACCCCAGCATTGAAGTGCTGGCAGCACTACCTCACTTCTGCTCAGCTGTGGTGCGTGGGCAGCTCTGCAGGGCCATGGCCATGCCGTGCCTTGTACACAGCCTCTCTAGCATAGAGCAGTCTTCCACATTGCACCCCTCACAGCCTTTCTTTCAAATGTACCCAGCCTTTGGCATTTGCTTTGTCTGGGAAACACGTCATTTCATCAAAGAGTAAAGTTGTGATATTAGAGATAAACACCCAAAGTTGCAGCTTAGCCACACATCAGTAATGGACTGCACAGCTTATTTAGCTATTTTTTATCATGTAGTCACTTTCTGTGCTATTCTGTGTATGCTAGGCACAGTATACTCTAGCTGAATGCCTGTATTTCAGGATAGGCTAACACCTGAATGATGAAAATGGGAAAGACAAGTGATTCATTTCTCAAAATTAGCTGTACCCCCACATTTCAGACAACTGGGCATGATAATGTCTTGCATAGCACCTCAACCACGTTACATGGAAGACTGATTGAAAGCTGGAAATGAGCCTTGAAGAAAATGACATAGAACTATTTACCCATATTCAGCAGCGGCCAGCAGGACTTCATGCTGATGTACTGTCAACATATCTCCTCAGCCTTATGTTTAATTCAGCGCAGAGCTTATAGTGGAATAACATCAAGTCAAGCTTTTATTAAAATTTCCTTACTTGAAGTCTCAAAGCAACCAGTGTCATTAGAGTTTAAGCATGGTGGTGAATAAGGAACCAGAGAGCTGTTAGGACAAACAAGAACACTTCAAGATTAGCACTGGATTCAATTAACTGCCTCGCACCCTTTGCGTTCAAGCAGCGACATTTTCTTGCCCCTGGGCACCTCTGAGGAGGGCTGTCCCCTGCCAGCAGGCACAGCCCCACAGCCTGGGTGCTTTCAGCTTCTTAACGCGTGGGGAGCGCTGCCAAGGTCCCGCCTGGTGCCTCGCAGGTTGGAGGTAGAGAAGGTTTCTCCTGTCCCTTTCTATTTAAATGCCCAATTTGCATGCTTGGCACCACTCTGACATGGCAAAGGGCTTCTGTCATTCCAAAATAGAAGGGATCTGTACAGCACGGTAGGCTGGTAATGTTTTGGTTTTCTTGTGTGCTTTGATCAGCAGCTGTGATGACTTTTGCTAATTTTTATGGCTGAATGTGCTCTGCTTTTCTAGCATGAAGCAGAAAGAGCTACAGAGCCAGTGATCTGGATCATGGAGAGCAAACCGCCTCAAAAAACACAGTCATTAATTATAAGAGAACTATTAATCAGTAGGTTTGTCTTGGAACGGTGAGATGCAAGGGCCAGTGTTAGATGGAAACAATCATGAGGAAGAACAGTTATTGAAAAATATAATTAAAAAAGTAAAAACTTTAAGGGAAAAAAAGTACTTGTGTAAAGATAAATATTTGTTACAAGAACTTGAGTAACCTGAGCAGGGCAGAGCTGCTTCATGGCATGCAGAGCACAGGTTCAGCTGCCAGGCCCCTGAACGGGAGAGCTGGAGCCCTGGTGGGCCACCTTCCTCGGCACAAGCTGGTGACAGCCAGGAAGGGGCTGGAGGGGAAAACTTTCATTCCTGTTGGACCTCCCTTCTGTTTGGGCTGGGAAGCGCTCTCACCCAAACCAACTGCTCAGAGCGCTGCCAGCTGGGGAGGGATTCATTCTGTGATAGGGTAGAGATGCCCTGCTTTGCCTGGGAGAGGACGCGTCTTCAGTAGTGGCTGAGGGGAATCGGGTTGGCAAAGAGAAAAGGAGTTTTATTGTGAAGGACAGCTAATAACATACTTTGCTAAGTGGCTGCAGAGACCCCATGCAAGAGCTGGCTGTACAAGATACAGGTGTGTGAGCGCCCAGGGGCTGCCGCAGAGTTACGGGGGGGCGCAGCACAGCAGGAGCCATCCACTTACCCCTGCCCCAGGGCTGCCGCCACAACCGCAGAAAGGCGAGGATAGAGCTGCTCCATGATGGCACGATAAACAGTTTGGCTATTTCCTCGTGTACCTTTCTCTGCCTCATCAGTGTAAACAGCGGAAAAAAGTCAGCTTGATTGTCAAGTTGGCTTTCTTTACATAGTGACTCATGCCAGTGCTGCACCTCAAGCATCAACTGTGCTGGTTGCTAAATAATATTAAAGAATGAGCAGTCAAGGCTCTCCTGAACTTTATGGTGATGAGTTAAGATATGCTGTGAGCTTTGTCACAGCCTTTGGTATGTCAAAGCCAAAAGCAAAAGGCTTCCTAGAGTAGCCGAGACAAATGCTGTGTTTCCAGCTTTCCTGTGACTCATGCAAAAAGCAGCAGAGTGCTAAGTAAAAAAGTGTAACGTGCATCTCTCATGGAATGTTAATGGGTAGGAACAACCTTGCATTTAATGGATGCAAAGGCACCTGATTCACGTAGGAGTCGCTCTGGGGAAGACCTGTGCAGAAGAGGCTCCACCAAGGAAGAACCAGCAGCGTTGGGGGCTGAGCTGTCACCACTGCTGGAGCCGTGCCCGCTGAAGCAGTGTTTGGTTTTCTGCTTACATGGATTAGGCAGCAAGGGGCAGCAACAGCATGAAAGGGATTAGTGCAATCGTATTAATAGTAATTTATTCTTACCTTGTGACGAAACTCCACAGAATCACAGCCTCTGAGCAAATGTCTTCAACCGTCTCATGCAGACCTCAGCTGTGTGTTCTTGCACTGCTCACATCAAGCTGTTCTCTGGTGATCCCAGCTCTTAGCACTCGCCTTCCCCTGAGCTCTCCCTCTGATGCCGTGCCAGGAGGCTGCAGTGCTCGAGCAGGAGGTTCTGCTCTGCTCCCTCATCAGGCACCTCCGGGACTTGGGGTGGTGGGACGTCAGTATGGGGGCTGCAGAACCAAAGCTGTCAGAAGGACACTGGCAGGGATGGGAAACTAGTTGGTTAAGCAGCAGGTCTTGTGCTTTTTTCTGTCCTTTTGGTAGGTGTTTTCCACAGTAGTTCACAAAATTTCACATTCTGAGTGAAAGAGAGTTCACCAGAATGCTCTCTCTCTGTTCCATCCTTGAGTTTCTTCACTCTTTAGTTCACCACTCACGGTATCAGCTGTTTCAATTTTAGCTTTGCTGTGCTCACCTTGGAGTAGATCAATTCACACATTGATGCCAAACGTTGGGCAAGGTGAACTCCAGAGGTCCCTTCCAACCTTAGCAATTCTGTGATTCTTCTGTGAACTCTCCAGTTTTTGTAGTTTGTCTCTTCCTCAACAACTCCTAATAAATGCCTTCTTGTGCCAGCCACCCTGGGCTGGCCGTGCTGGAATAAGAACCGGGAATCCGAGGGCACTGCAACATGCACAGTTTCATCCTGCACTGGCACCACTACCTAGAGGTGTTGCTATGCACAACAATATCTAAACAATGACTCGGTAACTGAGATAAAAGTTAAAAAAAAAATCCCTTTCCTAGAAGGTATGACTTGTTTGAACAGAATTTCTTATGTGGGAACATGAAAACCAACAACTGGGAATAAGTTATGCAATGCAAGCTGTACAATTTATTATCACTGGGAATAGCTATGGCAAATAATTTATACAGCTTCTGAAGGAAGGGAAAATATACACAGATAGCAAGAATACCCAGATATCTGACTTAGTGATGAAAAGATCGGGATTTTGGAAGTCTTGTTGTACAGTCTCGCTGTTCAGCTGGTGTGCTTTCCCTGAATCAAAACATGGTTTCCTTTTGCTTTTGTTTTCTTACATTCATATTTTCAGTGAGAATTTGGTATGTCCTAATTTAAAATGTAGTTTCAGAATAAAATATATATATATGCTTTTTTATTTTGGAATAGTCATATCGGAGCATTTCTGCTATAAGATTTTTGCTCCCTGCTCCCCTTACTTCTGGGAAAGGCAGGGAGACATGGCAAGATCCTTTATTATATTTTGACCAATCTGAAGGTCACTTTTCACTGAATTAATCTACTTTCAGAACAATTTTAACCCACCTCTTTGTCTGACTTTTATTCTTTAGCTATGAATGTTTAAAGGATTGACATAAAGAGTTCCTAAAGGAAAGTGCTCAGCCTTTTAAAGTGTCAAAGCACTGCTTTGTGCATGCAGCGAGAGGGGAATGCTTGATGTTTAGGGCCTAATACACACCAATGATCCCAGTCCCCTCCGTGGCTGAGGGCAGCCCGGTGGGATGGATTGCTGGATTTTGGGGGTGCTCGGAAGGAGATAAGCAGCCCCCATGCTTTAATGTGAGGTAATTATTCAGACACAGTTTGTGTAGCTTTGGAGTTCAGGAGTCTGCAAATGTAACAGGTAATTGGGACCTGAAGTTAAGTGACTCAGACTTTCTGAAAGGTTTATAGCTTTCAATATATTAATTAAGACAAACTGATTACTTCCAAGGATTTTACAGCGCTTGCAGGGAGAGGTATTTGGTCACTTATGCGAATAGGTTCCTCTAAGTTCCCCGGAGCTCTTTCCCTTAACACATTAATATATTGAAAATCTATGACTTTTGGCAGAGTTAGAAAGTGGTCTTCTGTTTTTTCATTCTCCTCAAAACCACTTAATTTTATATGAAAACAAGTATTCCCATAACTGAATAACAATGTCCCTCTCTGATAACAAACTCTGCATCCTTTTCTCCAAAGTCACAGCAGACTGGTTGTGTTTAATGATGTTTCCTATACACCCCAGAGGAGCTAGCCTGTGACTTTCACAAAGCTCAAAGGATGACAAAGGCCGTCCCAAACCCTTCCCTGCCATGTCGGCTGGCAGCTCTGGGTGCGTGAATTCATGCCTGGCTTCCAGCAGTTCTGTGGCCCATTTCATATCTGATGCCATGAATCAGAGCATGCAAACGTGAGCTCCACAGCTCAGGGACACAAATCTTGCCTCTGCCTCCAGCAATTGGCCTGGTGATGTGTGTTTAGATCCCTGTGCCACCCAGCTGTTTCCAAAGCCCGCTTCAGGATGCCACATGGCAAACTATGGACAAAGCAATCCAGGTTTCTGCTCTGTGAGAAAACAAAACAGCTTCTTGCAACACAGCAGTGGAATTTCAGTGTTCCAGGGGCAAGTGGACAGAAAATGCTCAGGAAAAGCCTGCCACTTAGCCCAGGAGAGAGATTTCCTTTTCCCAGATCAAGCCAAAGCCAAGAACTGAGTTGGTAGGATGTCCGCTCCAGCTGCGTTGCTCTTTGCTGTATTTCCACCAGTTCTGGCATGCAGATCTTCCTCAGTGCCATTTTACCCAGGAGCTTATCCCATGTTTGGGTGCTGTGGGCTGTCCTCTCAGGAGAAGCAGATGGTGGAATCTAGTTCTTGGAGGAACCAGTGAGGAGCATGTGTCTTGTGCTTTTCTGATTGACGGAGCTTTTGAAGTGCCTTAAACAGCCTTTCCCTCATAATTCTCCATAGGGCTTCTTGCTGGATGTGTTCTCAGACCGACCTTCCCAACACCTCAGGGTGATAAGGTGCCTTTGCTGTTTCTCTCCACACACACATAGCAGCTTCTCTGGACTAGCACTCACCTCAACCATTAAGGATTCAGCTGGCCAATCCAAGATATTTTGCCTCCAAAAAAAACAAAAACAACAAACAAACAGAACAAAAACAAAAACAACAACAAGAAACACACACGGAAAAAAAAAAAAAAAACGCAACACACCCCTCCCCCCCAAAAAGAAATAACAAAACACCAAAACTACCAGCACATGGATTTAGGGTAAAGAAGCCTGCAACAAAACATCTGTGTGACCTTCCTAGGGGACTGAAAGCAATTTTGGTAAAATGTTGTGGCGAAGCTGCACTTTCCATGGAATCATTATTCTAATCCAAAGTTTGTAGCCAGCTCCTTCAATTGATTGCAAATATCCATTGTTGCCAACTATCCATTAGGTTATTCAAAGGAATAATTTTCAGATTATGACTGTTTCTGTGCAGTGTATTAATCATTTACTATTCATTATTTCTGAACTGTGACTGACCACCTAAATTGAGTGCACTATTTCTGTTCTTCAATTAGGTAATTGAAATGCTCTTTAAATCAGAGTAATTAGCAGTATGACTTTTCAGCTGAATTATTATTTACCCTAAACTAATGGAAAATTTCGGGGACTTGCGAGCTATTATGCCCATTATTTGGCAGTGATCTGAATTTTGTCAGATACAGAGTGCTATGAATTTGTGAATCATCTTGAACAAACCTGACAGCTTCTATTTGTAAAAATATTAACAATTCTGTTTTTTGGTAATTCAGCCAACTCTAACATTTCAGAATATTTCAAATGCAATTTGTAACCAACAAGGCATATTAGTTACAGAAGCCACGAGTTTAGCGTCAGCATACTAATGTTGTCTCCTCAAGATGGTGGAAAAACTAATTTTCATGCCTTCTGACTTGTGCTTTAGTCTGTATAGCAGTAAGACAATAGCTGATCAAATGAACTGATATGTATTCTGTATATGCTCTTTTGAATGTCTCCGTGAATTTTTTTTGATAGTTTTTGCTCCTATTTTGTGTTGACATTGTGAATAATTTCCAGCAAATGATTTAACCAGCCTTAGATTATTAAGCTTCTTTATTGAAAAAGAGATCATTTAAATTCACAATTATAAATATTCACAGTGCAAATGAGACTGCATACCTTCAGCAGAAAGGCATTCACTGAGACGCACAGTGAATAGCTACAAAAATGGTGCTTTCTCTTCCAAAATTATATTCAGGTCCAGATTCAGCATATATTATTGAAAAAAAAAAAAAAAAGAAAAAAGCATAACACTAAAAGCCCTTAAATATTGCCATTGGACCTCAGTGGAATTAGTCATGCATTTAAAGCAAGCACCTATCATTACAGAGCAAAGTTCCAATCCCCAGTCCCTCTGCCTTGCAAACATGCCCTGAAAGCTACTTCACTTAAGCGTCTTCTGATGAGTTTCTTGCCCCTTGCCTACTCCGACTGAAGACTCTTAGTTAATGAGTTGTCTTATCTCGCCGCTGTGCTGGTGCCCGGCGCTGTGGGTGCCCAGCCCTGCAGCGAGCAGCGTGCTGTCCAGGCTGTGTTCCCGCCTCATGCCTGCTGTGCACCGGCCTCGGCGCGGCTCCCGGGCACCCTGCAGGCAGTGACTGCAGGCACCCAAGTCCTGGGTTGGTCTTGAATTGTTTCATAGTGCAGTGGAGCAAGGAATATGGTTCAAAGATTTAATTACTGTTGTTGTTGTTGCTGCTACTATTGCTACTACTACTATTAATTATCTATTTATGGAAAGTACAGAGCTGCCTAGGAAGTTTCTCTTTCTGTGCTGTGCAACAGTCCAATCTCTCTCTCTCTCTCTCTCTCTCTCTCTCTCTCAGCTGCATAGCACGATAAGAAAGCATTGTAAAGATTGGTTATTCCTATTTTATATTCAGAACATGAGGCTTTACAAGAGGAAATGTCTTGATGTATCCGCTATTTTATTTTTAATGAAAACATTTCTCGCACTGAAAAAAAGAGGTCACTGCACATCTCTTAGAGTACAAATTATTGCATATGCACAGGAGATGGAAAAACACTAAGGATGGAGTTGGAGCACTAAATTCCCCACTCAATAACACCTTTATAATATGCACATAAGGTGAAAACAGGCACCATATTGTGGGTTTGGAGCACATAAAAATATAATCCCTGGAGCAATACCACTCCCCTGAGACTGTGTTCTGAAAAACACAGGAGGAGAAGTTTTCTTTTTGAGAAAGATTCATAAGAGAGGAAAAAATCACTCATGGACAAAGGACTGAAGGCTGTGATACACCAAATATCTTCCCCATAAGGGCCTGAGTGCAGTGACTGAAAAAAAAAAGAAGGTATCTCAGAGCCTGAGAAAGAATTGTTTCTGCTCTCTTGGGAGTCCCTCAGGAGGTCACTTTGCTCCTGCATTGCACGACCACTGTCCTTTGCTGCAGCTTGGCTGAACCTCTTCCCTTTCTGAATGAACAGAAGAACAAAAATGCTATTTTTTTGTTGTTGTTCTAGATTATTTGTTCACATTTCTTTATGACTGAAGGAAAAAAGAAAAAACAAAAACAAACAAACAAAAACAGGCATTATGTCCATGGGAAATTAAATACAAATTGCAAGTATTAATTTTGAGTTTCCCCTAGCACGTTGGTTCACAGGAGCATGCACCACAGGGCGAGTGTGCCACATGTGCTAACAAGGGTAACCAGGCACTGAGAATAAAACGTCTGCGGAGCAAGACCTTTTCTTGTTATGGTGGATTAATGTTTTCCTTGTGCCTGTTGGTGTCACTCTGCATTGAATAAAGCTCTGGGTAATCCTTTGATAGAGGCCTCCATGGCTGCCCACTCCTCCCTGCAGATTTAACGAGGTGTCACCCACCAAGGAGAGGTGGCAGCCACTGGACCACAGACAGCGGTGGGGGGCACACCGTCCCAGTCCCACCACCCCAGTGCCACCATCCCAGTTGCCACTGTCCCAGTGCCACCCTCCCCTGCTCCTTCCCCTCTGAAGACTGTAGTGGAGCATGCGTGGCACATCCCGCAGTTTGCCACAGATCTGTAAATGCAGTGTTTTTGCGTAACAGTGGTATAAGAAGCACTGTATTAAAGTACTTTTTTTGTTTGTTTTTAATTTAGGTTTCTGTCATGACAGATGGATGGGTTGAAAGACTTCTGTCAGGGTCCATCAATCTCCTTCCAGAGTTATTAATCAGCTCAGGATTGCACGTACGATTGTTCCTAGGCTGAGGTGGAGGGCAGGAGTTGCTTGCAGCCGCTCCTCATTTGCTCCTCACCCACCCAGCTCCTGCCTCAGGAGGCAGCGAGCCGAGGGCTGAGCAGAGGGAGAGGGGCCTGGCGCTGCCGGGGCGCTGGGACAGGGCTGAGAGGTGAGGCCTGGCTCCTGGCTCCTGCCCTGCGCTCCCAGCCCTTGGCCTGCTGCCGTCCCACTCCCTTCGCTCATCGCTGGCAGCAGACTTCAGGGAGCTCTCTACCCAAGAGTGTTACCGACGTGTTTAATGAAGGGTTGTCATTGCGGTTTCTCATGGAAATGAGAATTGGGAGAGGAGTTTCAAGCTCCATATTCACTGCTGAGATCTGGTGCTTGTTGATGCTGGCATGCTCAGCCCTTCCTTCTGGGCAACTGAAATCGATAGATTTGGTTTTCCAAGCTGGCAGTGCTAAAACTCAGCACTTTCTGCCTCAGGGTTGTCTGTGGTCATTAGTAGAGAGCAGGTGACTTTCATCATGAAGTGCTTTTTCTACTAAGCTGTCTCAAAAAATTTGCAACAACCCTGCTCATACCCAACTATGCCAGATTTCTTCAAACTTGCTAGAATATTTTCATTAAATATATTTGATTTTTCCACGTAATTTTGGGGGAAACAAGTATACTGTAGCTTTCTAGTGTAAAGACCTTTCACAAAACTTTCTGCCTTTGTTTTTGTAAATCCAGTGTCCTTATTTGCACAGGGTTTCTCCAGGTTTCTGTGATGAAGTCTGCATTTATTGCATCAGATTTGGGATGATCATCCTCTTCAGTCTTGCTTTGGGTGATTGTGTCATTTCAAACAGTGGCCAAAGGCACAGCTGCAGTTGGTCATCAGACCAGAAGCTTTGAACCAGGCTTGTCTGGTGAGGAGCCAGGAGAGAGCAGAGCTGGTGGTGTTGCTGAGCAGATGGGCTCTTTTGCACCAGCCTGAGCTCACTGCAGGCATGTGGCATCACTCCAAGCCATGGCCCCAGGGTGGCAAAGAGAACTTCAACACAACAGCAGAAAAACAGACTTGGACACCAATTACTTTACATAGAAGTCACAGATCAAATTATAATTCACGTATGTCCCTTTGGTGTAAAAATCCTGCTGCATACTGGCTGTTGCAAGATGTCAACAGAAAACTGTTCAGCTGCAGCAATTAACATCACACACAGCAAAATCCACAATTCAGATGTTTGAAAGTATCAAGTAAAAGTATCTTGTTAAATAAATTCTGTGCCATATGCATGCAGCACACGCATGTGCTGGGCACATGAGACAATGTGTAATTTTAATATATTGTGCCATCCTATCAGATTCTTCTTTTCCTTGCCAGAATAAATCTATATTAAAAATAAAGAACAAGTCCCTGTGCCCCATAAAAAGTAAAATCTGATTACACTTTTTTGGGGTGATGTATTTTTCATTTTACATTTCCTATTTCAGAGCTAATAAAAGGTTTTATGTGGGTGGCCCCTGCTGCTGCCCTTATACTCGAGATGTGCCTGGAGAGATGCGAGCTGTCCTGACTCAGCTGCTCATTGTGAATGGTGCAGTTAGCTTCGTCATGCTTTCCTCTGGGTCTGCCATGCACTAAAAATACCCTTTCAATCGAGCCAAATATCCTGAAGCATCTCCTGTGCATGTGTAGCACATCAAATACTAGTGAATCCAAATTCCCACAAAGTCCTTCGATTTAAAACAGTTTTGTCTCCTGTCTGACCTGAGTATTTGGTGCCCTGAGCCGACTGCTGAGATGCAGTTGGTAGGTGGTGCTTTCGTGATGTCTGTCAGGTTTCAGCACCACTGCATACCCAGACTTTTCCTTCTCCATTGAACCTGCTGAGCCAGCCCAGCCTGCCTTTCCTCCATGGTGCCACTGGAATTGCATTTTATTATTGGCTCAGATGAGCTGCTTCTCCTTTTCCAGGTCCCACCATTACTGGAAGCTTTTTTGCAGTAGGACCAATTGCACTGTCACCTCTTGGTACTTCAGCCTGTTATCACCTGCATGGGGGTCACCCCCCGTGAGCAGCTTCCAAGGTCCCTGATGCCCCATTTCTGTGGACTGAAGAGCATTTCCTTCCAGTGAAAAATGAGAAAAATCCATACATAGAATCTTTTACTATTTGAAAGGTGTCTACTTCAATTTAATGGGGTACTGCTGTAGACCTTTATCTCTGCCTTTTAACCTGAGATACGTTTTCAAATAGTCATCAGCTCCATGCAGCAAAGACCACTCATTCCCCATAGTCCAGCAAACATCTGCTGGTGCCTTCTGCCAAGCCTTGCCCTCCTTGCTCTCTGTGATGTGCTTGTTGGCTCAAAGGCCACTGGAAACTTTTCCTGCCTACACTGCTCTGCACAAAAAGCCAGACTTGGATCACTTTTTTACCTGGCATTTTGTGACTTTTTTTTTTTTTTTTAATGTCTTGGGGACTTAGTATACTTGCAGCATAGGGGAAGCTAAAAAATACAGTTTTTATCAGGTGGTTTTTCACATGCATGCATCTTTCAGCTCCACCCACCATTGACAAAAGCAAAGAGAGCAAGGTGCGGTGGTTCAGAAGTGCTGCATGTAAGAAACGATATCCTGACTAATCCCCTGGTGCCTCTGTTCTTTGCCGTCAGCTGTTTTACAGAGAGATGTGTCAGCATGAAGCCAGGTCTGGCCACTGCAGGTTGTTACAGAGCGCATTACTTGAAAAGCCATGCCTATTTAATATAGCTTTGTATAAGTATGCTTAAAATTGTGATGTTAAACTTCTTGACTACAGTGAACAGTGATTTGCAATTGCTGTTCCTATGCTGCCAAGGCAAATTAACGCCAAGCCCCTGCTAAGGGTGCCCAGCACACCCCCTCATCACAGACCAGCACGTTACGGATGGTGGAAGAGGTGCCCTGTTTCCTGTGGGGTGATGCAGCCTGGGTGCTGCAGGACGATGGTGTGTTGGTGGAGCAGGCAAAGGCACGGTCATGGGCTCCTCACCTTCCCTGGCGAGTGGCAGGGCTGTGTTTGACCAGTGCTGCTGGTAGGCAGGACTGGCAAGTCCCTACAGTGTCCTCTAGGTTTGTTTCTCTGGATTTTTTACACTGTGAAGAACTTAAAATTTTAATGCCAAAGTATATTTATGAAGAGAACATTCTGTGGCTAGAAATAATTATCACGGCTATGTGTAAAACTTTCCAATGAAATCTGTAAATAAGTGCAGCAAAACTCCATAAATTTAATACTTAATTTTGTGTTGATGGCTGTATTTGTATGGGTGTTTTATTTTTCATTTGAATAACGTTTTAATCTCACATCACATCTATTTCCATACATCGGTGTTTCATTATTCTCACTTGACCAGACTCTGGTTTTGCTCTGAATTTAGAAGTGCAGCTAGGACCCCGTCCGAGACTGAAACTAAGACCACAAACTAATGAACGTATCATGCATGTGTCAGCCTGTGTGTTAAATGTTTGTGAGCTATGCTTTAAAGATAGAAACTTGTTTTAAGGACTGAGAAATATAGCATGTATAAAGTCTGACAAAAATGACTATATCATTAAATTAAGTCTACTTCCCGCATCACTGTTTTCACTTGGATTGTAAAAATTCTTGAGTCAAGACATATCTTCAGTTTATGTGTGTGGTCATGAACTTCATGATACCATAATCTCAAACCTGGGATGATATATTCAGTTGATAACATAACCAAATTAATAAATAAGAATTATTTAACTCCTTGTGCTTCCTTGGGCCTTTCCTCTCTTACTTCTGAAACCACAGGAAAATGAGGATGAACTTACCCATGGCCATGAAAGACCATCACTACTGCCTGGGAATATCCTCCTCATCCTACCTGAAACACAACTTAAGCCTAATATTTTGGCTGACAGTTTCTCCACTGCCAACTGCTTCTGCTGGAGCAAAACTGCTAAAGAACATAGTATATATTATAATTTATCTTCACTAATTTAGGAGGTTATTAATTGGACACACTTTCCAGCTTTGCACTTTATTTTACATTTGTTCACATCAATCTCCATTGATATTTATTGGTTATAGATGTCATTTATATATATAAATTTTTTCCCTTCTTATATTTGTTTCTTATCTTCATCTTTCTGAATTCTACTAATTATAAGATAGTGAGATGAAATCATCTCTACGTACAAAGCAACTTGTTTTGAAAAAGCTGAAATACAAAAGCTGAAAAGATAATGTTCCTCTTTCTACTATGCTAAATAAAGTCATCTTGATCTCTCAGAAAAGCTCTTTGAGCACAGATGCTGTAAAACAAGACCATCACCAGGTTCAGAGGTAGCCTTGTGCAAGTGGTGGGGAGTCCTTCCTTTGAAATGCTCACACTTCATTATCCCAAACAACAGGTATCCTGAACTGTATGAGAGACTGGACGCTCGGCTTAATTACCTCTTCTCTGTTTGTCTTTTATTTTACTATAGTGATAAAATTTCAGCTGAACAAGTGGATCCAGAAAGAGAGTCCCAGAAACTGTTTTTATTCAGTTAGGCTTCATGTTGTTGGCTTTTTGGATATGAAATAGGGTCTTGAAAACAGATAAGTATATTAATAATTCCTTTTGGTTAATTGAAACAAAGCACTTTAAAATATCCATCCCATAGGGAAACTTATGCATTATCTTTCTGCTCTGCGAGGTGTGTATTTGCTGCGGGGGGTTTCTTCCTCCTCAGTCTTAGAACATCTTGGGGTTATTTTTATATATTTCATACAAGATATTAAAGTGCTCTTTCTTCACAGGCACCCAGCTAAGGCATGACTTTCTTCACACATTATCTATTAGTAAAAACACACAATATTCTGCACTAGTCGGTCAATACAGAGTGCTGGTGTTTGTTTGTTTGATGGCACAGGTTTGTTAGTCTTTGCTACGTGCAGTACTCTCAGAGCGAGGCTAAAATAAACAAGGTAGCAGTCACCTGGCTCTTACACAACCGCTGGCACAGCTTAAATGAGCTCAAATCAGCTCAGAGCAAGAGAAGCCAAATTCTTACATCCTGCACTGTCAGGGCAGAACTAAGCCCAAATCATTTCGTAAGTAATGGTAAAAACTGTATTTACTGGGCTGTACCCTTTTGCTTCTGTGCAAGTACAAGTGAGATTTTTCATCTGCATCCCTCTACCTCTGTATTGAAGCTGCTGCTGCGCCGTCACAGCCTAAATCTGACAGAGAATTTATGTGAGAGGAAATTCCAATCCAGACTCTCCTGACTGTAAATGCTTTCCTTCCCGGCTGCCTCGGGAAGAGCCGTGGGAGAAGCAGCTCTTCTGTAGCCTTACACAAAATTCTTGTCTTGGCCAGTCAATTGCCAGGGCTTAGCTAAGCAACAGCAATAGCTCTAGAGGGGTTTGGGAAGGGCAATATGAACTTCACCTTCCAGAAAGTGGGACTGTGCAGAGATGCAAAGTGAGGGCTAGGCATTCATTTAAGGAGTGAACAACCAGAGTCTGTGCAGTTCCTCACATGCCGAGCGGCACAGAAACATACTGCCTGAGCAGCGCTTCAGGAGCTGGCCACTTGCTAGGCTGGGCTTTTTGAAGCTGCAGTGGTGGGGAAGCAGAATGTATGTGGTGGGTACATCTTTTCCCTGCCTGTGGGCTCACCTCTTTTTTTGTTTCCATAAAGAGAAATCTAAAAAGTGTTGTTCCAAAGAAAGCTGGATGTGCATTTAAACTACATAGATCATTGATGTTCGTGAGAAGCAAAGTTGTGTTTTTGCAGTGGAAAATTCCACTAACCTTGCATATTCAAAAGTGATTGTGCGGCATAGCAGCAGGGAGTATATTTTAAGCAGATAAGGGGAAGGTCCCACTGTCCCAAAATAAGGACAGCTAAGAAAAACAGGACAAGCAATGCAAAATCAGTAAAAACAAAAATCACGGGCCCTCTAGTCATGAGAGAAGAAGGAAAAAAAAGGAAAAGGGGAAATTAATGGTCGATCAAATAAAATTGTACATATAGGGTATAGAAGTGCGTCAAGTAGTTTGTGAACCTGTAGAACTCAGCCAACGATGAAACAGGGGAGGAATCAGGTGTCAGGTAATAGGGAATAATATAAGGTTACGATATACTTTTACTGTGCGCTCCTGCTTGCAGGATGCTCACCATTGCAATCACAAATAAAATAGCTTCTGAGAAAATTATTGAGATATTTCTCACATATTGCAATTAGTGACAAAAATTAAGAAGCAAAGATATGATAATGCCTGGCAAATAATACTGAGAAGAGGAATTGCAAAGTGATATAAACAAATTAGTCTTTTTGGAGATGAAAAAGTAATACAATGGGATAAAAATCCTACCAGCTGGTGAATCTAGCATCACTTATTGCAGATAATCAAAAAAGGAAAGTTTCATGAGAATAAAGTTAGTGGATAAACATTTTAGTTGTTTTTAGATGAGGATTTTTATGAGAAGGCAATGTGGACCACACTTTGGACTAAGACAGAAGTTTTAGTGAAAATATAAATGTAAGCTGAAGCCGATCTATATTAGATTATGTGGGGAAAAAGATTAAATTCAGGTTTCAGCCTCAGTTGGACTAAAACCCTAAAACAAAAATTCCTATAAACTCGTCTTTTCAGGGTAGACAAACCTGTTGCAGAGTCTCAAAAACAGGACTATTAAATCCTGTCCTCTGTTACTTTGGCCTTCACATCCTACAATTGCTGTCTTCAACTGATCACTCCCTGTCAAACACTAGACTTTTATTTTTTTTCCTCTCATGACTAGTTCTTACGTTTCCCTGCTGTTGCCTTGAAAACTTGCTGCTTCCAGCTCAGATTTGCTTACAGAAATATGAAGCGTATTGGGGTAAACCTTGCTGGAACCGCTCTCCTGTATAAGATTACCACACATTTGATTTTTGGGAAATGATATTTTGGATTGAAAGGCTTGCCATGTTTTAACTGAACCTATGCATATTATACATGCAATAATTCCCAAACACCTCTAGTTGGGATAATCAAAGGAGTAAGGAAATAAGAAATAATAATTAAAAACAAACAAAAAACATCAAAAAAAAACACAACAGTTTGTTAGGTTTCAAATTAAATGTAATCAGTGGGCCATAACAGTGCATAGAGAGGATTAAGACTTAAATTGCAATATGGACAGTGTCAACATATTTTTTTTCTGTTTCCACATTTAACAACAGAACTAGTCATACACACACACACAAAAAAAGATTTTCAAATGTTCTTTGTCATTGTATTCACAATCTTGTAGTCCTGGAGACACCAATGCAGGTATTGGATTAGAAGGGAAGGAAATATTTCCACAGGAAAGGAATAGTCAGGTAAAAGTTAAAAATGCAATGCTGCGATAAAAAGTTTTGGGGAAGAAAATGAGTCTCAGGAATAATTCAATGCTCTACGCACCACCTGTTACAGTCTCAGAGACATTTTAAGGTGATGATGACTTTGCATATTCATGTGCTGTGGGGTTGGGTGTTCAGAGCACCTCGTTGCTCACTCGGTGCTTTCAGAGGCACCTGCGCTGCTAAGTGCGAGGACAATGAGCTCAGAGCTGCAGCTGGCTTCACAGGTCCACGGAGGTGGTTTTGCACCGCTGCAGCAAAGGCTGACATGAACATACTTGTGTTGCTTCACATATTTTGAGCTTCCTATGAAAGAAGCCTACCTTAAGTTACAGATGGTTTTTATAAAGTATTTAATTATATTGCTCCTTTTACTTCTTCCATATATAACCTCTCTGAAGTTCAATACACGCTACATTTTGACAGCTGAGATGTTGGCCTCATCAGAGAGTTGTTCCTGAATGAATATTCACGCTGTGTGTTCAGGCTCAGGAGTCAACAAACACCAAATTAATGTCCCTCGTGCTCCCCATCAATGCCTGTTGCACACACAGGTTATGATACTGTCCCTTGTAAACTGCCCCACAGTCTGGAAAAGTTCTCTACAGATTCAAGGAGACAGGCAGAATAGCAGCAAGGCACAATGTGCCACACACTGTATAGCTAGGTGTGCAACCAGCTGCCTTTGTTACCTAATACATATATATAGTAAAGAGGCTGTCATGGAGAAATGACAGAGCAGAGAGGATTTCAATTTGTACCCACTACTGGCCTAATTATCCCACAAAAGTCAGCTTAAAAATGCTTTGTACTGATGGATGAATAGTTAGAGCAGTAATGCTCCACTGGCCAACTTGTTAAGTCTAAAAGAGATGCAAAAGAAGCAAAAAAATCCCTGTAAAATGGTACTGCTGTGTTGTGCACCGCAGCACTGTCCTACTTCAGTCACGAGGACTGAACATCACGAGTCCTGCCACAATATGTAGCGTCTGCATAATGCGTCTTGTTAAAAGTAAGGCTCCTTTTTGGTTTTACAAGAGGAGAAAGGAGCTAGCACCATGTCAAGGTCCATTTGCATTGTACAACTCAGTTGTAAAGGGAGTAATTTTTATGAGCCCTATATCTCAATGTATTCTGCTCAAAGTCAGGAAAACACTGTAGTTTTACTCAGAATGTCTTTGTGGTGCACAGAGAAGAGAACTGCAGTGAGACAGTACTGTAGAGAAGAGAGGGAAAATCATATACAAGAGGGATTCTAAAATGATTTCTGCAATTTACAGCCTGCAGAAGCAATAAGAGACCCTGTTCTGCCACCGCTTATGTAATATATGTCCTGTATGTTCTCATAAACTATGTGGCTGCAGTACTTTGCATAGCCTTTTTGTATAATTAAGATGGAAATGGGCTTTGTGGTTCCAACAGCAGAGAGCAGGAGGGGAGGACGTAGTGGGGAGGTGCTGGGCTGGGAGCTACCACAGCCAAATGGCTCACAGCACAAGACATCTCCTGAAACCAAAGGGGGAAGCATGGAGCAGCCTGTGCCTGTGCTAACCTTGACCCAACTGATAAATGTCCATCTGCTCACATCACCTGTGGCCCCTTTGGACCTACAAGAGCTTTCACAAGAAGTGCCAATGACAAAGAAGGGGACTCTTGATGGACCATGGACAAATGTTTTTCTCCACAGCTGGTCATGGCCCCTGAATGAGGATCTCCCTCCCCAAGAAGCCACAGACATGCCCTTGTGAGCCCAGGCTCCAGGGTATCTCTCCATCCCCTCCCCACTTCTGCCTTGTGGCACTGGGTCTTTAATCAGCATCAGAAGGATCTGCTTTCACTGCACCTCAGGGAGATTCTTGGCCAGTGACAAACTGACAAACTTGGTTTTTTTTGTTTGTTTGCTTGTTGTTGGTTTTTTTTAGGTGCTATGACCACTGGATGTGGGTGGTGATCCTTTCTGCCCATTCCTGTTGGGATATGGCCCATGGAGTGGAGCATGCAACCCTGATTGTCACCAGGGACACTTGAAGACAAGGTTTGTCATTTATAAGAAATACATTTTGTTTCTAATGTATTAGATCAAATCAAACCAAGCATCATCTACGTGACAGCATAAGAATGACCATAGCTGTTCAGAACTAGGATACATCTCCCCCTGTGTTCTCCTTGAAATGGTTGCAAGAAGAAAATGCATTAAAAAGAGCAATAATAGAGCAGGCATATATGACTGTATAAAGTTGTTTTCCAAAATTTTCTGTGAAGCATGTTTGACTAAAATGTTCTGAAAATGCTGGTGTATGAAGTTTCCTAAATGATGCATGCTCCAGCTTACCCAAGCTGGACACACCAGGCTGCCTGGACTCTAAAACAAGAGAGGGACACCCTGGCTGGTTGAATCTACAGGTCTCTTGAGATTGTCAAAAAGAGTTTAATTTCTGCTATATTACAGGAAAAACTGTTCATAAGGGATTTTTTTTTTCCCTTTCCAGCACTATTGGACCAATAGTGCTGCTGTTCTGGAGCTGCGGATCCTGAAAGCACTATTGGTCCCAATACTCGGGCAAGGAGCTGCAAAAAAAGCACATCCTCACTTTTTCTTTCTTTCTGATAAAGGCGATAATTTGGTGTTTTTCTACAAAACTCCAGAGAGATCCTGTCCTTCTGTTTGTGCCGCCGAGCGACATACCTGAGCTGAGAGCACCTGCTACCTGGAGCTCCACCTGCACGAGCCTCAGGCACTGCTTTGACACCAGGACACCAGGACAGCCCCAGTGCCACCCTCACGTGCTCCAGCCTTGTCACCACGTGCCCCTGACGGGGATATGGCCATTGGAGGAGCCCTCCTTTGGTAAGATTACCCTTGGGCCTTCTTTTGTCACCTTTCACCACGTTTCCAGGATCAGAGTATTTCTTGGGCAAAAGGCTCTCCCCAGGAACACTTTCACCCTGCTGTCCTCAGGGGGACCCATGGTATGCAGACACATTGCAGCTATTCTACTTTGCTATCCAAAAAAAATCGATGGTTCAACAGATGCAGGGCTCTGTAAGAGGGGTTACGGGGACAGGCAGAAGGGTCCTAAGGACACTTTCTCCTTCACTGCTCATCTATGAGACTTTTTTCTTCAAATACCCCAGGCACAGTTTGGCTGCAGTGAAACAACTGGACATGGTGAATACAGAAAGGAAGGCATGTACTGTCTGGATTATTAATTTCCAGGGGAAAGGAAAAGGTTAATTCAAAAGACTGAAAAAAAAAAATGACTCATCCTCAAGCTGAAAAAAGAAAGTGAACAGGAAGAATTTTGGCATTTATGACTCTTGTTGTCATAGAAACTGAACTTGATATTTCTATAGAACGATCTGTAGAGGTAACAAATACTGTACTTTATAGCAATGATGAATTAAGATCAACTTAAGATTTCCAATACATTGTCAAGCAGATCAAATACTGGTTTATTTTGTATTGCCAAGTTTTTATCAGAGTCCTTAAAAACCATTGCTGATACATTTAAATGAAACCTACTTTGTATTTGCAAGGTATTATTATAATATAGAGTGGCTGGGGGAGAGATTTTACAATAGCCAGAGTTCTCAAATTTCCATCAGAAAAGAGCATGTCTCGTGGGACACAGCTCTTGCTTGCCAGCACGCAAACTCCTCTGACACCTACAGCAGTGACCTGCATAGAAAATGTTCTGTGCAATTTTATGGATGTTGAGGGCAGTTTCTGAGAGCAAGATGAATAGGGGAGCCAGCCCAAGGAGATTTGTCACGTCTCTGGACACCATCCAGGGCACCACGACCTGCTTCCTTCTCTAAACTGTATATATTAGTTCTTTTGGAAGCTGCTAGGACAAACATGGCTTGGATTCCTCAAGTTCTAGGCCTGTTAAAAGTGTGGTGGTGCCACATCCATGATCTGAGGATTTCAGTTATTTTAGCATATCCCATTGTGACCACTGTGTATTTGAGAGCATTAGAGTCATATATTAAAAGACCTTTGGGACTGTTTTGAGCATGTAGAATTACCTCCCATTTATTCTTTACTGTAGAACTTCTCTGAATATGTTTCTGCTTCAAGGCAAGCTTTTCTTACAAGAAAAAAATGCGTTTGGATTTAAAAAATCTAGTTATGGATAACTTACTACATTTCTTTGCATATTAGTTCTCATTGTTTTAATAAACAGGCAAACAAATGACCTTTATCCTGCAAACCCAAAGTATTTTTAACAGGGATTCATTTAGCTTCATTTCCCATCTGGATGTTTTTTGCCCTTCGTTAAGTAGGTTGAAAAATCTACTGTCAAAGTCACGTTCCATTTGTCATTAAAAACTGAAATTTGTGATCTAGATAGCCATTTACATTCTCTTTGGTATGTAAGTAAAACGCTGACTTTCTAGACAGTCTTTCATATCAGGCCTATTTTTCGTTCTTTTTGTTGTTGTCTTCATGATTCTCTGAACCCTCTCCAGTCACATCTGTTAAAAAAATCCTGTCAGACCTAGGCAATGCATTTTAGCATCACTCATGTTAATGCAAAACAGAGGGAAAGAGAGATGCCTTACACCTACACAATATTTTGGAGCTCATGTAGTTAGTGATCCCTCTCCTGCCTAGTCTGCCCTATGCCTATGGTCAGCAGTGTCTGCTTTGCCATCTACTGAATCAGTAAGGCACTGTGTCTTTGTCTAGCAGAAGGCTTTTCCTGTGGTGTTGACTTTGATGCTGCTGCTTCCTTTCCTCATGGCTCCACTGGCAAATTTTACTCTTTTGCAATCTCTCACTGTTGTCATTGACTGAGGTTGCAGCAGCAGCAGTACAAAGTGCAAGTAATAGTCTCTGTGCTAATGGGATAAGTGATCTGGCAGAGCAGCCTGCCCTGACCTCTGGAGGCTGTGGGTATTGACAAAGCCATCGCACGCAATGTGAGAGGTGCTTCTGCCATATGATTTCTGTGGGGGTGGCAGCATGCAGTGGTTAGTCTGGCTAAAAAGAGGGAGCAGAGCCTCTGTTCTTCCTGCCAGCAGTCAGAACATCTGAATTATGAATGAAGATATCTACACGCTTCCTGGGCTCTGTTATTTAGCTAACATATTAAAGGATTAGAAAGAAAATTTATATGGTACAACGATGAAAAAAAAAAAAAAAAGACCAGTGAAGTGAAGGTGAAATGACACAGTGGTGTTTTGTGGGCACTAATGAAGTCACATAAAAGCCTTGGGGAAGACAGTGCACTGCTCTATACAGGAAAATTCTTTGCACCAGACTTACACTGTGGAGGATGCTTTCCCTTTCCCCTGTTTCGGAACGTACACAAATTATGTGGCCAGGCTAGGAGTCCAGGCAGCAAGTCCAGGAAATCATTCTTGTTGCTGCTGAGCATTTAACTGCAGGGACACATACCTTTGGAAGTACCTGGCTCCTTTATTTTGAATTCTCACTTGGTGGAGCTTTTGCAGCACTTTTTTGGCAATTCAGTATTTCATATATCTTTCTGATAGATAAGGAGAAAAAAATCTCAGTATTCTCATTCATCTGTAATAAAGTTTAAGAAAAGTGTGGGAGACTTTTCTGAATTTTATCAGAAATCCTTAAAGCCAGATAACAATCAGACCCAGCTTTTGTGGCAAGCTGCAGTGCCATTCTTTCCAGTGCTGTGTTCGCTTCTTGTTCAGGAAGAGGTCGGTAACTCATGCCACCATCAAGAGTGAAGCTAAACAGATGAGAAGATAAAGACAGCAGTGGGCATGACAGTCCCTCTGAAATATATTACAGCTGCTCTACATTCAGCTTTGCAGAGCCTGAAAAAGCCTACAGAATTTTCTAAGAGTGCTAAAGCATGTTATATGATCCGCCACCACGTTACTATTCTGCTTTGATAGCTTTATCGATTGCCATGTTGCTGCAAAGAGCCTTGTCCCAACGCACAGAACTTGTTCATAATTTATGTAAATCACACAGATTTATACTGCTGCTAATTCTGTGGCTTACTGACCTAAGTAGCTTTTGGAAGTGGTGTGCCCACGTCCTTACAGTGTGCTTACATCCTGTCCAGTTACATACTGCACACTTACGTATTCTGTTAGGAAATTATTTATACATTTCTTCATATAACATGAGCCACATAGCTGGAAAGAAATATGTGATGTTGAAATGCTAATTTCCATGTTTTGCTTTTAAGAGTGCATTTGCCAGAGAATACAGAAGCAATTGTTAGTGTCATGTTCGATTTCCTTTCTGGAGATGGAAGACGGACAAAGATTTACTAGAAGTATTCCTTTCCGTGCCAAGAGAATGGATACACATTAGTAAGTTGACAGAAAAGATGAATTCTCTTGTGCCACTGCTGCTGTCCACTCTCCAATCTTCCTTTATAATTAATTAGCTGTCAGATCTGCTAAAACTCAAATAATGGATTACTGGGATGCAAGGCAAATTGGTCCTGAAATTAAGACCCAAGTCTGAGATGGTCTTCTTCCTGACCTTGCAACTCTCATTATTGATTTTGAGCAATTTCCACCTATTTAAGAAAAACAAGAATGAGGTAGAAGTAACAAAGAAGCTTTTTAAGAATCTTTGTGTCAGGTGCTCCATGCGTTTTTAAAGATTTGCTACTTGTGTCAGTGAGCTATCTTCACTACTTCCGTACATTAACCTAACTGAAATATTTATTGCTCATGTTTCTAAGCTTCAAACTGAAAATAAGGACCTAGTTTGTCTGTTTGTGCTTACAATAATGCTTACAGTAAAATAAAATTTGAATAACTTAATTGAATTAATAAAATGACTCAAGTTTAACTAGATTTCCAAGACCTTATTAAATGGAAGACATCTATGGAAAAATACAAAAGTATATAGGTGTGCATTTGCATTAACCAACATAATCTTCTTCATTATAGAACAAAATAATTTATTAGATTTTATATTTATTTAACTGACCTCTGTTAGTCTTTGGGTAAATATCTTAAAACTTTGATTTTAAAGATCCACATCTTTCCTGTTGTAGCACATGCCTGTTTTTTGGTCTGAAGGTGTGCTTTTTCTGAGGTAAATGCTGGTAACACCCAGCATTGGAGTTAACATGCCCCTATGGCTGATGACATTTTGGAGGGACACGGGGGCACTGGTACTTCTGCTTATTCTTGCTGAGGACTCAGTAGAGTGCCATTCGTATCCTGCAGTGGCCCAGTCTGACTACAAAGCCCTCCTCCTCCTGCTGTCTTGCTAATATGCTGCTACTGGAAATGTTTCCTAGGTAAGGATGACACAAAGTACAGTGTTTTTTTAGATAATAGGACATCTCTTGATGGAAAGGGAAGTGGTCAGTGCTCACAAAGGAAGCCTGGCTGAAGCAGCAATGGGTTTTCTGATACAACTGAGTCAATTGGTTTCAGTGTTCTCTCGATAATTAGGAAAATTTGGTGCTATACAGAAGGCCTGTGATGTAACACATCTGAAATTCATTATACTTCATGGTCACTGCTTTTGGTGAACTGATAAAAGAACAGAAGGCAGACCTTGATGTGAGCAAAATATCTAAAGTATGGTACTTCACCTGTCGATGCAGTTTATAAAAGATAACAGGAGAACCTTCTGCAGTGTAGTCATGGCAGTTCTGGTACAGCTGACCTTTCAGAGCCTGTACTTTATTTAGGATGCATGAATATGTCGGAAATGCCATACTGGAGCATCCTGGTGAACAAGCTTTCATCCACAGAAGCCCTCCATCAGGCACATTTGTACTGGAACCGCCTCTCTCAGGAAAGCAGTGACTGCTATGGTAACACTGCACATAGTGGTTTGCATTTTTCTTTTGTGAGGAACTGAATTTTACCCTGCAAAGCATACTGTCTCCTGAAAGTATATTTTGCTTGCATTAAAGCACAGACAGCCAAGAGGAGCACTGGATTAGCATTCTCTTATCTGCTCTCCCAGGATAACTCTGATTATCGCACGCTGGGCCAGGGAAGGCACCCAGGGAAGCACTGGAGCTGCACAGCAGGGCCAGACTGAGGTGCACCTGAGGTGAAATGCTCTGACCCAAGCAGAACATCACCGAGCAAGGGAGGGGCAGCTGAGAGGTTTGCTGCTTGTGCTTCCAACGTGAATAGGGCTGGCGTGACTTTTTCTCCCTTCCACTGTTTGAGGGGCTGATAAGCGATGCTGCACCCTGTCCAGACCCTTGAATCCATGGCAGGAAGGTAGTGAGAGATCGTCTTCTGACCACCTCAGAATCGTTCACTGTTTTAAATAGTTGTATGTTAACCGACTTGATGGAAACTAACTGTGGCACTGTAGGACTGGAGAAGATGCCTTTTCATGAATAAATGAAATACATGAGTGATGCTTCCCTAAAAAAGGATAAAAATAGAATCTGAAATGTGAAGTCTGAGGCATGAATCTCACAGGCTCAGGAGAAGTGTCCTAGTGAAGTGAACAGATTGTGATTTTGATCAGGATTTGCACAGACGTCCCTGCAAGTCAGAGAATTAATTCATGTTGTGAGGAGGGGGGAGGAGATCCTGAATTAACTAAGTGGTAAATAATTAGAGGTAATAAGTACACCTTTAGCATGTGTATGGAGGGATATTTCAGGAATACATTATATTTGACTTAGGAGATATGCCTGAAGAATTTTACAAATTGCAATAGCCTGTTTTTGTTATTTAAGGAAGATATAAATCAATCGAGTGATTGCTTCCTCCGTTTTTTTTCCCCAGTCTTACTTCATGAAGTTTTAGCCGAGGTGACAGATTTGGCGAGAGGATTTTCCTTTTCCCTCAGCTCCATCACGAGACGATCCCAGCACGCTGTGGGGAGCAGCACGGCAGCACCGGGCAGGAGGCATCGCATGCCCGGGGCTGGGCTGGCTTGGTTGCTGCTGCCCCAACAGGCGCTTGCCTCGCCTGCCTCGCGCCATGGGGAAGGCGTGCACAGCATCCCTCAGAAGCCTGCTCCTGCCTTCAGTCACCTGCCTGCAGGTCGCCCGCATCTCCTTGCTGCACCAGAGCCCACGGCCTGGGAAGGCAGAGCCGTGTCTCCATCCCCCAGCATGGCATACTGCCGGCATCTCTCTGCTGCCTTCTCTTTTTCAGGCATGACAGCCGCGGATCTTCCATTTTTTCACCACTGCTCGTGTTTCAGGGATCTACGATTTTTCTTGTTCCCTCCTCTGGCACCCTACCTGGTTTAGAAACATGCAGATGCAAGGAAGGCAAGTAAATACCACAGAGCAAAACTGAGAACACTGGGAAATTTATTCAAGGAATTGATCTGCGTCAAAGGCGAAGCATCATAAGAATTCCAAATCTGTGATAAATCTCAGTGCCTCTGCATTTACCAGGAACAATCTCTTTCCCTTCCTGTGAACAGTGTCAATCTGATCTGCTTTGAATGGACAATCAGTTGGGCTATCATCCAAAACTGTTTCTTTGGGGAAAATGCAGTTTGGGCAGAATGCGGGTTCCTACTTCCAAGCCAGTTGTCAGCAAAAAAATTCCAGTAAGAGCACAGGTGCCCAAATGTCTCAAAATGCCTGTTGACACTACAGAGAAACTCCTTTAGGTGAATAAAACTCTCTTGCTTCCTTCCAGCCAGCACTTCTGGTGCTAAGCCATTCACATTGAGCTGTGCCTCTTTGGGCCAGGAGCTCACAGCTTCATACCTCCACCCAAATTCCTAGGTCAGCGGGTTTTGTAGGCAGCCTCCTGCTCTTTGCAAGCCATCAGTGAGTAGAGTTCAGCCCAGAGCAAAGGAGGCACTGTTTCTAACTTCACTTCACTGAACTGTGAACATAAAATACTGCTGATGCTAAAAGCGGCATTTACCTCAAAAACTGACTTCAACCTCACGGAAGAAAAATATGGAGATTATTTGATACATAAGCACACCTCTGTCCACAGCTGCCTTCCTGGCACAGCTTGCTGGAGGCTGGGCTGATGCTCATTTTTTACCCACCTGTCCTGAGGCATTGCAGGCTGCCCTTCTTGGACAGGACAGTGGGGACTGCTCCAACTGTGCCACCACTCTCCTCTTCACCTCTGGACTCCTTCATCCAAAAGCCCAGGAAGGGCAGCAATCATCCTGGCATTTTTTGGATGGTGCCATTTTTTGCACAGCAGAGGAACTTTTCCACAAGTGACCGATGCTTTCTCCCAGTACAGGGACCCATTATATTTACTGGGACAGCCTCATTCTACTCCCAGTTCAGCGCAATCCAGCCCCAGGCACCTCACTGTGCCTCTAATTCCCCCTCACCTCTATTCTTCCATTACCATAGAGAACAAAGCAGTACAGCAATACTATCATTATAAGAAGCAATTACATCTAACTCTTCATTGTGCTTCATTGTGCTTCATTGCTTGTCTCGCTGGTACATGCTGATGCTGAGAAGATATCAAGTTCTCAAAATATTCTTTTTAACTTTCAAAGCTTTCAGTCTTTAAATACATGCATCGTCTTTAACTCCTAAGATCCTTTGGTGTGAGAACTTTGGTTTTCAAAGCTAGAAATGAAAAATTCCTGGACATCACCAATTGCTTAATTACATCTTCTCCAACTCTTTTCAATAGTTGATACTAGAAATACTTCTTTTGCACAGAGCTATGCTGTTGCTGTGCTGTGGTGTACACAACAAAGATACTGGAGAGAGAATTTAGGAACATATAAAAATATAGAATGCTGACACATGTAATGTATTTACAAATTGCAATTTATATATATATATATTTTTAAAGTGTCAGGGTCACAATTCCCAGTAACTGCTGCTTGGATTTTTTCCCTTTAAATATATTAAAATAAAATTCAATTGAAATTAAAACAATGCAGAAATTATTAAAAAAAAAAAACATTCTAAATATATTCTGAATTTCTATGGCTATTATCTCATTTTACACTTCAGACTTATCTTTGGGTGTCAGGAAGCCAAAATCCTGAAACGGTTTAATTAGGATGAAAATTATATTTAATAAAGTTCTGATGAAGAAGTACAAGCAAATGTTAGTAACTTCCCCAAAAATCAGACATACAAAGTCAATGGTGAACTATACTTTGCAAATTACAACTATCTGTAATAATGTGACTGACAGATGGATGTATAACTGTGACCATTTTTTGCGTCATTTCAGAAGTTGCCCCAAAGAGTCCCTCCACCCCTAAAAAGTATTTTTGCAAAGAGATATCTATATTTATGCATTCCAGACTGAGTATAATGAATGACAGCCATTGTCTGGACAGCATGCATATCGATACACCACCCAGAAATACTATGGGAAAACAGACCTTACTGATGAAAGGCAAAACGAAGTCTAATTTGGAGTCCATAGAAAGACATGGAATGGCAACAATGCAAACCACTGAAAAAAATCATCATTAAAAAGTAATAATAATCAAATATCAAATGGGTTAAGTTGCCTTTGAAGAGATTGGCAGCAACAGCATTTTGTGCACAGCATGGAAAAGAGGACAGTGATGTACTTTAAGGAGGTCTTCACAACACACAGCACCGGAGGAGAAGGTGACTGGGCTGTCAGCCTGAAAGCAAATGGGATGTTTACTCCTTCTGAGACTGGGAATGTTGTACATCCCAGTCTGGTGCCAAAGAAGATCGAAAGACAACAGCAGGTAAACAGTTGAAACATCTGTTTCATTGTGACAGTATAACTGATTGAAAAGAATATATTAAAAGTATTTTTAAGTTAGAAATAGAAAGACGTCTTCAGTTCTTTTTTTTGAGATTTACCCCTTTACATTTGTCTCTGCTGGAACTCATTTGCCAACTTTTCCCCTCACATTTGATTTCAAAAGCTTCTTCTGGGGTTCTTTGCCATTACCACAGCATCCAAGAACTTAGTTTTGTCTGTAAACTTGACAAAAAGCACATTAAGTAGGCTCAAAATAGGTGAGAAAAATGAAGATCCCAGGAACAGGCAAGAGATATTCACAGCATGGGTAAAGAAAGTTCATACATAATTAGAATCAACAATTTGCCCACAATACAGCAGACTACAAATAAGGTGCAAAATTTGTGGGGGCTGATGTACTACCAGCTTGGCTGAACAGGGATCTTCTAGAGATTAGGCCAAAAAAGAAAATATAAGGACACTGGAAGCAAAGTCAGGTGACATGGGAGGACTACAAAGATGATGTTCACCATTGTAGGGAGCTAGCTTGTGTGGCCAAAGCTCAATTACAGTTGAATCTGGCCAGTACTGTGAGGGACAACAAAAAGGTCTTTTTTCAATATGTTAACAGAAGAATGAGGGCCAGAGTTTGCATAGGTCCATTACTTGATGAAGATGGTCACCTCATAAATAGGCATGTAGACAAAGCAGAGATGTTTAATGCCTCTTTGCCTCTGTCTTCAAAACCAATGATGGGTGCTGGGACCCCCAGAGCCCTGACTTGTAGCACTGTGACTACAGGAGTGATAAAAGCCCAGGTAACCCCAAATCTGTGGGGGATTTGCTGCTCCAGCTGGGGGCACACAAGTCTATTGGGCCAAATGGGATTCATCCCAGGGTACTCAGAGAGCTGGTTGATGTCATCGTGAGATGTCTCTCAATTATTTTTCATTGGTCTGAGACTGGTCAGGCTCAAAGGGTTACAGTAAATGCGGTTACATCAGGCTGGTGGCCAATCACGGGATTGTTCTGCTCTATTCTGTGCTAGTGTGGCCTCAGCTTGAGTACTATGTTCAGTTTGGGGCACCACAGTATGAAAAGGACATAAAACTATTAAAAAGCATCTAAAGGAGAGCCACAAACGTGGTGAAAGGTCTGGAGGACAACATGTATGAGGAGGGGCTGAGTTCCCCTGGTTTGTTCAGCCCTGAGCAGAGCAGGCCGAGGGGAGGCCTCATGGCGGCCTGCAGCTCCCTCACGAGGGGAGCGGAGGGGCAGGCGCTGAGCTCTGCTCTCTGGGGACAGTGACAGGACCCGAGGGAACAGCATGGAGCTGGGACAGGGGAGGGTCAGGCTGGGTGTTAGTGGTGGTGTTAGTGGTGTGGTGGTGGTAGTTGGGTGGTGTTAGTGGTGGTGTTGTTAGCTGGGTGTTGGTGACTCTGCACCCAGAGGTGGTCGGGCACTGGGACAGGCCTCCCAGGGCAGTGGTCACCGCACCGAGCCGGACGGAGGTCAAGAAGTGTTTGTACAGTGCTCTTAGACACGTGGTCTCATTTTTGGGTGGTGCTGTGTGGAGCCAGGAGTTGGACTCAATGATCCATGTGGGTCTTTTCCAGCTCAGGGTATTTTATGATTATACAGAAACATTTGTACCTTGTTTGCCAGGCTCTTAGAAGCTGTTTCTAGGCAGAAGCAGTACAAAACAGTCTTCGGGCACATCCAGTGCAGAGTTACAAAGAGAAAATCATAGCTGGCCAATCTGATTGCTTCCTATGGTGAAAAGGCTCTGCAGGTGATGGGAGAGCAGTGGATGTTATTACCTGTGAGCTTAACAAGGCTTTTGGCACAATCTCATATCAGGCTTATAAGTCAAGCTGATGAGGTATGGGCTGGAGGGGTGGGTGAAGGTGGCAGAAACACCAGAGTTAAAGGGCATTGCTCAGTGCTGTGAAGTCTCCAAAGTTCAACAAGTAGAAACACAGTATGTTACACCTGGGAGAAAATAGAACCACACAACAGGACAGGGGAAGAGAAGGTGAAGGAGGGATTTAATTACTTTAAGGATAGTTACGGACAGAGCTAGACTCTTCTTAGATGCGCACTGTGAAAGGAAAAGAGGCAGTGGGCACAAGATACAAGAAGGGAAAATTCTGCTATGTATAAAGAAAAATTGCTTTGTCATGGAAGTAGTTGAGTTACCCAGAGAGAAATTGTGAAGAATGAGGATTTGTGTGACAGTGGTAGATGCAAGTCGTAAATTGGATTAAGTTCAGAGATACGTTTTTCCTTGATTTTTCAGGGCAAATCTCGCAGCAGTCCAGTCTGTTATACGGTAGGTTAGCCAGGACTCAGGAGAAGACTAAAGCTTTTGTAAGTTTGAAAGAAGATTTTATTGAATACTCATCAACTTTTCATGGACCTTCCTAAACTGTCTGGTAGACAGAACTGGATCTGCTAATACCTCTGTTTCTCTGTACTGTCCTCTGGAAACTCCATCATTTATTCATAACCTTTTTTATTCATGTGTATTAAAATTATTGCCTGCAATATCTGCCTAATAGATCACAATATTTTTCTAAAGCATTCCTTCTAACTTTTTTCACACCTCAGTAAATGTCTTTAAGTCTGTCCTCTTGAGAAATCCCTCATGCCTACTGTGCTTGCGCCTGCCATTCTTTCAACGATTTTATGAGAGCTACAGCTTCTGTTATTTTCCATCATTTCTGAAACTGATTGTCAAACCCCATGCTAAAGACACAGTAACAGTAAAGAGCTGGAGTTGGAGAGATTGGCTTCTCTCAGAAGTGTTTTTGGAATATGATGGCCTATATCTTTTGCAGTGTAAACATATCATACATTCAGAAAGCTGTAGCATGAAGACCCAATGCATATTTTTTAATCATATAATGAGATGGAGATTTGCGTGCCCATACCAGCTTTTGCTGATGTTAATGTTGATTTCAGCTGTACCTCATCTCCTTGGAGCAGCAAGTCAACTCCACTTGGTATACCTCAAACATAGGTGTGCAAATAGCACAGGACTTCAGTTAATAACTGTTCACTTTTATTTGTGGATATCTCTTCCATGAGAATAAGCAACATTTGCTTCTTAAAGAAGGTAGAGAAAGAAGAGCACTGAGAAAGCTAAAGGAGCTTAAAATAGTGGTGGATGGTTCATCTTTAGTTGCAGTTCTTGTTAACGGTAAGTATGTCCTTGATTTAAAGAGCTTTTTCTCTAGTTCCTAGGGGACAAGATAAAGAATGATAGAAAGGCAAAAAGTATTCTGCTTAGGATCATTAATGTAAGCAGTGATGCTGGCTTTAAGGGAAAAAAAAAAAAAAAAACACACAGAGGAGGTGAAGGATGCCCAATGGGGAACTGTGGAAAGCCATGCCAAGAGGAGGAATTGGAGTTGATGAGTTATTCACATGTGTATGTATATTTATATATGTATGCATGTATATTTATACACCATACCATGGGCATTAAAAACATCCCCCTGAAGGGCAGTTCTGGCTGTCTAAACACAATGTACCATGAACAGTGTGATCTGGGAACCTGTGCAGGCTGCAGAGATAGGTCTGTAAGGTGCATGGAACACACAAGGAAATCATTTGAAGAACAAATGACTGCAAACCAACCTGGAATAAATATAACCTGAGAATCAGAAGAGCTGTCCCCTAGGCTGCAGTCTGGAAAGGCAGTAAGGCACAATAAGGGAGAGAAAAATATTTAAGCAAAATTGTTTGATTTTCAGAAAAATGTCAGATCTGTAAGTATTTCCATAATCCCTGATGCACCTTCTGAAATGAAATGTTAAAGGCCACAAGACTCAAGGGTGACTCAAGGCTCAGCACCTTCATCTGGTGAAACCTCCTGGGGACTGCTCCTTTGAACAGGAGCTGCAAGTCCTCCCCAGAGGTCACATACACTGGGTTCGGCTGTGAGGCTCTACATCAGTGCCTAGGCCCAGCAGGAAGATCTGGAACATGAGGCAAACATCTGTTTTTTGGTATTGAAACATTTTGGAATTTGGGTGAAATGATGAGTTTTCTGAAAACAAAATACAAATTTCCATGATAACAGATTCTTAAAAAATAAGTTAACTCAAAAGATACATTTTCTGTTTAAAGGCAGTTTTGCTGGATAACTGTTGGTTAAACACACTCTGAAGCTGTTAGTTCACCAGAAAGCAAAGGAAAGACACTGGAAGTTTTGTGCGAGGACCACCAGAGAAAGGAAATATTCAGGAGCTGGCGCTCTCTAAGAATCACAACACTAGCCAGAAAAATACTATAATATTTGCAGTTTATTTTGAATACAACATAGTTCACTAGCTTCTGGGGATGATGCTTGTGGTTACAGATATAGCTTCATTCCAAACTATTATTTCCTCATCACAACACCCTAAAAATTATGTATTTCTACTGCTGAAGGTAGAAAATATATCATACCACAAGCCAAATACAAAAACAAGAAACATCTCAAAAATACCAAGGCTAGAAATGAACCAATATTTTTCATTGTTTTTCGCATGCATTAGGTGTGATTTGTGAGTGACGTTTAATTGCATGCTTGTATGGAATTAGGAAATGCTGTGCAGAACATTATCAGTTCCACAGGAAACAGATGGAATTAGGCTGTGAAAAAATACTGTGTGGAGCAGACAAATGGCCTACAAAGTGTGGGGAAAAAAAAAAAAAGCCCTCAGAAATAGCACATTTGTAAGTTCTTCATATTGTTTGATTTATTTACTCCACAGTTTATATACAATAAGACTAGATATGGCTATAAGAGCTGTTGATATTTCCTGACAACATTGAAATAACTGACTGAGATCAGATTTAGTACTGAAGGAAGAAAGTTTAGTCATACTTCATAATTGATAGTACTCAATTATATAGTTGCTCATTAGATTTTTCATCTCTTTAATTTTGTGTGTGTGTGTGTGTGTGTGTGTGTGTGTTGACCAAGACCTAGAACTTACCTGTTTGTTAGTACTTATTTTTTCCTCCAGTAGTATGCAGCTCGTTTTAATGCAGCAGACCCTGTTCTGTTTATGCATAGTCAAATAAAGACAGTCCCCGCCCGAGGAATCAAAAATGAGATAATAAAACAAAACCAAGGGGCACGGAGCAGCAGGAGAGGAGAACCAGGAAGCACTAAGAGTGACCACAGCACAACAGTTGTTATTTGACCCATCAGATTTGACCCAAACAGCTGAACAATACTGTTGTTCTCAAAAAAAAAAAAAAAAAGTTAAATAAATCTTGAGTTTTGTGCAGTGCCATGATCCAGTTATTGCAATTAACCACCCATAATTCCATATAATCCATACATATAATCAATTCTATGATTCTATAACTGTTGAGTTCATTAAAAGAAAAGGTTTAAGAAAGTACAACAAGGTATATCATGCATGCTGCTGTCCTCGCAGCCTTTTCACATGCCAAAATGATATCTGACATCAGTGAAACATTTAGACTAAAGGAGAAAACTGAAAGCCCTTCTCTTAAAGCCACTTAAGCAGTGGGCCAGAGACAGCAGCACTGCTGCAGGGAGAGTTCTACTGTTCCTCACCCACCTTAGCTCAGTATTTTGTCTCTGTTCCCAGTAGCTTTTCGGGGGGGGGGGGGGGGGTGAGAAAGCCGCAGAATTATGCCTATGGTCACAGCAGCCACACCGGGAGCGTGGCACAGGCACACTGGGGCATGTGGTCCAAGGGGCTGGGGCCACCCGGCGAGGGCAGGGCTGTTGGCTCGCTACCTGCTCATCACCTCCTTCAAAGCACAGACATTTCTTCTCCCTGCAATAGCAGAACCTTGCCGGCACACAAAGCATGTGTTTGCAGACACATCTCTAGGGTGGTGCTCGCATGGGATGAATTCCTCCTCAGGTTTTATTGCTGCTTCACAGCCTGGGCTCCAAGTGTCAAGTGGTTCACCAGGAGCAAAGCGATGGCCTAATACCCTTCATTAGGTTTTTGGTTACACTTCTTACTCATTCAGATAGGTGAAACAAGGTCTCAAGGTTCTCTGCTTGCTCTTTGTAATTTATGACGACCACGTGTTCAGAAGGGCTGTAAGTGCCTCATCCCTCCGGCAGCTCTGCCTGCAGGGCGCAGTCAGCGCAGCGACCTCCAGAGAGTTGCTGGCTGGGGCCACACGCCTGCACTGCAGGACCTTTTTTCTTTGTGACTCAGGTAGATTGTATATGTCTTCTTATTGAAATAGTCAAAATGGTTTCTTTGTGTTTTGCCTTGGCAGGGGTAGCACCCTTGCGCTGTTCTGAACCCCCATGAATCACGGTGCAGCTGGGGGCAAACGCAGCGCTGGGAGGAGACTGGCATATTCTGCTTTGTGTGTTCGGCACTCACAGGTCTCTCATCAACAGTTAGGTTCCCTAGAAATGTAACCTCTTCACATTCTTTTCTTCACTGCACTGAATAATTTTTTCTTCTGTGCAGCAGGTGCAAAGGGCTCCAGCCCTATTTGCTGTCCCTAGGTCTGGCTGTATTACAAAACAGTCAAGACAAGAATTCTCTGCCTTACCCCAACTTTACAACAGCTGTAGCTCTAGGGCTTAGTAACAGTCACATCTTTTTTCAAAGCCTCTTTCCAATGAAGACAGAGAGGAAAAATGACAGTGTAATTGCTCTCACATTTTAATTTTAGAAGTGTCTTATCTGTTTCATCTCAAACTCAGGGAGAATAAAATCAGCTTAGTCCTTCCACAATGCTCCGCACTGCTGGCACCATGGGGTCTGTCACGCCCAGGACGCGGCTCTGAGCCCAGGCAGAGGGCATCCCTCCTCTCTGGCAGCCGCCCCATGCAGCCAGCCACGAGAACACAACCCCGTGCCATCCAGCTCCACCTTCAGCAGGAACGGCAAAAAAACTGATAGCAAGTGGAAATTGTTTTGGCTCATGCTAAGCTGTTGAGATTCTGGAAGCTGCAGTTTTATTTCTGCTTGGCTTTTATTAATGCAGAGTATTTATCCATCCCTGCAGCAGGAGCAAAAGTTCAAAATAGTATATATATTTTATGAGCAATACTTTTAATGTTTTTTAATAAAACACGAAAAGAAGACCTCAGACTAGAATGTCCTTCATTAAGAAACAGTGTAAACAGGCAGAAGACTTCAGTGTAACGCAAAGCATTTTCCATTTGGAAACGCTAATCAGGTACCATGCCCTTAGCTGGATTGCAAAACTACAGTGTTCTCTAGGATAAGAGCAGCAATACAGTGTCAATGAAGGAAAAGAATGATTGCTTTCCCACTCAATAAAAAGAAGAAATGTACTTCAAGAAGAAACATGCCTGATTGCATTTGCCCACTGGTGCAAGTGCGTATGGGTGAAAATATGAAAAGCATATGTGGCTTTGGCTGCTTCTTGTCTACAGAACACGTTACCCCAGAAACTGCCTTGCTTGGCCAGGTAACTTCCCCCCCAGGTAAGAAGCTGCTGAGAAGGAGCAATTGCTTTCCCACTGCTTCCTTGCCCCAGCACTGGCTGTGCTGGCGGGCTGAGGAGCACTGCTTCCAGCCAGCAGAGCATAGAGAAGCCTTCAGGTTGCTCACACTTGCTCAGAATCCCATGCCAGATTGCAGGGCTCGAGGCACTGCAAGAACATAAAGAAGGCATATGGCCAGTTCTTTATCTGTTTCACAGCCCTGCTCTTGATACAGCTCAGCACATGTGCGTAAGCAGAAAAAAATACTTTAAGATAAAAAACACTCTTTCTACAGGAAAATGTGCATGAGTGGAGAAAGTACACAAAAATGAGTTCTTATAGCACTGTTATTGATAGTGCTAAGCATGATAGATCCTTATGGATTGTAAATGCTGACAAAAGTCTCCAAATAACTCTTCAGTGCCGTAACAGTGACAGTAGAGTCAATAGCATCAACCATCTCCCAGTAATGTCCTTCCGCAGCATGCTAAGACAAATCCCTGATCAATCATTTTCTCTTCCACCTGCCTGATGCTGCCAGCCAGGCTGGGCTTTAAGGTTAGCTGGACTCCAGCCTGGGTCTGTAGTTGGCCACAGTAAGATGGTTACAAAACCCATAAAGCACAGAATTGCTGTCACTGAAGGACAGGTCAAGCAATGTGACGCTAAGAGGAATAGGTCCCTTCAGCCTGAAAAATCAAGACAAAAAGGACCTTATTGCTGTATTCAATTAATGGGAGGCTATAGGGAAAGACTCTTCCTGAAGGAGCATGGTGAAGGGGCTGGAGGCAATGTATACAAGCAGGAACATGGGAAGTTTCACACTAGATGTAGGGAAAGTCTTTCTTTTCTTTTTTTTTTTTTTTTTGAGAGTAATCAAATGCTGACAAGACTTGAAAAAACAAACAAACAAACAAACAAACAAAAACAAAACCAGAAAGGTGATGGAAACTGTCCTTGGAGACATTCCAAATCCAGCTGGACAGGGGTAACCTGCTCTGATGGTCCCTGCTTTGAGCAGCAGGTTAGAGCAGAGGCCTCCAACAGTGCCTCCAAATCTTGCTGTGTTCACAGAATCAGAGAATAGCCTGGGCTGGAAGATACCTCTGGAGACCTCTGATTCATGTCCCTGCTTATGGTTAGCCTCAGAGGTAACTCAGTTTGCTCAGGATGTTTTTCTTCTGAACAGAGAGCATCTCCAAGGACAGAGGTCCCACATTGCTGCTGCTTGGCTGCCAAGGCTGGACAACCAGACATGCCACCAGGAAAGCAGAGGTGATTTCAGTTTAGGCCAGATGAGGCTCCTCCTGTGCCTTTAGCAAAGATTATTTTCTCCTGAAACTAACGAAAATTTGTTCTTAGTTTCTAAGTTCACCTGAGAGACAGTGTGCCAACCCCACTCCTCCGAAACCCAAACAAGCCACGACAATCACTACAGTTATAACAGTTTTATTAAAAGGTTGTCTCCTAAAATATTAATTAGTTAAGATGCCCTTCTTAACACAGAGCCCTGCACCTTCTCCTCCCCTTTGGGAGATGAAAGTTGCTCCACACTCCCCCTCAGGTGCGGACGAAAGGGAGATGTCGTTCAGCCCGCCTGCTCGTTGTGCTTCCCCCTGTTCCCACCGTTGGATACATCTTTCCTTTTCCTCCTTCTTTCTCTCCTGGATGATTAAATTTATCAGAAGGAAAACCTCCTATGTCCTAAGCTTGCCAGGCTCTACTTAACTTTTTAGTAATTACAAAAAGATGACACACCATACTAAAACAATATCTTTACTAACTACTGTGCTAATGAGAGGTCGAAGGATGGTGCTAATGTGTTCTGCTCTAAAGCTGAATAGATTCAATCAATTTCTCCAGTCAGAAGAACTAAACTGCTCCCTAATACTGGACTAGGTTGCTCCAGATGAATTGGGGAGCGGTATCTCTCCTGCTTTACCCAGCACAGTTTCAGACTCCCTCCTGGCAGATTTCAGCTGCTTTCTGTGCTGTCCCTGCGAGCACCTCCGTCGGGGGTGTCCTGACTGCCCTCGGCTCACAGCCTGCTCGGGCAGGGTGAGGGGTCACCAGGCATGACAGAAAGCAGGGGGTGACAAACCCACCCCGATGCCACCCCCTGCTCGTGACCTCCCCGTGAGACATTGCACCTTATGGTGCCAGAAACTTGCACTTCTCCAGCACCCATACTGCCTCAAATTAACTCATTTAATTTGTATTCAGAGTCATTCTCTGGAAACAAGTCAGCTGTTTTACTTTTGTTCTGTTGCCTCAGTACCGATTTGACACTAGAACTACACAATGATTAGTGTTTTCTATACAGCACACAGGTGGTGTAGTGGGGTCTCTTGATGCAGCGCTATGCAACCAGAAACAAGCTGAAGGAAAGAAGCAGCACAATTATGAAAACACCTCAAATGGATGAGTGGGAGGGATTCATCTTTATACTTAGAACCAAGTTGATTTACTCTTATTATTAAACAGAAAATACCCGTTCACTCCATAAAACACTACCTGTTAAGTAATTTAGGGGAAAAACATAATCCATACACAGAAGAGGGGGTTTAGTTCCTACAAAATATTGTTTTTCTATTAGCAGGTACATACAAAGTGGATATTGTATGCAGAAGAATGAATTATTAGATTATTTATTACCAGTCTTATTAATGAAGTTAAGTCTCATTAATGAAGTTAGTTAAAACAGTCGTTCACTCAAACCAGGGTACAGCTTTAGCAGAATATTTCAGGTACACAGGGATGCTGTCAGGCAGGGGCAGGGGCAGGGTCCCCTCCCCGCTCCTGCTGCCCAGCCCCTGCTTGCTGCCCTAGGGCTGGCGGCTGTCTTCACCATCAGCATTTAAAATGGTTTTGTCTCATACTCTAACATCCAACAGACCCTCCCAGGTCACCACTCTTCAACGCCATGATACTCCATAGGTAATCCCCCTGTGTTATGATTCTTTATGAAATTACCTTTAAGTTGGCAGCCAGATGCCTCCTAGGTGCAAGTTCCAGCCTAAAAGTTCTGGAAATTCATGTAGTGTATGATACACTGTGCGATAGGCTTGTGACCTTCGTTATGAAAGTGCATTTTGATTACTCGGTATCTCAACTACCCTGTGTTTACACACATCCCACTAACCTTTGGGGACTGGACAAAGTGGCTGCTCAAACAAAATACAGAATACTGAAAAGGTCACAAGTGAAGTGTGGTCAAATACTATCCTTGTCTGAATATATTAAATAAGCACTCTTGGTTAGAAGTGCTCATTCTCATGACAGGCTGCAGTAGTGAAGAACTACAGATACATTCACACAGCAAAGCCTGTGTGCGAGGGGCAAGCACCAGAAAATCTGCTTCTGTTCATCTCATCTTCAGGACGACAGTTCCATCAGGCTCCTTAAGATCAACGTAGGGCAATGAGCACGCAGTGACAGTTGAGAGAGGAATGGATATAATGGTATTAAAGCCCAAATCCATGTGCAACTAGCTGTATGCAACTGCAATTTTACAGGAAAGCTCTTCGCATTGAATCTTCCCCTGAATTGCCACTATATGTAGGATACATCTTTTAACTACCTGAACGTGAGCGGAATAGAGGGGAATTTATGCGATTCACAAGTCCTCCATCAAGCCGCAGGTGACAAGCTGTGCTCGCAAATCACACTCCCATGCTGGGAGGCTGCTCCTCGACCTGCCACGAAATACAGCCAACAGCCAGAGACACCACATGGCATGGTTTATGGCTGCTGAAGCTTTTACAGCTACAGCTTTGTGGTACTACATTACTCACGTTCCTCCTCTTTATGACTTGTATTTTAAAAAGGAGCCTCAAACAACTGAACAATTCCTCTTCTAGCCTGTCTCTAGAAACATTTTACAGCATTAAATATTCCAGTCCATTCCAGGGCTCCCTGGGCCAGGATGCTGGGCATGTCTTAGCATTGCACCACATGGCAGTCCCCCTCCATCCCTGGAGACAGAGGAGGCTGCCCAGATAGCTTTTGACTAGGTAGCCCTGCTTGAGCAGGGGCTGGACCAGATGACTCCCAGAGGTCCCTGCCAACCTCAACCACTCTGTGATTACCTCTTTTTTTGACCACATGCAAAATCCTCATACAAAGTCCCATAGCTGCCAGGACATGCTCAGGGTGTCTGCAAAGCAGGTGGTAGCAGACATCAAGGAAACTGAACATGTGATGGACTTAGGCTTACATCTTGTCATGCCATCCTCATGGAAGGAGAAAAGAGACAATAAACACTTCCTGATCAAACCCAAGCATCTCCCACATGCAAAACTCCGAAAATTTTAATGATAATACCTATTTATTAGAGCCAGGGAATCTCCCTAGAGAAAGGTGAGCTTATCAGTTTAATGATACTGGCCCTTTGCACATAAAGGACCTTTCAGTTTCAAAGACCTGCCAGCTGCCACAGGGAAACAGAAAGGTGGTTGAAATTGTGTAATTGATACAATTAGTCTGTAGGTCTGCAAATTCTATTTGAATAGAGCTACTTGAAAAACGCAGTTTTTTGTTTGTTTTGTAAAGCCAACTTTTCTCCTGCAGGAAATTTTTATTTATTTTTTTCCCTTGACAGCAGTCAGACAGCATTATAAAAACAGAAATAGAAGGAGCTCCTGCTTTCTCCTTTACCCTGCTCCATGAACACTAAAGCTTTCTTCTGGCTTTTACACTAGAAATTTTTGAAAAATTATTACTAGAAACAGGTTTGTTCCCCATTTGTTGGCACTTGATAAACTCTAAGCTTTGCCAGTATCTGAAAACGACCATTTAATTTGAAGAGTAAAACATTTCAAGTTAAAAGTATTGTATTTGATAATTCAATTAGAAATTACGAGCTTGTTTTCTTATTTATTATAAAACAAAAAACAAACAAAAAAACAGATAAATGAAGTCCACTTTTTTCCCTATACTTTTCAATTCAAAAGAACAGAAAGGGTAAAACCTGAGTGTTTGCCACCAAATTTTGGTTTTACTTTCAAAAAATGAGAAAAAGTAATGAAAAACAAAACAAACTCATAAATCACAACTTTTCCATTAAAAATATTTTGACAGATCTACTCGTCACCTCCAGGTTCTCCAGAATTGGAGGTAAAGGTGGATATTCAGGCTACATTTTATTACTTCAGCCTCTATTGGCCTTTTTCAATATATCTTGTTCTTTTTTCATCTTTCTTCCACAAAAGGATGGTTTGCCATTGTACCTTTAATGCAGTTTCTTTCAGTAGCTGCCAGTCTGTCTTTTTTTCTCCTAGCATTTGTTCCTACAGCTTTATACCCTCCTGCTCACTGAGCCTGCTGAGTCCAGAGGGTTTTTTTTCTTCTTTAAGCCTACCATCTCATTTCTGTTGCTCTTTTTACATCTTTTTATTAGAATACTAAATTCCACCACTTGATACATGGCTGCCTTTCCCTTTCCTGAGATACCTTCTACCCTTTGGATCTTCACCTAACCTTCCCATAGCAGCAGGCATGAAGATAGAGCTGCCAGTTTTCATCATAAAAGCTTCTGTCCCCCAAACAGAAAACATCATCCCTGGCATTTCTCAAGAATATGATGAACTGAAGTCCTTTATTTCCTATTGCAGGTTGGTGCTACCCACAGGTTATAAGAATGTTCCTGTTAATTGCTCAGTATATGCTACCAGAGGCCCTACACGAACAAACGTCCATTCTTTCCTCTTTAAGGACATTCAAAGATTTCCCATGCTGTCACTCTCCAGACTCAGGGAATACAGGGACACTCCTCTGCATTGTTTCCAAGTCCGTACAGGGACCAGACTACAACTGTCCACAGCCAAAAGGACTTCTGGTGCTACCCCCAGGAGCCACCCCTGAGGCTGACCAAGGCACTCTCCAGCTGGATAATGAGAAGACTTTCCTGCCAGTGCCCAGATGACCCGCATAGAGCTGTGTCAAACTGGGTCTTCTGTGCTCCTCCTTTCTGTCCCTCCTATGAATATAACAATTTTCCTTTCCCAGTTTAGCCTGAAATTCCTCTGAACAGTTAGTCTGTAGAAGGAGTCCAAGCCCTGTACCTTAGGTGATCACTTCTGCATTAAAGCCCCTTTCCCAGAGCAGAGGCTTCTCGTGCTGTGCAACAGCACGCTCCTACAGCAGCATTTCTGCTGGTGTGCCTTACTCACACTCCCCTGGGTATGGCCACGTACTCTAAAAGCCACAGCTCTGTGGGTGCAGCTGCATCCCCAGCCCAGGCTCCAGCAAGGGGAGCACCACTGCCCCACGAGCACCTGGCCAGGGACCAGCTGCACCAGAAACCTCCCTCGTGTATGCCCCCCCCCCCCAGTGCTTCTGGAGAATTTGACCAAACACCAGAGCACCTGTATGGACACACAGTGCTTCAGCCACAGCCAGGAAAGCTTCCACCAGTTTCACCCACAGAGGTACCCAAAAAAGCAATAATTAATCTATTAACACAGTTTAATACTTCCTTCCTGTCTGAAAAAAACAGCAATGGATTAGGTGGGGCAGGCTATTCACGTAGGTTTAGAGTTCTTCTCAATCAGAATAATTTTTGCACTGAGCATTTCAGATACATCTTTTCCTCTCATTTCATAGCAGCAGTACAACACTAAAGCTTGCTTTTTATACAGGTATTTAATGTACCTAAGTGCCATGTATACACTAACATTTATATACATACAGGTTGGATTTATTTTATGCATAATAGAAACACACATACAGATTACATATACATACAAATGTGTATATATAACAATTCTTTGTTATTAAAACATTCAGGCATCAGAATCCTGTATAATGATTTTTAAATGACAGCTGACAAGCATAGATAAATGATCCCCTCAAAAAGCTCCTTTTTATCTTGGCTTAGTTACAGTAATCTAGTGCAAAATGCTTTTAAAGCCCTTCTCAAAAGTGCAAAATGAGATTAGCTTCTTGCATGCAGTTCCAATGCACCAACACATATCCACTGATTGTGGAATACACAAGCAGCAAACATAAATAGCAGAACAGGATAAAGGAGGAATTAGGCTGCTATATATTGATTTATTCTTTAAGATAGGGGTTTTTTTCAGTCCTTTTCTGTTCGTTACAGTTATTCAGTTATTTTGACTTCTTTGTGCCAAATTGGAGTATGACACTTTGTTGCCTAAGGTTTTATGTGCTTTTAGTTTAATGGAGACTCAGAGCATTGTAATAAATATCTTGAGTAATCTTATTTAGGTACCACAGTCAGACGACTTCTAAAGAGAACAAGTAAAAACTGAAATATATAGCCATCTTTCCTTAATGTAAAAGATTACAACAATCCTATACTCTGTTAGGAAACATTTCTTAGTCTCATGACTGAAAACTATGGCCTGGCCTTGTAATAAAGTGTTCTTACATCAGAGCATGGGTTCAGTAAAGTCAGGAAAGGAACAGCATCATACTGCAGAAACACTAAATGCCCTCAATTCAGTGGCATCTCTTGTTGCTCAGACAGATTACCTTGTCAGAGGGGATTTCTGTACCATTCCCAGTGCCTGCCAGGAGTTTCTTGCACTGGAGATAAATCAGTCTGGCATGATGCATCTTACCATGCTCCTTAAATGGAGACAGCGGCTGGGAGATTTGCTTTGTCAGTCTTTCAGCTGAACCCTGTCAGCTCTTTTCTCCCTTTTTAACCTTACTAGAGACTGTTGCTTCTGAAAATTGTCTGATTTGAAAATGGCATAGCACTCTTGGATGAGGCACATGTTTGTTAATTCTGCTAAGCTATGATGGAAGCAAAGCTTGGGTGAAAGCTCCCATTCTGACAACACTAATCAGCTTAGGCTGTCTAGACTTTCTTGCAAATAACCTAGGTCTGTTAAACTGAACTTCAGCAGACACACTGACAGGAACAAACCAGCTCACAAATCTGTCAAGAAGCAATAACTACCTCAAAGCACAGGAAATTTAGTAGAAGACAAGACAGGCAAGTTTTTCTTAGACTTCATGCACTGAGGAAGCGACAAGAAAATAGAAAGAAACAACTCATGGGAAAAAAAAAACACAATGGATATGCATGCTCAAAAATCCCACATATCAGGGCACATAAGCTACTGATAACAACAGTAATGACAAATAAAACATAATATCAAACAAGATGACCCCCGGCAGCATTGGTTCAGTATCCAATGGAGTAAGAAATCTTTCAGCAGAAGGTAACTGGTAAATGAATCAGTATACAGCAAAAGTCTCTAATCAGGTGGCTAGTACAACTAATAGAACAGAAAAGTGATCAGACTTCTGCTCCTTTTTAAAATAAGGGGGAATAATGGAAAAGGACTGAAAAACTCTTGAGATATCTCAGAATTATTAGAGATTATAGTTAATCACTAAGCAGTGCTGGAAGACAGGAAAAGGGTCAATATTATACAGATCTTCAGCAAGAGAAACAACCAGGAGGTAAAAAAGTCAGTAAACTTAGTTTTACTTCACAGAAAAACTGTGAAAGAAGTCAGCATGATAAACTAGGCACATCTTGGTTTTAATGAATCACATCAAACCAGTCTATTTTTTTTCCCCATAAGACAGTAACAATCTCATGATTTCTAGTGAAGAGCCAGCTGATGCAGTTTCAAAAGCCTTACCACAATCAAGATACTTCACACAGTATTCTCCTAGGCAAACGAGAAACATGATGTAAAATAAAACAGCACAATGTATAGAGGTATACAGTATCTATTTCATCAAGCAATAGTAATATATGACAAGTGCAAGTCTGCTTGAAAATTGTACTTGTAGAAAGGTTATTAACATTTATTACCAAGAAGGGATGCATCTGCACAGGTTGGCCAAGTCCAGATTTTTAACAGCATGGATGACATCTCCTAAACACCACTGCATCAATATAAGATGGACTGTAAACATACTGGAGGGCAGTCCAAGTTACCAACAACTTTGCAGTGCTAGGACATGAAACATAAGAAGCCATCAGCTGAAAAATGCTGCTAGTATGGTATGTAGGCAGAAGCAATCTACATTTATATGATGCAGAAAAGGACATTGGGTATAAGTGAAACAGACTCAATCAACAATGTCTTGCTGCTATGAAAGGCAGTCTCTGAGCAGGAGCATCACGTGTGAGACATGAAATAAATTGTCCTCTAGTCAGTGCTGGAGGGTCTCAGCTGGAGTGTTGTGTCCAGTTTTTGGTGTTGCACCTTAAGGAAGAGGTTGGTCAAACAGTCTGTGAGGAAACAGGAAAACTCAAGAAAAAAATGGAAAAATCTTAACTTATAGGAGAGACTTGGAACAATGAGCATAAAGAAGTTTCAAGGGGACTTGAAACATGGTTTAATGTTCACAAGTTACATAAAAGGCTGGCAAAAGAAAGATTAAATAATCAGTTTTCTGTATTCATCATGCATGGCATAAAGAAGGTAAGCTCAGGGAAGAAACATTCAGAGAAACTTTCTAATACTGGGAATGAATCAGTCCTGCAATAGGTTGCCTAGGGAAGTCTGCAGAGCCTTCATGACTGGGTCTGGGAACGAGCTCTGCCGGGAAAGATAGAGCTAGAGCTGATCCTGGCTTGGGGCATGGGGTGTCCTACATGCCTCCTCTGTCTTAGTATTTCATATTAAAGTGCTGAATAGATTGAAATGCTTCCTGGCAGTTCAGGCTCACAGTGAGCAATTGGTTTACTCTCCCAGTATAACTGATTATAGCAGTTAAAGCAGCTACCATGGAAGGTTCTCCTTAACAAAGTTAACGTTCAAAATTAGTTTTCATTCTTCCAGCAGTGAAGTATGGTGGAGTCGTCACAGTCTGAAGCACGACTCTCTTGTGTAAAACAGACACGGACAGCTTTTAAACCTGATCCCTGTGATTTTCAAGGTGTGCAAAACTTATCCATGACAGTACTTGTCTGTAGTGGCAAGGGGCAGCTGCTCCCAAAGGACAGGGTGCCAGGCCCAAGGGCTATCTAGGGCCCGCAGCCTTTCATCAACCCCGGCACAACCCCACAGGGGTGAGAGGGTCCAGCAACAGCCCCACAACAGGTGGAGAGACAAGCAACATCTAGGGTCTGTCTAGCCAAGAGAAAAAGAAAATGAAGGTGGAGACAAGACAAGAAAAGCTGTGACATAGATCCAAACTCTACCTGGGAGGCAGGGACACACTCAGGTCACTTCAGGAAAGGTCTGGGTGCCCAGACATGGGCTTAAATGGAGCCCAGGCAGGTGTGGGAGCCAGGTGGGGCTCACTGGGGCAATGAAGGCCCAGTAATACTCTCAGAGCCCTGACACAGAGGAGATTTTGGGTGAAGGTGTTTGAGGGCTGTGGTTTTTTGCTTTGTTTTGTTTGTTTGGAGGTAACGTGCACCTTGAGGATTTGGGTCCTCTGGCCACCACTGCAATGGCACACAGTTAAACTCCTTTTGATTTCCTGGGAAGTTCCAGCTGCTGTAGCTATGATTATGATAGCTAAAAACAGATTTGCTGCAGTGATCTCAAGGGTTTCTAACTAACTCTCATCTCACAGTTGTGGTCTCACAGCTGTGCTGTAGTGGCACAATTTCTCTGATCTTGTCGATGCACAGGAGTTAATTAAAATCATTGATCTTTACAGCAAAATTTTGGTGTTGGATTAAAAAGATCTTCGGTATCCATAGGAAAACATAACTGATGATGTATTGAAATTTCCACGAAATCCCTTTAAACTGCTAAGTCCCTTGCTACAGCATTCACGTGCTCACTCTGTGGAGTTTGAAGCAGAGAAAGATCAAATCTGTCTAAGCCACTGAGTCAGGGAGGGGTAGCTAAGGTGAAGCCACAGAGCTGGTTACACTATTAGACCTGTAAACGCAGGAATGTACTGACACCCTGGAGTCTGGAGTTTATTTAATGTTTAGCATTTAAAAAATCTATGAATATCTCATTAGCCTCTTCAGTTCTGCAGATAGTTGGTTTCGATATCTGTTAGCATTCATAAAGGAAGCCAGTGCAATTAATTAATTAATTAATTTATTTATTTATTTATTTTGATGAGCAGATAATCTTGCAGGTATGGGAAGAAACCAATTTGTTTCTCTGTGGTGTCTACACCACATACCACATGAAGAATAAGTTGTATATCTGTTTGTGTGCATCCACAGAAGCAGATGGAGATACCTGCATCAATACTGGGAGCTACCAGGCTGAGACAGGACATCGGTGATCCATGTTGAGACTCTGATCAACGTTTGAAACCAGAAGCAGAAAATTATTTCCTGCCTAACCCTCTCTTCCAACACCTCTGTCTTCCTGGAGAAAAGTATAACTGCTGCCATGATGGTTGTGCTTTATTTCGGTGGTGATACAGTCTGTAGTGTAAAGATTTTTATCTTGAAATACTATGGATACATTAAGTAATCAGGTCATGACGTGACAAGGGTAAGTGAAAACACAAGTCAAGTGTTTTTTTTTTCTTGTTTTTTTTTTTTTTTTTCAGTTAAAGCTGTCTCTTTGAAGAAAGTTAGCTCACAGCATGTAAAGTTGAATATGAGTAAATGTTTGTGATACCAGAACTTCAAATTACACAACACAGTTTATTTACAATTAAATAATTCCCAATGCAGTGGGAAGTCTGAGAACGATCACTGGAATCTACAGATGTGAGTTACATTATTCTCCTGTAGGGAAGTCCATTTATTATCAGCTAACTGAAGATAATCAATGTGGCATATGGACATATTTTCACTTTTTGTGGAATAAACTGGGGTGTTGCTGGAGAGAAGCAAAATTCTGAATGCAGGGGCTATTGCTGCACCACATTGATTGTTCTGGTCTTAGCATCTTAAATGCACATCTTGTGAAAGAGTTCATTCTGACAAGGCTTATGGATTTATTGCTTTTTTCTTCTTCTTCTTATTTTTTAGTTTTTTGTTTTTTTTTTTTTTTAATTTTAATTTTTTATTTCAATTAAGGTGAAATTGTTTCAACGTCATTTCCTTTCCTCAGTAGGTAAAAGTTTGAAACTTCAGATTAAGCACCAGAATGAAGTTATTTCGCTATGGCTCTGGATCAATTACATCTTTGTAAATTAAGCAAACTCAAATGTAAAGGTGTTGGACATGAGTTTTCTGCCTTATGAGTGGAGGAAGCACCACTCCTGAGAGGAACCTCCGTGCCTGCTCCTTTATGGGAGACAGTAACTTCTGTCTGCACCTTGATACAGAGCAAAGGGACAGCTGGTGTCATGGGTCCCATCATACAGCTGGTGATGTTTCTGTCACGACACACTGTGGCTGGGGCACAGTGGTTCTTCCACAAGGACAGTAAGCTTAGACACTATAAAGATGATTTTCAGTGACGAAGACTTAGCCATGTTGCAGACTGTATTGTTTCTACTGTTATTTTCCCTCTGTGCTGGAAATGAGCCAGATGGTCTTCTGCCTCATCCCTAGACTGACCCTTTCCTGCTTGCAGCCTCTACATCTTGCAGTGAAGTCATCATTTAAATACTAATTTGCAAAACTGCCTCCTATCACTGATCTATGATTGTATGACTAGACTTAGATTTAAGTCTCTTCTCTTCCCTCACTGTTCTAGGTTAATAACACCTATTCATAGGTTTTCTTAAATTGTGTCATTGGCATGTCTGTCTTTTTGAAGCCTTTTCAGTTTCCCAGCTTTCTTACTGGAGACAGAACACAACATTTTCAGCAACACTTCAGTAACTATCTCAGTCAGCATAAACTGGTAAAAACAAATTTGGGCATATATATATATATTTTTTTTTTTCCCCATTTTTTTTCCCTACACACAGCTTCACTTTGGGTGCTTGTGTTCTCATTGGAGCCACTGTCTTCCAGTGGAAAGTGGTGGAGAACAAAACAGTTCCCTATGTGCCTGGCTCCTGGATTCATGACTTTCCACTCAGCTGCATTAAAATGAATACTTTCAAAAGTTTGAATGCCTCCTTCTGTATACATTTTAATTGGAGACTGTACTATGTAAAGATTATTTTAAGAAAAAAGTTATGAATGCAAATAAATATATTCAAATAAAAATTTTGCGCTGGGGCCCTGAGGTCCTTTACTTTAGTTTATTAATACAACACTGCTCAACCAATGCATATGGTTGAACAGCACTTTGTTGAAACAATTACCATGTAATAATGGGCAACTTCTGGCCTTGCATGAGCTTCCACTTCATTGGGAATTGCATACACACTCCTCACAAGGCTGAACGTGGCCCTGAGTATATAGGACACAAACAAAACTCAAATATACCTTCCTAAGCATGAGAAAAGATCTCGAAAGAAATCAAAGCCTTCTTAATTTGGCAGAATTGCTTCAGTGAAGGGATTTTTATTAGCATGATAAATTTGCCTTTTTTTTTTTCTTTTTCTCTTTTTCTTTTGAAACAAAGACTCAGGGGAATTACCAAAACCTTTTGTTACATGTTGTTTAATTTATTCACTTTCTTAAATTAAAGTATGTAACTGGAACAAAACAGGTGACATGCAAAGCTTTAGTTTTAGTAGATTTATGCCAAAATGCTGTTGTTAAAAATAAGAAAGCTTTCCAGGTGGACATTATAGGAATGTATATTTCTTTCTCTGTGGAGACAAAAAGACTGCCCGTAAAGCATCTTTTTTCCTTTGCCAACCATTGTGGTAAACATTTGCTAATCAGAGAACAAGTTTATATGGATATCTCTACTGCCATAATAATGATCCTTGGTGGGTGATTCTGTAGAAGGTTTATTACTGAGTTCATGCCTACATTAAAGTTGATGACAGTTATTGAGGTTTCTGTAAGTGTCTCTCATATCCTGGGTTATATCCTCCTGTGCATAATTTCCATTTGGATTTGCCCTGATACCAAGTTGAGAAAGGAAATGCATGAAATGATAGCTTACATTAACCGGGTGCAGAATTTACTCAAATCACTCCGTAGAATCTTTTATTTTTCAGGCACTGAAGATGGCTGAATGGGAGGTTATTACTTTTATTATTATTATTATTATTATTAAATCAACACACATTTAGAAGCATTGCTTGTCATTCTAATATTTGCATGGAATTAGCACAAAATGGTAGAGCAACATGTGTAAATGTTGCATTGGCTGTATTTACAGTACCAGAATTCATTACCATTAAGAAAACTCGTCATATGTCCTTATGAGCTATATATCACCTCTGGAGAAAGTGCATTCCAGGAGCAATAACACATCACATTAGATAAGAGAGTATAACAGCCCAGTCCGTGAGAGGTTTCTGTGCACGGTATGCACAAATCACCACGGTTTGCAGCGCTCACCTGCCTACCTTCGGCCGGCCACTTCCCCTGCTGTGGGACACAGGTGGCACTGCGCTGGGGGCAGCTCCCCGGGGGTCCTGCCATGCAGTGCTTGGAGTGCTGCCAGCCCAGCGCTGCCTTTAAGCGCCCCACACACAAGGCAGCAGAGCAAGGCGGGTCTGAGGCACAGAGGGGCAGCATGATGGGGTGGGCTGGAAGCATGGAGGTGATGACCAAGTCCCAATATCTTCCTCTGCCTTCCCCTGCCTCTGCAATCCTGTGCACTAGGGCTCCTCTACATATCCTCTCTGCCTGGGGAGTCCCTAGGGACTGGAGCTGAGCCTCTTGGGCAGGTGCTTCTGCAATATTTCCCCTTCTTTCAGCTGGACTGTGCCGTGTTGGCCCTTGGCTGGGATGGTGTGTTTGTTAATTCAGATGAATGCTGCGTATTCAGAGACATGGTTTAGTGGGTGATACTGGTGATAGGGGGCGGTTGGACCAGATGATCTCAGAGGGCTTTTCCAACCTTAATGGTTCTGTGATTCAATATCTCACAGGGGCGTTAGGAGGATGGGACTTGTCTGTATGCACACCGTGCCATAACTTTAATAGATTCAGCAACAGTGAAATGAGTTAAATTCTGTTCTGATCCAGCACTTCTGACCTGTTAAAATAACTGTTGAAAATGCTGCATCCAAATGAGGACACTGCTGCTGCCATAGCCTCTGGCCATTATTGGCACAAAGAAAAAGTGACATTTCATGCTGTTCAACAGAGATTCTGTTTTCAGGGAATAGCAGGCCTGCTCTCCTGCCCAAAAACTTAAAAAAAAAAAAAATCTGAAAGATCTGTTTGCCTGTCTACCCTCCTATGTGCCCAGAGGTACTCTCCCAGGGCTGCTGGCAGCACGGAGCTCTGAGACTTCTCACCCCACTGCCTCCAGGTACTGCAGTCCATGGTCCCAGCACTCAGCCTGATGTGTCATCTGGCTCAGCAGAACACGTGAGACTGGCCGTGGAAGTCATTCTTTCCATTACTTACAAGCACAGAGAGGCTGCTGGGTTTCGTGGGGGCATTCTGAACCGGCACTCTGACCAGAGGGGGTTGGTACTGGTGACAGATAAGGAAATTTCCAAGCACAGAAGCCAAGAACACACGCAACAGATAGGCTTTTATATCCTGACATCCACATCAAATGTACTGCAGAAGATTATGGTGACAAGTAATAGCATCATCCTAGTAGTGCCCTTTCACTGAGAATTTCCAATGCTGCAGCTGCAGCACCTAGAGACAGGGCTGGTTCAGCCACAGGAAGCCTGAGAGGCAGAATGCTATTCCCATGTGAGCACAGAGAAAGGAAAAGAGCAAACGTGGTTTGTATTTGAAAAAAACAAATAGAAATACTTTAAATCTGAAATGCTGGCAGAGTTACAAATTCTACTGCTTTAGGGGTTAAAACCATTTGAAGCAGATCTCCAACAAAAAGGCATACAAACTGTGGAAGGGAATGTGTAACTCACATCGTGATGGAGACAGAAAGAAAAAAGTAAAGTAAAAAGTAAAGTTAGAGAAGAACACTTACCAAGAAAGCAATCTCTCTGCCAAATATATGCTTTTCTTTTCTAATACCTTAGTTAAAGATTTTCCAACTTCCTTCAAAATTTCTGTAATCTTTACACTGCTATCCTCTTTTCAGACAATTTACCTCAAGAGGCATGGACGAGGTGTTGTAATGATTTTCCTCTGCATTGCTATCAATAGCTCAAGTTTTTGCAATTAACTAATTATACAGAAAATTAACCTGCTCACCTGAAAAGAACAGAAGACTTTGGATTTGACTTGTTAAGATCATTGTGTTTTCTGAAGGAAATTGTGCTGCAAAGATTAAATGAAATTCATAAGGGAAGAACCAGTTCCATCAAATAATTAACTTAATAAGTATCAAGCTCATATCAAATGTATTCCCACTGCAATCTAATCTTTCATAAGCCTAATGCATCTTGTCTTCAGTGTACAGCACAACATTGGCAGCAGATGTCAAATAGCAAGTACAGCACTTGAATGCAGTTACGTATTAAAAAATAGTTTCAAAGTACTTGAAACAATGAAGATGAGCGTTTGCGTGGCTGTGAGACCATACCTTGTTTATGCCCTGGATGCTGTAATCAGAATTCAAAGAAGAACAGGGAAACAAATTCCTCACAATGTTTCTTTTTTTTTTTTTTTTTTTTTTTTTTTTTTTTTTAGGAATGAATTCAAAGGTCTCTTTTAGCTTGAAAAGAGCAGCAGCTCTTTAGTGGTTCCACCACATAGCTGTAACTACTACTTTCAGAAAAAGTGTGGGATCCTGGCTGGTTATCACAGCCATTACTTTAGTAAAGAAGGAGAAAGATCCACCGATGTCCAGTGCTCAGTGATACTTCTGCTTCGCAGGTGGATGTGTTACACTTAATGTAGAGGAAAGCATGCAATGGCAGTCCCTTACTGCAGCTGGTCCCTGACTCCTGTGCATTGCTGTAGAGCACTTCCAAGCAATCTGTAGAGCTGTGGTTGTCACAGCCCTGAAGACACCCATCACTCTGCCAACACTAGTATTCCTGTCCTTACTTGGGTTCAAGCCAATGCAGAAATGTAAGAAGCTCTCTGACCAAATCAGAGTAAAGAATAACTAAACACAAGGGGCTCTTGGACTTTTTGCAAGGCTCCTTTCCTGGTTGATGCATTTTCTTTGATGTACAGTGAGTATAATTTTTAAACAATTCAAAAAAGTAAAATGTTTAGAAGGCATGTAATAACAATAAGCCAGACAAGTTTCCAACAGAACTTCAGAAATAAACGAATGAAGGAAGGGACACTTCCAGCTACTGAAGTTAGCAGCTGCATACAGGGACACATACCAGAGAGCACGGGTATCCACAGTAGAGGCTTTCTTTTTATTTTCTCCCATGTTATACTCATGCAATGTAACATTGGGATTTGAGAATTAATTTTAAAAAAAGAGGTTGACGCTCCAAAGCAGACAGGGAAAGATTAAAATAGAAATACTCTACTTGAGAATTTAACTGCAGTCTAGGGCACAATTAGTGAGCAAATACACCATTAATTGAAAGGATCAAGGGCATAGCAGGACTATTATAAGAGGACTGACTGTAGTAATATCACGGCTAACTGAGTGACTATTTGCCTGCACTTGAATAGAGAGCAGAACTAGTAATTAATTACTTGTATTTCCATTTTCCTCTGGAGCTATGCCATTTCCCAACTGCACTGATCACCATTTAAAACATACTATTTCTTGGACCCGGACTGCTGGAAATGATGTCTCAGCAGTAAAATTTCTGATTCATTGTTACCTATATTACATCCCCTTCTCTGAAACATTTTGGTGAATAAAGTGAGTACCTGTGGAGAGACACAGGAAGAACATTCATCATTGGGATGTCTCTGAGTAAGAGCTAAGTTCGAGAAGCTTCTTTGGTATGCATGAAGGAATGTTTTGCTTCCTTTGATTGATAGAACTATGTTGTGTCTCATTAATGCTAAATACATTTCAGTACATATCCTCCACCCCAACATCCACTGACATTTATGTCACCTATCCCCCACTCCAACTACCACTTCCCTCGCTTTAATCCAATAAAATAATATATACATATATATATATATATATATATATAAAAGCTGCTTCCTTTTAGGTTAGACTAAAACAGTTCAGTATTTTCAAGGTTATTTCAAGTAATGCTTGTTTTATAAATAAGATGTCTCTGAATATATTAGTTTTTTGTCTTGCTTGGAGAAATTCTATGAAGAAACAATTTTTTAGTAAGCGAAGAGTGCAACACTATCTTGCTGGGGATTTTTAAGGCAATTTTGAGGAACTGTTCAAGCAAAGAACAGGAAGATATATACGTTTTAACCTCCCAGAACAAATGGCTTCCAAAAAGGTCATATTGCTGCAAGTCATGACATTATGAGCCTGATCTCATGAAGCTGCTATAAACTGGCCTGCAGTCACATTTGTTCCTCTCTTAAATCAAGACTGAATTTCCTTTGCAGACATATCTTTATGAAGTAGCTGTTGGGTGAGGCTCCTGTGCCTGTGCTACATCTGAAGTGAGACAAGATGATCACCATGATCTCTTCCAGAAAACAACTACATCAAACAAACAAACAAACAAAACACAGAACAAGAATTTAGACATGCCAGTCAGATACTTATTTCTCTCTGGGTCTGTTATCCCTATGGCTTCTGCTGCCACTATCTGCCAGCTTCTACAGTTATGTCCTTCCACTGAGCAACACAAACATTTAGCTTCCCTGGTGAGCTGTACCATTAACTTCCACAGTTTTATTATGCATTTTGTGAGATCCACCTCATTCTGATTCTTTTGACCATTCCACCTGCTATCCTGGGGACTGCATTCAAAACCCACCTCCTGCACAGGTGTGGTAGTTTTACCCTGCCGGGCAACTGAGCTCCACCACAGCCACTCTCTCACTCCCCCTCCTCAAAGAAAAGGGGGAAGAAAATATGATGGAAAGGGCTGAAATGTTGAGACAAGTACAGGGAGATCACTCACCAATTATCGTCACAGGCAAAATAAACTCAGCATAAGGGAGATATGTATTTATCACATTCACACTTTTTTAGGAGAATACTTACATATTTGTCCTCAAAGTAGAGATTAGTGTCTTCCTTGTTATTTTTACTAAGGGATCCTAATATAAACACCTTCATTTTGTGATCTCCTCTTAGCAAAAACCCGGAGTAACATACACAGTTACTTCTATTTGCCAAATCTGTAATCTCTCCTAAGAGATAACAGATCTCTCCTAGGTAAAACAAGATCAGTTGACTTTGACACCTGCTTGCCACAATCAGTGCTAGCTGGGAGTAGGAATGGCCCTATATCATCACTGTCTCTGTAGCCTGTATCGGCTTGCTTATTAATTAAACAGGGATGGCATCATGTCACCTGGTGAATGGCCGTGGTTCATCCTTTCTCGCTAATGAAATGTCCCTGTCTATGGGGTTTCCTGACATTGCTGGATTAAATAAAGTACCTAAGAGACACAGCTCTCTTGCTTGGCTCCTTCAGATTTCTGGCCCTGCTGAACTGAAATATTCAGGAGAATTTTTTTACTGTACATCTTGAGTAGAAAGGGTTGGAGAACACTTCACCATCCTGTTTAACGTATAAAGTTCTTCCTGCTTTTTCCAGTACAGAAATAAATATTTATAGTTCCTGCCTGTCTGAACCATGACTAACAGAGTCTTATTTCAGTGCAGTAATTTGTCCACAGTGCTTCTAGGATTTTATCGCTAATGTAATGCATGAAATCCTATCGACCTAAATATTTCCTTCTCATGGTTGGTAGCTCTGCTAGTCCTGCATTCTTTGTAAGGTCTTCATCTTGCCTTACCGATTTCCCTGTGACACGACTCCCTGCTCCTGACGGCCCCTTGCCTCTCCTTCCCCCGGTGAACACCATGCTTCAGGCCCAGGTCCAGCCCAGATGGACCCAGGTGGCAGGTGGGGATCTCACAAAGTGCACAGCTTTAGGCAGGTCACTCTGCCAGTTCTGGACTGCAAGTGAGAATAGTAGTCCCATACTCCACAGACATCTTTGAAATCCATTACAGCTTTCAAAATACTCTGACTGTGAAGTGGCAAGGCCAGAGCTCAAAGAGCACAAAAATGAGGAAGCTGTGATTTTATCCGTACAGCAGAGAATCTGTGCTTCACACACAGATTTTGCCCCATGGTGCAAATTGACTATCTGTCCCTTTCCCCCTAAATTGTCTTTGAACAGTGAAGAAAATCTGCATGTGGATTGTGTTCTGAATATGTTACTCTTCTAGTCCTGTGCAATTAACCCCAGAAGTAAATTGACTAGTGAGCAGCCCAGGGTTTAACAAGGAGAGGGGAGCATGGGGGGAAGAAGGTTATCATGAAAGACAGAGATGGGGAGAGAGGAAACACAGGTAGCTAGTAATCTATAAAATATTCTTTTCTAACTACATGGCTTCTTACTGTTGCTGCCTGCCATTTACAGCAACAGAACATTAATTTACCAGACACGTTTTGTATTTCCCCAGGTTGCATTTTGCCTGCTAAGAGAAGATGTCCTTTCTTTGGCAGTGTATAATCCAATTCAGATTTGCTTGAGATAAGGATTTGTTATTGAGGTTAGAAGCCTTCTCTTGCACAATTAAATGAGAATTGTTTTGTGCACATTAGGGTTCGTGATATTGTTTTTTGATACAAAATATATTTTTATTTCCTTGCTTACCTGTGTACACTGTTCTATTTTAGTTGTGTGGACATGGAAAAATACAGCAGGAAAATATTGGCACTGTAAGGGACCAGGTTATTTCCAGTCTTACATTAATATCTTTATCTATCCTGGGGTTACTCTTTGTACTAAGCTTGAACCAATACACGTACCTAGGGAAAGGAAAAAAAAAATCAGGCGAAATTAATAAAATACAAAAATTATTTTGGATATTTGGACATATAAGAGTAGCAGGTCTCATTGATTTGGGTGTTTCAGACCAGTTTCTGAGGTAGAAGTCATAGAATCACAGTCTCTTAGGCTGTAAAAAGCCTCCAGGATCATCAGGTCCAACCATTAACCTAGCACTGCCAAGTGTACCACTACACCACATCCCTGAGCACCACAGCTACACGTCTTTTAAATATCTTCAGGGATGGTGACTCAACCACTTCCCTGGGCAGCCTGTTCCAATGCCTCACAACCCTTTCAGTGAAGAAATTTCTCCTAATATCCAACCTGAACCTCCCCTGGTGCAACTCGAGGCCATTTCCTTTTGTCCTATCGCTTGTTGCTTGGGAGATGAGACCAACCCCCACCCCACTACAATCTCCTTTGAGGCAGTTGTGGAGAGTGATAAGGTTTCCCCTAGGCCTCCTTTTCTCTAGGCTAAATAACCCCAGTTCCCTCAGCCTCTCCTCACTGGAAATAATTACAACTGCCTTAAATGTATGACAATGAGAAATAACTATGAGCTCAAATCCTTGTTTGGGGCTAGTTCATGACACCTCAAGGTAATTTAAATATGGAATAATGGTCTCTGTTGATATTGAAAATTCTTGCAAGATTATTTCTCTGAATACTTTTATTTCTGTGAAATTGAAACTTGTTTCTCTTCTTTCAGAGATACAAGACCAGGTAAATACTCTGTCTTGTTCTGATTCTAGTGGGAAAATACCTTTTCTTGGACAGGCATAGTACAGCCTTCACATGTTATTGATATTATAATCCAGTCTGGTCTGCCCAATGTCCTAAAGCACAGGAATATATGGACAAAACATTTAGCACAGACACATACAATCATAGAATCATTTAGGTCAGAAAAGACCTTCAGGATCATCAGGTCCAACCATCAGCCTGACCTACCAACTCCCATCACTAGGCCATGTCCCTTAGTTCCATGTCCACATCTCTTCAATACCTCCAGGGATGGGAATCCCACCACTTCCCTGGGCAGCCCATTCCAATGCTTGACCACCCTCTCTGTGAAGAAATTCTTCGTATATCTAAACCTCCCTGGCATAACCTGAGACCAGTTCCTCGCATCCTATTACTTGTCACCTGAGGAAAAAGATTGACACCCCCCTTGCTGCAACCTTCTTTCAGGTAGTTGTAGAGAGCAAAGAGGTCTCTCCTCAGCCTCCTTTTCTCCAGTCTAAACAACATGAATTCTCTCAGTCGCTCCTCATATGTCATGTTTTCTCGTCCCTTTGCCAGCTTCATTGCTCTTCTCTGCACATGCCTGAGCACCTCAATGTCCTTTTTGCAGTGAAGGGCCCAAAACTGAACACAATATTTGAGGTGGGGTCTCACCAGTGATGAGTACAGAGGGACAACCACTTCCCTGGTCCTTCTGGCTACACTATTCGTGATGCAGGCCTGGATGCCCTTGGCCTTCTTGGCCACCTGAGCACCTTGGCACCTCATGTCCAGCTGGCTGTCAACCAGTACCCCCATGTCCTTTTCTGCTGGGCACCTTCCCAGCCACTCTTCCCCCAGCCTATACCACTGCATGGGCATGAGCAGCCAGTTTCTCCAAGGGAATCCTGTGGGAAACAATGTCAAACGGTTTACTAAAATCCAGGTAAACTATATCCACAGTCTTTCCCTCATCCACTAGGTGGGTCATCTTGTCATAGAAGGAGATCAGGTTAAGTCAAGCAGGACACACTTTTCAAAAAACTCAGTTTATAAAAAGTTTATAAATCTAGGTGCCTTTCTCAACTGAGGGCAATATTTATTTCCTTTAACTGTCATTACTTTTTCCTTGCTTCTTATACGAAATTGGATGCATGGGACTTTTTCATTCCTTATTTTGCTGTTTTGTTTAGTGCACTCTTAGTCCAATCAATGGCCATTCTATGTAGTGAAGAACAGAAGCAAAACTGATGGAACTAGGAGATTAATCAAACCTTTCTGTTATACAGATTTAGCTAAAAAAGCTGGATTTTTTAATTATCATTTCTGTTACCTTCTTAAATATGCCCTTTGGAAAGACACATAGATATTCTCCTTTTAATAACACTTTCCTTTTTACAATCCAATCATTATAAAAGGACTCTCAGGGTCTTTAGGAAATGGAAAACTCCTGTGGGATTTCTCCTGAAAGACTGGGCTGGCTTGGCAATGCTGTTTTAGTGTTGAGTGGATGCAACTGTTGATGTTGTCATCAAGGGATGAAACCAGTGTGCTTAGAGAGTGATATGGAGTTAATTCATCGCAAAGAAGATATGCCCTCTAGGTACATACACAGCATATGCCCTCTAGACTTATATGCATATATTTTTCTGTACATTTTTTTCTGTCATTCAGAGAATCTCTTGGTTTTACAGCACTAAAATCATCGGTACAACCATTTCTGCGTGAAACGATAGCTGTAGGCTTTCATCACAGTTAGTATCAGTTACTGAAGTGAGTGAAACAAGCACTCTGCACCAGTATTTTCACATCCTACATGCATATGTATGAGCAAAGACTAAATAGATTAGAATTTCTCAACCTCAGAAAGAAAAACATAACACTGAGAATATGATACCAGCCTGTAAATTCAAAAATGACACAGAAACAGTGAATGGGGGATGGCTTCTTATTACTTTCATAACAGAAGAAGTAAGGACCCCATTCGATTCACCAGGTAACGTGTTCAAAAGAAACACATGAGAGTATTTTTTCATCCAAATGTTGGACAAACATCTGTCAGGATTGACATTATGTAGTTGTTCTTGCCTTGGGGCAAGTGATGGACCAGATGTCCTCTTGATGTTCCTATTCAGTCCTGTTTCCTGTGATTCTATAATTAGGTTGCAGAACTCATCAGCATAAGCTTTAGCAGTTGCTGGTTATAAATGGGTTCAAAAAAAATAACGCATAGAATGAAAATCTACAAAGAACTGTTAATCACAACAACCTGGGTGTGATCTCTGGCCCAGGTGGTCTCTGATCAGCTGTGTGCTGGGGGAAGTATTGCTCTGTATCCCCCGTGCTTGCCTTTTCCCTCGAGGTGCCCGCTCCCAGCTGGACGCTGGTGTGTGCCCTGCGCTGCTCTGCACAGAGCTGCAGATCCTCAGCACACCGCAGGAGGTGAGGAACATCTCCTGGTGTTTCCTTGTGGAAAAGACTCTTTCAAAAGGAAGCAGGGACAATGTTCAGCACGTTTGCAGCACTGTGTCTGTGACAGTGATACAGCCAAAACTTCTTTGCCTAGGGAAGTTTCCAGAACAAGCTTGGAATCCAGCAACAGAGCAACACTGGAGTCACTGGTGGAGTCACAACGCCTTTCCCCCAGGCTGAGGTTTGTCCAAGGGCCCCGCCATGCAGCCCAGGCAAGTGGGGCTGTGGGTGGCTCCAAGGCTCGTCAGAACTGGTGTCCACCTCTGTGCTGCAAAGCTGGCTGGAGCTGCTGCTGTTGGCCTTGTCTGAGGAAACAATGAACTGCAGCCCTGGAGGAAAAGAGATGGAAAGGGAATACTGCAGTCTGCTGGTAAAGATTTTTAATAAATCTAATGAGGTGATGCTACATAAAGCTGACTGTGCTCCGTACTGCAGCACTTGAGCAGCATGCTGGGGTGAGGTGAGGAAATAATTCAGTAACAACAATCCCATTAGCATGGATGAGTTTGGTACACATCTTGGAGAAAAGTGTAAAACATCAGAGTATAAAAAGAGACAACGAGGAAGTGGAGCTTGTGCTTACTAAAGGTATATCATTCCAGATTAACACAGTATTGTCAAGGAAAGCCTTGATAATGTAACTGTTTCTTCTAGGTGAGGAAAATTCAGTAGATTAATCTGTCTGAATTTTTATGAAATGTTTAATAAAACCAAAGCGGAAACAATCTATTGAAACAGAATAATGTCAGATGTTGTAAATTGGCTAAGAAACTCACTGAAAGGGAAACAGCCAGAAGTGCTGGACAGTGATGGCTGGGCGAGTGGCAGGGTAGCACCAGCACTCTCTGGGTCAGCTGGGAGCTTTTGCATGAACTGTTCATTAATGCCACTGTCCCCTACACGACAGCACACAACGTGAGTTGGCAGCCTACATAGGGGAGCACAGTACTGGGGCAGGAGCTGAAGACTTTCTTGTCATCCAGAACCACATTGCCTTAAATACCAGAGCACGGAAGGTGTGACAGGCAGCCTGGCCAGCATGTGAGGGGTCACTGCGTGGCCCAGCGGCGTGTCGGCACCACCAGGGAGGCAGCAGCCACCGAGCAGCGCCTGCTGAAGCACCACAGGAACGTCCTGCTCCACGAGGGCCCAGCAGGCCCTCCAGGCAGCAGGAGCATGGCCAAGTACAGCCCATGGCAGGGGAGATGCTGTTTGTACCAGGACAGCAGCAATGTCCAGCATCACAGGGGCTAGGGCTGATCTGAGGCGTACCCGCTGCTTACATAAATCTCCTGTCTCTCCCTGAAGATCCCACAAGAATGGATGTCTCTCTGAAATGCCCAGGCTACTTCTATGGATAGTACTGTTTCATATTCAGGGCTGAAAAGCAAAATAAACAAAAGATTTGTATTCAAAAATTGCAGCATCTCAGAAAATAGTTGGCTGAAGTTCAGCTCTGCAGATGAGCAAAAGATGTGCTGCTCTCCCAAAACAAGCTCATCCATCCTTGCTTTACACTTCAGCACCGCTGTGGATTGCAATGTAAAAGACTTCCAGATTTAAGGTTGCTTTCTCTCTTTATCTCTTGTTTTAGGTACTCTGAAAGGAGAAGGGAAGGGACCTTAAGTGCCTTAATGTAACACATATACCTGCCATTTTCTCTGAGACAAGCTGTGTTACTCTGCATTTGAAATTAACTTCTCTCCTTCTTTTATCAAGCAAAATGAAAGACAGCTTTGTAGACTTAGAGTGTAACAATGGCTCATTACTTGCTGTACTTATAATAGGTATCTGCATTTTCAGATAATGCTGATTTTCAGTATCTCATACAACTCCAGGCAGCCTGTGCTGGAGTAGTACTGTAGGCTGAAATACGGGATTGCCTTTTCACTGACAATTTGAATATTCAGAAACATCTTTTGATCCTTATTCTGAAATGTACTGTGTATAATCCCCAACTCTGGGGGAACAAAAAGTTCCAGTTTCCTGTGGAATCAGTAGTATGATACTTTGACATATGACATTTGACACAAGCCCAAACAATACAACAAAATATAACAGTAAATAGTATCAAATTAATATGACAATTCCCCAAGAAATTATGTACTTGAAAGAAAGGTTAAAAAAAAGTCTTTATTTCAATGAAACAATATTCTGTTGAAAAACTAAAAAAAGTCAGTGCAGTACCTCGAAATGATTGCGTTTCAGTGAAATTGCTTGTTTCAATGAAATACTACTCTAAAATGTTTCAGTTAGCATGCTACAGAATAAAGCACTGAAGCTGCTCCCTTGAGGTCTGCAGAAATTAGTGTGGCCTTTGATATAAACCTAATTAATTTAGACCTCCTTCGTGGGTTTTCACACACACATATTTGTTGATCTGGAACCTATGAAAGGCAATTTATCAAATCTCTTGCTCCATACATTGCAATTACTAGCAGAAAGAAAATAGAAGCACATAATTTAGCATGTTGAATATATTTCTTCAGTTTATTCAAACTAATTTTATCTTGGTATGGGCAACATTTTGAAATAGCTACTTTTACAAATATGCATATTTTTATCTTCTATATGCAAAACATTTTTTTTATTCTCCCATTATTGTCCATTATCATAAGGGACTTGCTATTAAGGAACGGAGTGCTTACCTTGTACCATGGTAAAAATGATACCTTTCCTATGGTATATTTTCATATACTTACAGCTGGCCAGTGTTTTTGCAAAATTTTAGATATGTCAAAAAGGAATTAACAGACCCCATTTACTTTCTGAAGGTGGACCAACAGAAATTCTGTGTTATGGCAACATGAAGTGAGTGTGGGATGTTACAGGTTTATTCGTGCATTGGACCAAACACTATGCATCGTCTGTTTAAAGGCAATCCTCTAGTTCTTTACAGATCCAAGCCCAGTTTAACAAGCAAAGCATTTTCTGAACCTGGTCTATGAAACATTTCCCTTCTGCTGTCCTCCAAGAATGACTGCAAATGGGCAGATGTGTGCTGATGTTGGAGTAACACACCATGTCTGTGGGTGGCTGGACAAATGTGCTGAGAGTGGTGCTGGAGAGCTGACCTGTTCTTAGCTGTATGCTTCCAGTTACCACAAACAATAAAATACTAACTTTTAAATACTCATCAGATTAATATTTCTGAATTTTTTTTTTTTTACACATATGTATAACTCTACACATTTTTAACCTAGTGTATGAGCAACTGAGTAATCCCCAGGAAGGGTACTGTGCTGTATTTAGTATTTCCTACGTAGCATTGAGACTTAGGGCTGGCTGAATGACCCACTCAAGGAAGAATGGTCACAGCTTCATGGTCTCCCCTTGCTGTACATGGACGTCACGACAGCAAACAGCACAGACTTCATTACAGAGCCCAGTCCACATTCTCCCTGTACACCAGGTGGGCATGAATTTTTTAGTTCATGCATCATTTACAATTTGCAGCAGCAATTGCACAAAATCAGTAAGCTTTAAAAAGTTAATGAAAAACAATATTTTCCTCTGTGTTATTGAAATTTAAGTAATTTGTGGCATTGCTCTGGGAGCCTGGAGATTCATTATTAAGTGGATGAAAACAAACAAAAAAAAATCAAACAAAAACACTCTAAACATTACTTTATACTTTGAAAGTTATATGATTCTCAATGCTTGCTATGTTGAGAAACTAGCCACAGTGGGTGTACTGCCTGATCTTCAATGACAGGTAGATGTGAGGGCCAACCCTTTTTAAACTGGGCTCTTAAATATCTTCATATTATAATATTTTAAATATCTGAATATTTTAAGATATTAAGATCTGATAAGCTGAGAAGGCTGGGCTTGTAGAGCCTGGAGAAGAGCAGGTGAAGAGTGGACCCCAGTGCTGTCTTCCATGAGTAGGGGGTGCTAGGAGAAATCAAAGTCAGATTCTTCTCCGAGGAGCAGGAGCACAGCAAAAGGCAGCAAGTACAAACTGAAGCAAGAGAAACTGCAACTGGACATAAGGAAGAAACATCTTCATCATGCAGTTGCTGAAGAGCTGCCCAGAACGGCTGTGGGATCTCCATTTTTTGAGACTATTCGAACTGGGCTTGATGAAGGCCTCAGTGCCTTCATCTAACTTTGGAGATTGCTTTGCTCCGAGCAGGAGATGGGACAGCGTGATTCTGAAGCCACTTCCAAATTGCATTTTTCTGTGATTCAGGTAGCAGCGCAAATATGCCCAAAGTCTTTGGTTACAGAGCCCTCTGAACATCTTAGTAATGAACAGAGAAACAGAGGAAGGCATTTGTCTTGATTTTAGCTTATGTAAAGGGTGGCACATAAGACAGTCTATCTCCGATATTAGTCAGGATGGCACTTGGCATTGTTTCCTATGGATTCTTTATTATTCTTGCAATTTCTCATAATTCCCAATACTCAAAAATTGATTAAAGCAACAAAAGAATCCAAAACCTGGGCATGAAAAATAATAGCACTGAGGATAAAAGACATCATTTAAAAATGATTCCTTTCATGTAGCATAATACAGTACAAATGGTGATATTATTAAATCTGCCCCTAACATTGACTAAAGCTAATTTAGGGAAAAAAAGAAAAAAAAAAAAAAAAAAGAAAAAAAAAAGATTTTAAAGAAAAAACAGTTAAAATAGATATCTATATATCTCAAATCAAAATGAGAGAAATCACCTGTTAAATACTGATCAACAAGTTTATGAGGATTGACTTAAACTATATAGGAAAATAAAGACTTACAGAAGAAATCTAAGCTACTTTTTGTTTGTACAGCTTAAGGATAAATCTTCAATTTTTAAAAAATCCAAGATGTGGGATGTAACACAAAGAGATAAACAATGTCACTGTAACAGGCAGACCCTTACTTTATTAAAATTAATCATCCCCTTGGTTGCAGAGGGCCAAAAACCTTGTCTGAAATTTGTTCTCTATCCAATATAAGCCCTGCTATACAATTCTGAAGGAGATTTTCCAAACTTTTCAATAACCTTTGAAAGGAGAGAAGCTGAGAAATAGGATGTCAATTAATGGTAATATCCCCTGGCAGATCTGTTTCCTAAAATAGGAACTCTGGTTCTGTATCAGATTCTCCAGACAGCAGCCATCAGCAGCTGGCAGAAGATGCCTGCAAGGAATAAAAGTGGGCCAAGGAAATGAAACAGCATTTCATCTTGAAGAGGGCCAGCTCTCAAGGTGAGGAGCATTTGCCTGAAGCAAACATTATTTACATGGTGTGTGGCATTCAGCTAAATGGAAGGGAATTATTATTTGAAGAATTAAATCTGAAATAGCCGGACATGGCAAGAACCTCAGCATATACCTCTCTCTGTGGCATCTCAAGTGGCATCTTTTTCTGCTTTCTCTTCCCTTCTTTGTCCATGTTTCTACACTTCATCCTAGATGATCCACTAGTGACCATTGTTGCACACAAACTGCTGAGATCTTTGTGCACTTATACCCACAATGGCCTTGCTTACTTTCTTATGATGTGTCTTGCAGAGAAGAAATGCCTTGCTAAATCTGACTGCACTATTATCAGTGACTGTGGTTGCAATATTTGTAAATCCAGCTGCAATGGTCACAATGTTTTTACACTGCTGCCCCTTTCTCTTCTCTCCCTATAGCCATGCTGTGGCCCTCCTGTTTCACTGGCCATGTTCTAGATGCATTTCAGAGGGATGTGATGTGGGCTTGGAGGTGACAGGAAACATTTCAGAGGTGGGAAATATTGCAGAAATACTGGGGGAGTGCCAAATCTGGGAATCGCTGCAGGACAGTATCATGTCCTGGGCAAGGACACGTCCTGTCCTCATCCCTGGGCTGTTGCCATCAGCCAGTGCTGCAGAGGACCCAGCCACAGTCCTTGAGCTGGTCAGGGGCCTCACTGCAGGACAGACCACAGGACGCAGTGTCCAGCAGAAAGACCCATCCTCTGAGAGCACATCCTCTGGTGATATGACAATGTACCTCTTCCACAGAGATATAAATGTTATTTAGCACCACTTGTTAAAACCACCACACTCTGCTGAGGTGGAGAGGGAAAGGTGCTGAGAAAGCACTCCTTCAGATGTTTCCATTTAATTCTTTCTTTACAGCATTTGTTTAACTGAAAGGAAAAACACTAACTCTCCCATGGTTACCAAGGATGGAGAATGCAAATCAATCTAGCAATAGTCTTATTTATACAATGATGCTTAGACCAAAGGTAAGGGTTCTGCTATGTTTGGAAGTAGACAAGAAATAATGTAGGGAAATAATTTGAAGTTGCTCCTGAAATATGATATCTCTGGGCATGCTACAGGAAAAAAAAATTAATAATAATAATAAAAAAAAGCTATTGGAGAGAAAGAAGAAAGTGAAAATGGAACAAATGTCTTGTTACTAGCTAGCATAATTGATTTTGAAAGTGGATAGCGCAGAATTAGGGATTTCTAGCTCTTACGAAGTATTCCCAGTGATACAAACTACAGTCTTCAGAGTCAAATAATTCATACTAGTTTCATTCAAGCATTCACTCAGAAAGCCTATATAAAAAAAAAAAAATCTGAAATCAGCTTCCTTACAAAGTAATTTTATTTCTGATGGGAAAATTCCTGATAAATGGCACTAGACAGGACACCTTTGGACGGTAAGAAGGGTGCTTTGGTGGATGCACAAAACTGGGAGAGAGACCCCACCAAGCTGCGCTTGGGGAGGACGGGAAGGGAGGTCTCAGCCAGCCCTTCCGAACAGGAACCTGTCCAAAGAGATGTCACTAGCTAAGAGGTTTGGTCCTGGTGTTTTCAACAGGGTTACTGAAAAGGAAACAGATGAGGCCTGGATTCCAACATCGTATACATGTATTTAGGTAGATAGATACCACAGAATCACAGACTGGTTGAGGTTGGCAGGGACCCCGGGCCCATCTGGTCCAAGCCCTGCTCCAGCAGGGACACCCACAGCAGACCACGTCCAGGCTGGAAATCCCCAGGGAGGAGACTCCACAACCGTTCTGGGCAGTCTTTGCCAGGACTCCATCAACTGCACAGCACAGAAGTGCTTCCTGACATTCAGACGGATCCTCTTGTGCTCCAGTTTGAGCCCATTGCCTCTTGTTCTGTCCCTGTGCAGCACTGAACAGAGCCTGGCTCTGTCCTCTTTCCACCTCCCTTCAGATATTTTCAGACATTAATGAGATCCCCCTGGGCCTACTTGTGAGCTCGTGAGGGAGCTGCAGGCCGCCATGAGGCCTCCCCTCGGCCTGCTCTGCTCGGGGCTGAACAAACCAGGGGAACTCAGCCCCTCCTCATACGTCTTGTCCTCCAGACCCTTCACCTTCTTCATAGCCCTCCTTTCAACAGTCCCAGCTCTCTCAGCCTCTCCTCATAGGAGAGGTGCTCTGTCCTTTAATTACCTTGGTGTATATGATACACCACGTATATATATGTATATAATGTATGGACATGGGTGTATATATATGTGTACACATATATATAAAGTGGTACATGCACATATATTGTGTATATGTATGTATACATATACTTGCATATGCATAGCATTGATGATGCTGGTCAGAAGGCAGATAAAGAAATCCACTTTCAAACATCAAAAACAAGTTTTACTAGACAGATAGTCATTAACAGAACACATTAGCAAGGGTTTAGTTTTAAACATTATCACACACTGAAGCAGTTAGTTCTTACTCTTATCCTGAACTAACTGTAGATGTACAGCATAAGGCAGCTGATGCCAGGTAATGAGATTTGATAGCTGTGATCTTTCATGGTCCTATTTCCCAAGGCTGATGATCAGGTTTAAGAATTTGAGGGAAGATGCAAGCAAAACAGGCAACTTCTTTTTCCCCATTTTACCTTGCTTATCATTTTTGTTTCCTGCGTCCCTCTCCCTCCCCAAAGAGTAAGGCAGAGTAAGGCACCTGCTCCTAACACAGTTGTTTATTATTATTATTATTATTTTATTTTATTTTATGACTGGGACTTATTTTGGTTTTGCCAAACATCTTTCCTCCTTGGTCTGCAGCACTACTCCAGTATCACCAGATATCTTGTACTGCATTCAGGTCTGGGTCCCCCACATAAGAATGGACCTGTTAGACTGCATCCAGAGGAGGGCCATGAAGATGGTCAGAGGGCTGGAGCACCTCTCTTACAAAGACAGGCTGAGAGGGTTGGGGTTGTTCAGCCTGGAGAAGAGAAGGCTCCAGTGAGACCTTCCAATATCAAAGAGGGCCTACAGGAAAGATGGGGAGGGACTTTATTAGGGAGTGATCAGATAACGTGTCAAAGCTGTAAACTAAAAGAGGGTAGGTTTACATTAGACAGTAGGAAGAAATACTTTACTCAGAGGGTGGTGAGGCCCTGGCGCAGGCTGCCGCGAGGAGCTGTGGCTGCCCCATCCCTGGGGGTGCCCAAGGCCAGGCTGGATGGAGCTGGGGGCAGCCTGGTCTAGTGGAAGGTGTCCCTGCTCACGCCAAGGGGCTTGGAACAAGATGGTTTTTAAGGTCCCTTCCAACCCAAACAATTCTATGATTCTACAGTCTTTCCTCCCTTGTCTTCATCCTTTGTTCTTATCTTGCAGGTTTTACTACCTGCACACAACCATTTCCTGTACCCCATTTGTGTAACTATACCAAAAATCTGTTTGTCCCCTTGTGATTACATATTTGTAATATACCTATGCTTAGCTGTGTTACAAAATGCCTATATGTTGTTGTTGGTTATTCTATTTTAGTGTGCTTATACCTGTATTGGAGGCATGCAAATAGCCTGCTTAAAATATTTCTACTTTATGGGTGCAACAGGCCTCGGCTTCAGCTACACCTGCCTGTGCACTCTTAGATAGTTTTAATGGGTAGTCTAAAAGCCTGTATCAGAAATTGCATTTCTGAAATAGAAAAATTATATTATGTATGCAGTACCCAATCCAGCTGAGTGCTGAATGCCATCAACCCTCATTTCATCAGGAGCTGAGGGCACTTAACACCTCGCAGGGCTGAGATTAGAAACCTGGCAAGAAATAACCAATTGTAATTCAACTTGTTCCACTCTGTTAGTAATTTCCTGGCCTGAGACCATCTGCTGTTCAGAAGTAGCTTTTCTAACATTGTAGGGCAAGTCAAGAAAATATATTAGAACCGTTCCAAAACTTTCTTAGCACATTAAAGCTCTACTCCTATAGCAGTTTTTAATTATTTATAATAGTGTCATAGAATCTTAGAGTTCTTGTATGTTTGAACTGACTAAAAATACAAATTTCCATAAGCCATAAACAGAAAATATTGCAGAACCATGGGAAAAGCACTGTATTTCACTCAGGCATGAGCCTTCAGGGCTTTAGCAATCTAAACAGCTATTCGCAAACCTAAGTGTACCATTATGTTACCTCCTTGGGAAGTAACTCTAGTACCGAATGATAAGGTACCTGGGCACTTGGGAACAGCTCTTGTGGCCAAACAGACTAGATTAGAAAAAGGAATTCAGAGTGATACACTTATAAGTAGATTGTCTTAAAAAGAAAGTAAACGTTTGGAAAAAGACTCAGTCAGACCTAACCAAGGGATTAGAAACCCCAAAGGAAGGGATTGAAAAAGACAGGGAGGCTTATAGACCCAAACTACTCCACTATGTACCAGGCTATTTCACCAGACTATTTTCTGCCTCAGGTAGTAGAAATCCTATCCTGCTCCTTATGGGGATTTTCCTTGTGGTAGCAGAGATGCTTTGTATTCATCCTTGGCTTCCTTTTTACTATTTTTCTTCAGCCCAAATGAAAGTCAGGGTCAGATGAGATTATCCTAATAGTCTTTCCTTCTCTTAAACTTATCTCCTCAGAAGTTGGCTTCATGGAGATGGAAGATCAGGTCTGTTCTCTCTATCGCCATCCATCTGGAATGAGCCTTTCCTTACAATACTAAATCATATTTTTTTTTTCCTTTTGATACTTTTGTTCCAGCTCCCTGACCCTGCTTACACTGTCTGCAGCCAGGATAACGTTCCTTTTCCTATGGCAGTGACATGCTCCAGAGGGAGAACCTTAGGAACATGAAAGTGTAAAGCTCTTATTATGTAATAATCTGAGATCACTGGGCTATGTATCACTCTTATATACGAATTTTGTTTTGAGCTAAACTGGCTTTTCATTCCTCAGGACCTCAGAATTATGATGGAGACGTGGTTGTGTTCTGGCTTACACATATGGTTGCTTTAGTAACTAAACCTCATTCCTCTACTGCAAGCTCGCGTGAAACAGCTAGCATCCCTTTATATCACAGAAAATGAATGAAAAGGGGAAAAAAAATGAGGATTACACTGAAGAAAGAAAGAAATGACGCATCACTGAACAAGAAGGCTCTTCGAAAGTATGCCTGGAACCTACCAGACCTGATTTCCATTACAAAGGCAGTAATGTCTGAAAAGATGCACAGCCTGTGTGAACGGGATTTGCCCTTGTTGTTCAATACAGTCATATAAATACACATGATGCAAAAAGCAGCAAGTCACTGTAACCCGTTCGAGTGAATGAGCAAACTTTATCTCCCATTTCCATGTTTCCATGGTGATGGAAAAAGTGTGAATGACTAGTTTTCAGGCATAAAAAGGTATGTAATGCAAAGACAAATGCTGTCACAGAGAAGTGGCCACATCATTAGATAAATGGAACAGAATGAAACAGAAAACTCCATTGTAGAAAGAAGATACAGGGTATATGTAAAAAGAGAGATGTACTGCAACTTTCAGTGGAACTGGGGAAGGTAAGTCATGTCAAGATTCCAAATGGTTCAGAGAACAAATCCTAGTCTTTATCATCAAGAAGCCAGAAATAAGTAAAAAGTGGGATTAATATGGGGGAGAAAAAGAAAGAAAAAGAAAAAAAAAAGGAAGAGGAAGAGGAAGAGGAAGAGGAAGAGGAAGAGGAAGAGGAAGAGGAAGAGGAAGAGGAAGAGGAAGAGGAAGAGGAAGAGGAAAAGGAAAAGGAAAAGGAAAAGGAAAAGGAAAAGGAAAAGGAAAAGGAAAAGGAAAAGGGAAAGGAAAAGGAAAAGGAAAGAAGAAAGGCTCGAGCTTCTGTTATATCCTGGCTCATATTAGAAATGGGGAAGAAATCCTTTAAACAATAAAATCATGTAGGCCAAGTAATCATTTGTCTGAATGTGTTATGTGGACTGCAAAGTAATTCCAGGACACACACAGTCTGTCTGGAATCATTTCATTCCCTACCTTTTTTTATCCCTTCCCAATGTGAGAATAGATCTGAAATACCAGCATGCTGGTAGGTGATTTTTAAAACTTGTTTAGTTTTTTCTCATCTGATGCCACTGTCTACAGGCAAATACAGAACCAGTAGTACAAATGAAAATTACAGTCTAAACAAAAGAACATGGAGAATAACATCTTTTCAAACTCTTCTGCTACAAGCCAGTGGTTTTAGAAATGGGCACTGGCCTTGGCTATAATACCTATTTCAAATTCACCCTCCTCCTGAGCTACAATAGTCTTTCATTACTCTGGTTATGAGCCCTTCCCTTGTTATGACTTATTCCAAGTTTTCAGGGACTCACTATCCATAAAAATGAATAGTGGGATTTTCAGATACATTCAAAGTAAAGAAAAGTAGGAGGGGGGAAATTTATGTTTAATTAAACCAAGGTTTTCTAAAAAATACTGATGGAACAAAAATTTCAAAATTGTAACTGCACTTTATTTCCAGGCAGATTGGTGCTATCTACCCATTAAAACCCCCCTCTATAAAGGTATGCCAATTTTAATATGGAAGTGTCACTTCATAAAAAGTGATTTATTAAAGATTGAGATGAAGCTCTTTAAAATATCAAGGCCTGAAACATTTCATTCTGATAATGTTAAAATCCAGTGTTTTGAAATTAAATACATCTTATTTTAGTTTTACTAACTTATTTGCTTATTCAAACCTACCTTAGCAGATTTCCTATTCCTAGGAAATTTCAGAGTTCAATCAACCAGTTAACAAATAGAAAAAAAAATATCTGCATCCAGCAAAGAGGTCCATGGATGTTGACAGCTCCCCCCCCAATCCCCACCCCCCACCCCCAATCCATTCCCCCATTTATTTTCCTCTTCTTCTTTCTCTTAGAGTACTAATTCCAATGGGGAATTATTCTCCTTGATAGAAACGTCTTCTGTGGACTTTCAAGCCAACTTGTCTTTTGCCAGCACAGCCAGAGCAGCACAGAAGGCACAGAGCCTCCTAAGCAGCCCACGAGCCCTTTGAGATTTTCCATGGAAACTCAGGAGCTTTTGGGAAAGCTGGTTGTCACTGGTTTTATCTTTTCTCTGCATTCACAGATCCTTTGTTGCAGATGAGAAGAAATGTACACCAAATTATTTGTTCCACAAGATCTCAGATCTGCGCCACAGACCTCCTGCAGCTGAGCCCCTGATCACACGAACACACACATGCTTTGGTATAAAATATTCATTGATTATTATTATTTTTTTTTAATCTCAGTTCTAATCAAATAATGTTAACAGTGATGAAAGTTGATGTGCGTAGCTCACACAAACAAACTGGATGTGAAATCTGCTTAGCACAGTTGGGTGCAGACTTCTCTACAAAAGCAGAGTAGCAGTTTGCAGATTGGAGTAAATTGGGGGGGTAAACTGGTCCAGGGGTGGTGGTGGTGGAAATTCATGAGAAATAAAGGGAGACCATTACAGGGTGGGGCAACAGTCAGGAAGAGGTGAGCCATGGACTTATTTGTGCATGTACAGATGAGAAAACTTAGAAGGGCCCCAAAGAAAGAACTTTCTGGGCTTTTCTGCCCTAACAGGGGAAGGTATTCCTCTTCAAAGGAAGGAAAATAGCTCCGCGGAGGACTTACAGCTTTCTTCCTCTGAGGCACAGGGCTCTCATGTTCATACCAAGACGTGAACAGGTGAACATCTTGCCTGAGAAATGCCTGTTATCAACATTTTCTACTTATTTTAGAACTTTCTACTTAGTTCTTTTAGAACTTTTCTACTTACTTTAGACTTTGAGCTGTTCAGGACACTGGTTGGCAGAGTCCCTTGGGAGGAGGTTCTGAAGGGCAGAGGAGTCCAGGAAGGCTGGGCACTCTTCAAGAAGGAAATCTTAATGGCTCAGGAGCGGTCTGTCCCCACATGCCCAAAGATGAGCCGGTGCAGAAGAAGACCGGCCTGGCTGAACAGAGAGTTGTGGCTCGAGCTTAGGAGAAAAAAGAGGGTTTATAATCTTTGGAGAAGAGGGCGGGCCACTCAGGAGGACTATGAGGATGTTGCGAGGCTGTGCAGGGACAAAATTAGAAAGGCCAAAGCTCATCTGGAGCTCAATCTGGCTACTGCCGTTAAAGATAACAAAAAAAGTTTTTACAAATACATCAACACCAAAAGGAGGACTAAGGAGAATCTCCATCCTTTACTGGATGCGGGAGGAAACTTAGTTACAAAAGATGAGGAAAAGGCTGAGGTACTCAATGCCTTCTTTGCCTCAGTCTTTAGCGGCAAGACCAGTTGTTCTCTGGATACCCCGTACCCTGAGCTGGTGGAAGGGGATGGGGAGCAGGATGTGGCCCTCACTATCCACGAGGAAATGGTTGGCGACCTGCTACAGCACTTGGATGTACGCAAGTCGATGGGGCCGGATGGGATCCACCCGAGGGTACTGAGCGAACTGGCGGAGGAGCTGGCCAAGCCGCTTTCCATCATTTATCGGCAGTCCTGGCTATCAGGAGAGGTCCCAGTCAACTGGCAGCTAGCAAATGTGACGCCCATCTACAAGAAGGGCCGGAGGGTAGACCCGGGGAACTATAGGCCTATTAGTTTGACCTCAGTGCCAGGGAAGCTCATGGAGCAGATTATCTTGAATGTCGTCACGTGGCACTTGAAGGGCAACCAGGCGATCAGGCCCAGTCAGCATGGGTTTATGAAATGTAGGTCTTGCTTGACGAACCTGATCTCCTTCTATGACCAAGTGACACGCTTGGTGGATGAGGGGAAGGCTGTGGATGTGATCTACCTTGACTTCAGTAAGGCTTTTGACACCGTTTCCCACAACATTCTCCTCAAGAAACTGGCTGCTCGTGGCTTGGACTGGCGTACGCTTTGTTGGGTTAAAAACTGGCTGGATGGCCAGGCCCAAAGAGTTGTGGTGAATGGAGCCAAATCCAGTTGGAGGCCGGTCACTAGTACAGTCCCCCAGGGCTCAGTGCTGGGGCCAGTCCTCTTTAATATCTTTATCGATGACCTGGAGGAGGGGATTGAGTGCACCCTCAGTAAGTTTGCAGATGACACCAAGCTAAGTGCGTGTGTCGATCTGCCCGAGGGAAGGAAGGCTCTGCAGGAGGATCTGGATAGGCTGGGCCGATGGGCTGAGGTCAACTGTATGAAGTTCAACAAGGCCAAGTGCCGGGTCCTGCACCTGGGGCGCAACAACCCCAAGCAGAGCTACAGGCTGGGAGATGAGTGGTTGGAAAGCTGCCTGGCCGAGAAGGACCTGGGAGTACTGGTTGATAGCTGGCTGAATATGAGCCAGCAGTGTGCTCAGGTGGACAAGAAGGCCAACAGCATCCTGGCTTGTATAAGAAGCAGCGTGGCCAGCAGGTCTAGGGAAGTGATTGTCCCCCTGTACTCGGCTCTGATGAGGCCGCACCTCGAGTACTGTGTTCAGTTTTGGGCCCCTCGCTACAAGAAGGACATGGAGGTGCTCGAGAGAGTCCAGAGAAGGGCAACGAAGCTGGTGAGGGGTCTGGAGAACAAGTCTTACGAGGAGCGGCTGAGGGAGCTGGGGTTGTTTAGCCTGGAGAAGAGGAGGCTCAGGGGAGACCTCATCGCTCTCTATAGGTACCTTAAAGGAGGCTGTAGCGAGGTGGGGGTTGGTCTATTCTCCCACGTGCCTGGTGACAGGACGAGGGGGAATGGGCGAAAGTTGCACCAGGGGAGGTTTAGGTTGGATATTAGGAAGAACTTCTTTACTGAAAGGGTTGTTAGGCATTGGAATGGACTGCCCAGGGAAGTGGTTGAGTCGCCATCCCTGGAGGTCTTTAAAAGACGTTTAGATGTAGTCCTTAGTGATATGGTTTAGTGGAGGTCTTGTTAGTGTTAGGACAGAGATTGGACTAGATGATCTTGGAGGTCTCTTCCAACCTAGACGATTCTGTGATTCTGTGATTCTGTGATTCTGTGATTCTGTGATTTTACTTGCACCTGCCACTCAAATGCCCAGCACTCTGGAGTTCAAGCAACTGCCTTCAGCCCTACAATTAACTTTGTTTGAGGCTGACATAACTTACACTGAACTCAAAGTCTTTCATTCTGTGAGATTTGTCACTTCATATGATCAACTTAACACACACTGAAGAGGACTGCCATGCTCACAGGACATGGACTATGATTTAGAAGACCTCTGATTTCTAGCATTGCCCCAGATCCCTTGTGAACATAAACCAGTCACCTAGTCTGGGACTTCTCTCAATACACCTCAGACAAATAACAGGCGGAGGACCGGGTCTAAACCTGTGACATCGGCTGCACATACAGCAGATTTTGATTCATAGCAGTAGCACAGCTTTTAATCGAATCTCCTGATCATGTCCATTTTTGACACAAAGCAATGTTGTTTTGCACAAACTAGAGGGTGCTTGCACCAGAATTTCTCCCTAATGGAGCAAGAGGCACCAAAAAGGGATTGGTTCTTCAGACGGCCTCAAACCATGCTCTCAGTCAGGGACACTGCACTAAATTTAGCCCAAAGTAAAGCTCCTGAAGTGCATATAGCATAGACATATGGGCTTCATCAACAGCTACTTCAAACTACTCATCTGCTATGATTTTGCTAAATTGCTTACTAATGCAGACAAAAATATTGGCTCCCTTTACAGACAGATGAAAGAAACAGGAGCTCCGGAGCCATTCAGTGGACCTGTCCTGTGGATGAACTGCCCTGCTTCTTCCCTGGGTAGTGAGCTGATTAGATCAGAACACCCATGCCACCACCCCCACTACGCCTCCCTTTTTTTTTATTTTTTGTTATTATTATGTAGCTGCAGAAGGCAAGCCACATCTTTAATCTCCCCCTGCCTTAGCTTCTCAGCCTGAATACAGGGGGGAAATCTGCTCTGGTGACACTGGTGCATGTGTCAGCTGCCAGCAGGGCAGTAACTCTTCAGCTGTAATCTCCAGACGTTCCCCTAATACAAATACATCTGCAAGTGTTCTCAACAGTTCTCTTTATGGAGTTTATGTTGTTGTCTGTACTTGGCAAACCTCCTACAGCAGTCACCAGGATTTTAAACTAGGATAGGAGCCAAATCTAAATAGGGCTTATTCATTGAACTCCATCAGTAAGAAATTCAATAAAGCCAGATATGTATAGATGCAACTACAGTGAGAAACTGCTTAGAAAGAGCTTAGATATGTATCAGTCCTCTAGGGAGTAGGAGGGTCATTATGCATAGCACTGCAATTCTAGCTTGACTCATGATGTGCTATTATTTTATCCTTGCAACCTATGATCACATATTGTGAGGAACAATGCTCTGTTATAATGAAATATATGTCATACCTCACATTTTCTGTGCCATACAATTCCGTAGTATGAGACAATATGATAATCTTGCAGCAGAGAGTAGTTTTACAACATCATTATGAAGAGGAGTTATTTAATGAACTGATTTTTGTGTTCATAAACACAAAGTAGAATTATTTTTCAGTCAGCTCTTTTTATTAGTTTATAGTAAAAAAAAAAAAAAAAAAAAAAAAGAGAGTAGATTAGATGCCAACTAGTGGAATAGCCGGTCTGAATATATAGTGAGTAATTACAAGATCATTTCCCAAATATCTCTGGTTTATTTGCTGGGTTTTCCAGTAGCCAAGCTTTAAGCTAGCAAAGACTGACCCAATTTTAAGCCTGACGTATGTAAATGTATGTTTATCTTATTCTAGTATCTTGTGAAAAAAATGTGAGCACAAGTTTTGTCTAGGGTTTTAAAATTTCCTCTGTTCACTTACAATATCACAGTTCAGTAACTATCCTTCTAACGCAGAAGTTGAATGGATAAATATAAATCATTTTTAAGCATAACTCAGAGGGCTCCAAATTATGTGTCCTCAAGGACTAATTCTAGGCAATTTTATACATACAACTTATGACCAAAAATCTTTCAGTTTCTTTCATAATGAAGAGTCCAGTATGAATGCTTTTCAGTGAAAGAATAAATGAGATTACACTCTAACAGCACTGTCTCATGCATTGTATGATCTCAAAGTCATACTACTGTTATTTGGATTGTAAGCTTATTGCCTCGGCTTCAATTTCAACAAGGGATAATGTAAAAGTGGAAAGTTGTTCCGCACGCAACATCCTCACATTGAAAACCTTTTTTTCCTCTAGTGGTAACTAACTTTTTGCTTTATGTCTGCAGATGGCATAAAAGGGTTTGAACTGGGTTTTGTTTCTCCTTGGACTTCATGTACTCCAACAATTTAATATTTTTCAGCACAGTGAGGCCAGTTTCAATCTAGACTCTCAGTCGTTCTGAACCAACACATTTACGAGAGTTAAGATAATTCATGGCAATTGAGATTGCCCTACTTTATGTCAGTAAGGGCTTAAGATGTGCAAACAAAAATCTTAATTGGACTTGCAAAACATTTTGTTGTGTAAAAGTAAAAACAAACAAACAACTACTGCCATCAACAACAAAGCCTCAGTGTCAGTGCTCTAGTAGACAAAACCTAAAAATTATCCATTCATAAAATGTGCTTGATGTAAGATGTTGTAAACATGGAGCCGTATGATGCTATTTTATAGTCAAAAGTTGAGAAAAAGAATACCATGTTAAACAGAAAAATAATCACACGGAGCTCGTGACTTCCCCCATAACCAGTTTTAACATGGTGCAGCTCCACCGGCTTTGGTGATGTGGGGGTTATGCTCAGGGCCGGCTGCCTTCGGCAGATTCTGAAAGTTGCATTAACGTAAAATTCATTCCTGCTGCGTGAGCCATGTAGTGACATGCTGAGTAAAGCTACTGACTTTAATTTTCACCATTAATGGCTAAAACTAAAAGTAGGACAAATAATGCATACTAGGACAAAGATTTGCATGTATCCCAGAAAGTGACCACAATGTGGAATGCTGTTCTCCACTTACAGCACCCGGGGGAAATTCAAGTCCTGACAACCTTGTCTTCCTGTCCCATCCACAAAGAAGATCCCAAGGGTCAATTTTGACCCTGCTGAAGTCAACACAAAAGTCACAGTGACTTCTCTGGGTCACAACACCCCACAAAGGGTACAGTTTGCTGTATGCAGTAGATGATCAGAAAATGTTTCTTTCCATATGGCCCTCAGGAAAATCAGCAAGCGAATCTGCCTTCCCATTAGCTTTCTGCAGCCATATCCAGCAGCGAATTTTAGTGTAAAGTCTGTACAGTCTGATTTGGTACAATTGTAATCCTGCTTTGCACTGCTCAGATGACTGAATCCAACACAGAGACATGAAGAATCAAGGCCCAGCTGAATTGCTCCCTGAAAAAAAAAAAAAAAAGAAAAAAAAAAAAGGAAAAGGAAAAAAAAAAAAAGCTTGCAGCATTCTGATGAGAAGAAAACATATTTCCTGTTTAAAACAACAACAAAACAACTAAACAACTAAAAAAAATCAAACCACCATGACCAAAAAAAAAGACCTGATTAACTTTTTGAAGTCTTATTCCTATGTCTTACACACATCAGGCAACTGTTATTTCTCTAGTGGTGAAAACAAATCACACACACAGATTTTATGACTAGAAGAGGCCTCATGATAATGTAATCCAATTCTGTACAGACTTGTCACAGGACTTCCCTGTGTTAATTCTTGCTAAGTGATGATGTCAGTAAGTGACACAGGCAATTCTGAAGTCAATCTTTGTGCAGCATAATTGTACCTGTGTATTTAGCTTGCAATATTTCAAAGGCTCTGCATTTTAGACAAAACTGTGGATTCTCAAATTACATTTGCCACTGATGAATAAGGTGTAAGACTGCCTAATAAACTGATCTACTCAGTAAGCTGTCAAGAGACCAGTGATCATTCTAAAAAGCAGACTGAGTAAAAATGAATATTTTCTAATATTTATGCTTCAAAAATTTACTCCAACAAAGAGTAAGTCAAAGGAGATAAATTTAAAAATATGTAATACTTGGGACTTACACACTTAAACTAATATGCTCTTTGCTGCTTTCTGCCTAATAGTGGACACTACTGTTATTAAGTTGCTTCAAAAAATACCAAGGAGACAAATTAGTGTGTAGCCTAGCAGGAAGAGTATGTTTCATCATTGTATCAGCATTTAAATCCCAAAATATTTTTTCTTGCCGTGCCTTCATCTTTCTGCAAGTATGTTTTATCAAACCATACAACCTTTTCCAAGGAGAACAGGTGGCTCATTCTGTGAGTCCTCATTACTGAACTAGATATATCACGGATGGATAGAGTGCAAGGAAAGGCATTTTGATGGGGTTCTTCAAAAACTAGATGTTCTGACCTAGCAGATCCGTTGTATAGCTAATGTCTTTGCCTCTATAATGTAACAATAAAACCAAGGCAAACTTTGTCCATACTAACTCCAGAGGGATCGGTGTTGCTATTGAAGCAGGGAGGTCTGCCTGGGTCCTTTCTGCAGGGTGAGACAATGAACTCTTGTCTGAGTTCATTGCTATCTGCCACAGGTTGCAACACTCCCCTGCGCAGATCAGCAAGTGGTTCACAGCAACCAGTTGCCTTGTTGGATGTAACCCCCTGCTCTGCTTGCAAATCACATGCTGCTTACAGATACCTTGATATGCGGCGTGCAAATCCTCTGGCTGGGTAACCCAACCAAACTCACCCAAAGTGGGACTCACTCAGTTGAAGCTTCACCTAGTAATCAGGAGTGAGTGCCCATACAATCGGGTGTGTGCCCATACACCAGCAAGCTTACAGAATCTACAATTTGAGCAAAAAGTATGAAAATAGCTGTGAATAGTTCTTAAGGAAATAACTGTTTTGTTCTTTCTGACTCTGCTGCAACCAACTGGAGCTTACCTGTAAGACTAATTCTGAACTCAGTACAAAAACAAGGGGTCACATGGGGAAACAAAATTAATGCCTCTATATTTCCTTCAAATACAGAAGAAAAATATCACTGATAAACCATCTATCCAAATGCTGACAGTACCAGTAGGAAGGTACAATGAGGGAAAGAACAACCTATTAAGAATCTATATAACTACCTCTGAAGAGCTGTTTTTGTGTGTGTGTGTTTTTGTTTCTTTGTTTTCAGCCTTTTCTCCCTTATATTGTCATCTTCCTCTTTTTTTTTTTTTCTTTTTTTTCCCCTAATCATTGCCCTTAGGCTGCTGTGCCACATCTTGAAAGCCACCCTTCTCCCCATAGATGTTCAGACCAATCAAAACAAAAGCCTCACCTTCTGGATTACAAATAGAGTGACCAGGTAATTCACATTGCTATGCCATCGGGTAGCCCAGGATGCCTTTATAATAAAAGATGCCTTTAAGGGCATCTTTCCACTCAAAAGGGATCCCTGTCTCATGGGTCATGGTTTGTGTCCATACTGCCCCAGGCTCACCTTTTCCAGGGATGAGGCCTAGGATATTGCATGACTCCTGGCCTAGGTCTCCCACAGGCCTCTAGGGCCTCTAGCTCTAAGGAAAAAAAATGCTTTTTTGTTGTTCATTTTTTTGTTTTCAGTCGAAAGAGTCTGAAATCATTGAAGGACTGTATAAGATGAAGACCCAAATCCATCATGGTCTCACGTGTATTACTTATGAGGAGTGGTTCTTTATGCATATTTTGCTCTAAAAAACAGGCAGGTTCTACCTCAGAAGTAGCTTATTCAACTCAGAAAGAAGCCCAGGAGTGCACTGCCATACAGGAGTGTGGACAGTGAAGGAATTACACTCTGGGAGAAATGTAGGGAGATAAATTTTTTGTCATTGTATAATACCATCTGCCTTCAGTCACCTGGACCAGTCAGTTATCTCGGTGAGCTCTCCACTTTCTGCTTTATCAGGTTTCAGGTCATACTATGAGCAATCAATGGTATTCTGAAAAAATAATTCTCTAAGCAGGAAAATAATGCAACTTCCTCATACATCAGGGGTTATGCTACAAAGGGATGGTGGGCTCAGGCTAAGTGTGACAGCAGCTGTCGTGCACTACCGCAAAGTTTTGATACAAGCTACCCCCGTTTAATCTGACCACAAGCTGTTAGATGTTCCTGGCTATCCCAAGGCATCTGTCAAAGTCACCATTTGATGAAAGACAGGCTGGCTGGCTGGGAAAAGATGCCAGAAGGAGATCAGTTACATCCAAACCTGTTTAAATGACTGCTGCTCTTACTGGGAAGCTATTTTGAAACACTTTACTCTGATCCCTACTTCTGGCAGCTAGTTGCCATTCAAAACCAAGAAAAAAGCGAGCAGAAAATCCTTCTCTTGTGCCCTCTACACAAAAGAATTCAGCACCCTTCAGGAAAAATCAACCTGCTTTTAGATGTGCCAGCTTGGATGTATTCTAGCTGCAAAAGCAGACTCTTTGTAGGCTATTTTATCTTGCTTTCTAGCAAAAAAATTGAGCTTCTGCTAGACCCCATGCTGCCATAGCCAAACAGCTTCTAGTTTTAATTGCTCGTTTAAAATTAGTTTACATATTTCTACAGTGCACTACAGTCTACAGGACCGGCAAGTCCTGTATCTCCTTCCGACAATGAGCTGATTTCTCTCCCACATTCCTTGGGATAATTTGCTGTACGAACACACGGAACTGTTACAGGAGAATCTGTATGGAAATGATACAGCTTGCCAGAATGTTCAATTTAATAACCTTTAGAATGGCTACCCAAAAAAAGCACGATGATGCCTAAGAAAATGTTTTCCAACACTTTCTACCCCAAAGAGCCCATTGTTCATCGAAGCTCACTGGAACTATGCGAGTTAAATTCCTGACACTCCATCTCCTAAATGTGTAGCAGCACCAGAAAACCACAAATATCACTAGAGATATTTCAAAGAATAGAGAATATCATGTATTTCTACAAGAAACCTGCAGAGAGGCCAGGTTGTATGTGAAAGCACGATCTGCTATCGGGCCAATACAGATATTTATGTTAAGGGAACAGGGAGATTTGGACTGCACAAGAAGTTGAAGCCCCCTGACGCCTGCATCTGCCACGTTCGCCATCATGGCCCGCACTGTGCCTCAGCACAGCCCCAGCGCCCACAGACCTGCCCCGCTGCGCCAGCCTCAGCCAATCCCAGCTGCGCTGGCTGCCACGAGCGTGCCGATTGGCCCACCCGATTGCCGGCGCTTCGCCTCATTGGCCCCGCTCTGCGGGCGGTAGGGAGAGGGGCCCGGGGGGCGGTGGAGGGCGGTGGAGGGCGGCGCCTTCTGCGTGATGGCGGCGGGGGGCGCCGGGCAGGCAGCGGGGTGGACGAGGGGAGCGCCCGGGGGGCTCGGGGCGCCAGGGGGTGCCCGGTACCTCCCTGTGCCTGGGGACAGGGGATGAAGGTCCTGGGCCTCAGGGCACCGGTGGTACCTCGGGGCGTGCACTGAGGGTTGGGGCAGCTCCTTGAGGAAGTGTAAAAGCACCGATACTCTTCACATAAATCTGAGTGGTGAATAAATCTGAATACTGAAATTATCCGAAGAAAAAGCAATAAACTCGAGGATGTTTCGCTAGGAGAAGAAAAAGAAAGGCAAAATTAATCAATGAATAACAAATTATTTGCTTTAATTATTTGCCCAGAGGTCTGTGGAGGGTTTCTGTAAGATAAGCATCGTATCTGGTATAATAGAGATTGTAATCACTGCAAAGCTCAGTAAATCACTTTCTTCTAGACAATCTATGATGACTCTCTTCAGTAATTGGGAGTCTAAAGAAGTTTTTATTCCTTTTTCTGTGCTATTTCCAGTGGTAAAACGTCTGTGGTGAGAAGCACGTCAGCTCAGCAGCAGACACCCTTTGGTAGACTCACGAAGGCGCTCTAATGAGTCAAGGGGTTGCTCCATTGTGGCTATGGCCTTTTTAGGAGCCATTTTAATGGGGTTTTGGGAACTGAGACCACTGCAGCTAATGTTGTGATAATGATTTCATTTTAATTCCATGTTTTTAAACCTTCAGAACAATGCTGTTAAACCAGACTGTACCTCATTAGTCAAGGTTTCAAACCGTGAGTCATTATTTTGAAAGTCTGTTTGCTATTTTACTGTCACAGGAATTCAAAATGAAAAGAAAAAAAAAGTCTCAATTTTATTGTGCGCAAATGATCTAAAAATGAGTTCTAGCAAAAAAAAAATAAAAAAATCTTTTAATCCCCTATTGCCATTGTTTCTTTTTGCCATCACAATCTTCAGGTTTAAAAAGCTAATAAGAGAACAATTTCAACCTACAATACAGAATAATTAATAATCATCCTAATAAGATAGGATGTCTTAGTGCTTAAAAAAAGTACTTGGTACCAAAAAAATGAAGTTTGGGGTTCCTTACAGTCCTTTGCAAATTAATTTCAGTTTGGTGAAGTTTCAACCAAAAAAAAAAATCTAAATTTTTAATCTGAATTTTTGTCATGCCTTTAAGACATTTTAACATATCATCTCATTTTGAAATCGTAGAATCATTAAGGTTGGAAAAGCCCTCCAAGATCATCTGGTCCACCCATCCCCTTACCACCACCATCACCCACTGAACCCTAAGCACCAGGTCCAACCTTTCCTTAAACACCCGCAGAGATGGTGACTCCACCACCTCCCTGGCCAACCTCTTCCAATGCCTGACCATTCTTTCTGGGAAGAAATTTCTCCTCATTTCCAACCTAAACCTTCTCTGGCACAACTTGAGGCCATGCCCTCTAGTCCTATCACTAGTTACCTGTGAGAAGAGGTCGACCCCCAGCTCTCCACACCTTCCTTTCAGGTAGTTGTAGAGAGCAATAATGTCTCCCCTGAGCCTCCTCTTCTCCAGAGGAAACAATCCCAGTTCCCTCAGCCGCTCCTCACAGGACTTGCGTTCCAGACTCTTCACCTGCTTCATAGCCTTGTAGCAGTGTGTCTTCAAAGATTAAAAAAAAAATACCTGATGACCTCTCAAAAGGGTTTTAGATGCAAACAAAAATGATTGACAACTCAAAAATGTATTTTCCATATTTTTGTTTGGCCTATAAAGGAATATAAAGCAAGCTTTAAAGAAAGCTTTGCATAGCTGTAGATCTGGGCTGCATACTGCAGCTGTAGCATGCAGTACCACGAAGGACAGGGAAGAGGCAATTATTAGTTTTGGAGATGGTCACTTACACCTAATCCAGTGTTCTTGACAGGAGACAGATCATTCAGGCCATTCTTGATATTTACAGGTGGTCTGGGACGGCCCTTTCTGTTTCATTATACATTTCATAGTGCTGTGTTATACAGTAAGTGGGTGCGGACTCAGCCTGAGTAAATACTCACTGCATATTACTGCATATCCAACAAGCTGATCACATTGAATCAACATCACTGGAATTATTAAAGAACAGACAAAACTGGGATACACTTATAAAAACACTGACCATGCTTAACAGCTGCCTTCTTTGAGTATGACTACAGCCACTTTTTGGGAGATAAAAATAAAACATGAAACAAATGTGATAGCCAAAGCTGAAGAATGCATTTTTATTTTTTATTTTTTTGACTAAAAATGTTTTGCCATCAAAAACTCTACTTTGCTGCAACCACATGGGAGAAACAAGAGGTGATACTCTTAGTTTTGTAACTACATGTTTTCTAACATTTATTGTCTCTGCAGACATGTATTCAGATGTAATGAACTGAACACTTACAGCATGTCTGGATTTCTCTTTGGTTGCGTAATGACCATCTATATATCTCATAAATCAACAAAGTCTCTCTGTCATTTAAGAAATACATTATTTTTTGTTAGGGCCACATGTTTTCATGAGATATTAGAAGTTGCAGGTGGGGCAGAAAATGTGGTAAAAGTTGTCAACCCCTTACAAAACATAATAGATTGAAATTATTCAAGCTCCATCAGTGTTAGCTTTTTAAATGTGATAATTAATTTTTCCACTTTTAAAAGCCAAAACAGTCATTATGCTACAAATGCAATCTGTCACTTCACAAATTCTAGTAATTCTGTTTATGAAATGAGAAGTAATGAGAACATTATGAAATATTATGCAGGAGTTACTACCAAACAACAACAACAAAAACAAACAAACAAAGCAAATCCGTAATCTCTGGCTTAAAAGGAACAATATGGAAGATTATTATTTAAATCAGAAGCTTAACATGAAAATAAACATGAATCAGGGATATGATCTCAGTTTGATTCATGTCTATAAATAAAGGATAAGAAAATATTGAGGAATAGCCAAGCATAGGGCATAATGATCACTTTGCAAGAATGGAGAAGAATCATAGAATCATAGAATGGCTGGGGTTGGAAGATCATCTAGTTCCAACCCTCCTGCCACAGGCAGGGATGCCACCCACTAGATCAGGTTGCCCAGGGCCTTATCCAACCTGGCCTTCGGGGATGGGGCATCTACAGCCTCTCTGGGCAACCTGTACCAGTGCCTCACCACCCTCTGAGTGAAGCTCAGCTCAGCTCAGCTCTCTCAGCCTGTCTTCACAGGGGAGGTGCTCCAGCCCCTTGATCATCTTAGTGGCCCTTCTCTGCACCCACTCTAACAGCCCCACATCCTCCTTGTGCTGGGGGCCCCAGGCCTGGACGCAGGGCTCCAGGTGGGGCCTCAGGAGGGCAGAGCAGAGGGGCACAATCCCCTCCCTCCCCTGCTGCCCACCCCTCTGTTGGTGCAGCCCAGGGCGCAGTTGGCCTGCTGGGCTGCAGGCACACACTGCTGGCTCGTGTCAAGCTTTTTGTCCACCAGAACTCCCAATCCTTTCTCTGCAGGGCTGCTCTCAATGAGTTCTTCCCCCAGTCTGTATTTACTTCTGGGATTGCTCCAAATCTTCGGTAGTGTTCCCTAACATTGGTGCTGGGACCAGTTTTATTCAGTGCCTTCATCAGTGACCTGAAAAAGGGAGCATGCAGTGAAAGCTCCAAGTCTGCAGATGACTAGGGTTTTTTGATCTGTCTGACTGTGCAAAAGGTGAGGGACTCCACGAGGAACCTGCATCAAACTGAGCAAGTGGTCAAAAGCATGGCAAGTAAGCTTCGGCTCACACAAATATGAAGTGTTGCATCCAGGGGATGAGAACCTAATTCAATTCTAGACAATTCTGGACTCAGAACTGTCACACATGATTCAGAAAAATGATCTCACACTCATTATTGGTAGGTCTTTTCAACCCGTGTAGTAGTGCAGCCAGTATAGTCAAGGGAATGAAGCAGATACTCTGGTAGAAGAGACAAGAAGGCTGCAATTTTCGTGTTTAGACAGTAAATGATTGAGGTTTATGATGTCATGAAGGTAGCGATGTGTCATGAATGCAGAACTGCTCACCAAGTTACACAACCCAAGGATTAGGGAGCACTGACTGGTAATAGGAAGGAAGCTAGTTTCAAACAGGTAAAAGAAAATCATTATTTCTTATGTTTGCCATCTGCTTTCAGTAAAGAACTGTTTCAGCAACATGAAACAGAAAAAATTCAAGAAGAGAGAATTGGCAAGTAGGAAGATGCTAGCTTAAATAGCTTATTCTAAAGGGTGCATGGCCAGGCAGCACCATGCCTTTCTGTGAAATATGTGTCTGTCACCTGACTCTCCTCTAATTTAGGCTTGCTGTACCTGCAAAACTGTATCAGCCTGCATGCATCAATCTTGTGCACAGCAATGTAAGCAAGACTTCAGCTGAACTCTTGTGATACTAACCATTCAGAGGCAGGAGGTCAGAGATTGACCACAAGCTGAAAATCAAAATACTCATGATGTTTACACAGGACTGAATCTGTTACTGATGTCGTGCTTGTGGTTAGTTTAGATAGATCAAGTTAATCATTGGCTTATTCATATACCATTCCCAACAATATCTTCCCCATTCGTCCCTCACAAACCAGCAAGTTCTTGCAGTTCTAGCTGAACAGAGATGACTTTCAAACTGACTAGTTCGGTTACAGAACTATCTATGTGGACTGCACAAGCCATTTTAGCAGCTGACTTTTTTTTATTAGCAGTGTCCTTTTCTCCCTTTGATAAGCTACATGCCTTTTATAACATATGCCAACCAATCTGAGGGATTTACTTCTTAGCATGCTTCTGGGAAATGGACTTCAAAATACTCAAAAAACATCATCAGCTTACACAATGCAAAGATTTTGTGGCAAAACTATCTGAAGAGAGAGTTTATTTTCATTCTTCTCCCAAGAATGTGATGGAGCAGTCCCCCATTTAAGGGGGAACTGCAAATCCGCTATGACCAAGAACTGCTATGCAACCTGATCCTGCAGCCTGAGGGACAACTGGCATTCTTCAACCTTATGTAATTTGAAAATATGGTGGACAATAAAAGAGTCATTCTCCATGGCTTCTTTGAACTTGGCTGGCAGAATCCTCATGGGCTACTCCGTGAACCTTTTGTGGATGACACTAAACTGGGAGGAGCAGTTGGTTCCATCAAGGGTAGAGAGGCCTTGCAGAGAGATCTTGACAAATTAGAGGGCTGGACTATCACTAACAATATGAAGTTTAACAAGAGCAAGTGCTAGATTCTGCACCTGGGATGGGGCAGCCCTGGCTGTATGTACAGGCTGGTGAATGAGAGGCTGGAGAGCAGCCCCACAGGAAGGGATCTGGGGGTTTTGGTCAACAGCAAGTTGAACATGAGCCAGCAGTGTGCCCTGGCAGCCAAAAGGGCTATACCTGGGGTGCATCAAGCACAGCATTGCTAGTAGGTCAAGGGAAGGGATTGTCCCGCTCAGCTCTGCTCTGGTGCAGCCTCACCTAGAGCACTGTCTGCAAGTTTGGACACCACAGTATAAAAAGGCCATAAAACTATTAGAGAGTGTCCAAAGGAAGGCTACAAAGATGGTGAAGGGTCTGGAGGACAAGACGTATGAGGAGGGGCTGAGTTCCCCTGGTTTGTTCAGCCCAGAGCAGAGCAGGCCGAGGGGAGGCCTCATGGTGGCCTGCAGCTCCCTCACGAGGGGAGCAGAGGGGCAGGCACTGAGCTCTGCTCTCTGGGGACAGCAACAGGGCCTGAGGGGATGGCATGGGGCTGGGACAGGGGAGGGTCAGGCTGGGGGTTAGGGAAAGGTTCTGCACCCAGAGGTGGTCGGGCACTGGGACAGGCCTCCCAGGGCAGTGGTCACCGCACCGAGCTGCTGGAGGTTGAGAAGTGTTTTGACAATGCTCTCAGACATGGGGTCTGATTTTTGGGTGGTGCTGTGTGGAGCCAGGAGTTGGTCTTGATGATCCTTGTGGGTCCCTTCCAAATTGAGATATTCTGTGGTTCAGTGATTTTCTGGTGAAGTCTAGGCAGAGACACAGGACTCTTGCCTCTATTCAGCAAGCTCTCTCTACGGGATAAGATTGCATTCTGCTCCTTTATAACAGTTTTCACAGCAGTGTTTTTTGATTACACCACATTTGCTCCTTGTAGATAAAAAGAAATATTGTGAATTCTGTATGTTAAAGATCAAGACAAACCTAAATTAATGGTGGCTTTTCCAACTCCAAGTGTTCATGTCATCGTGTTCTTCACATATACAGTTTATTCTGTTAATTTTTAAACTGTTTTCTCTTTTCTATTTTATACAATCAGGGTTTTTTTTCATCTGGGGCAGATGCATTGCAACAATTATCTCAAGAGCATGAGTACCTGGTGTGTACCATTGATGAGAACCCATGAAGGAATAGTTCATAGACTTTGTAAGGCTTATTCTCAGACCTTTGTGATAAAACACTTTTACATGAAAGGAAATGTATCATCATTGTCAAGAATATTAGTAATGAGGTTATCGTAAATAGAGTGGGTGGCAGAGATGATATAAATGGAGTTGTAGAGGTGGCTTCATTCTGGGATATGTAATTATCATGCATATAAATAACCATTAACAGGTGTATAGGGACAACGAATTCCATTATCATGTGTTGTGGGAGCTGGGGAGATGTGGGTTGGAAAACGGGGCTTTCAACTGCAATTGGAGATCATTAGGACTGGGTGTATCTTGGTTTAGAGAGCTAAGAGCTAGGCTCTTAAATCAGGGTAAGTCACCCTGGATTCTGTTTGTAACTAATGAAGAGATATGAGAACATCAGCAGGGCAGTTGTTATATAGGTAAATCAGACGAATGGGCACTAACTGCACATTCCTCCCTATGGGCTCTAAAGGGAGCCCAGAAAACTGGCTCAGATTTAGATGTCTAATGTCTATATGAGGAAAGGATTTCACTCTAAATATATGCGAGCTCCCATGGAAACACTGGGGCTAAGGAGGATTAATGTATCTTTGGCTACTTGGAGGTGGAAGAAATGAGAATGATTCTGACTGTCAAAGTCCCATGCTCTTCCTGCCTTTTGCTGTTTCAACCGCAGTTTTAGGGCTGAGAAACAACCCTTACAGGTACAAAATCACCACGGTAGGAATGAAACCAGGATGGTGCTGTGGTCTTTGTTTTCTCTGCTGTAACCCACAATGCAAAGGGAGTAGAAAAGTAAATGAGAGTAACTTTCTGCTGTAAATTCCCTTTATCCTGGTAAGTGATGTGACACAAGTCAAAGTTCACAATGAATGTATCTTAGAAAACCTTCTGTTCATTAAGCTGTTGTTACTAGCAACAAAGGCTTGATTCTATCAACGGTAGTAAATAACTGTTCACACAACACATTCACATATTCGCTTGGCTCGCTCACACATCCTCTCGTCATTGCCCAGCTGGAGCCCCATTGGAGAGCCCAGCCTCAGCGGTCCGTTCAGAAGCAGGGAGTCATGCTGGGCTACTAGTGACTTCTAGATGGCTTCAAAAGGTCCCGTGGACTATCCTTTGTTTCATCAAATGCCTGGATAATCCTGTGGTGTTTTTCTACAAAGGGCTACTCCTCCTGGATGTGGTCTGAGCTGTACTGCCCTTGTTGGTTCTTGTGTGTGCTACTGTACTGGTAAAAACCTCTTGTGTTTTATATCTATCAGTTCTTGCAGATACAGCATGCCTACTAGTTTCTGCAGCTTAACAGTCCTTGGGAAATGTTCACATGCTGCCTTCTCAGTATGATTTTTTTCTTCTCTTTGGCTTGCTGTTTTCTGGTGGCTATTCTGCAATGCACACCAAAGGTAACTTTATGCTATTTTCACATCCTTTTGTTCCTGCAGTAAAATATTGAGGTAAGATCTAGGGAAAAAAGAAAAAGAAAGAAAAAAAGAAAACAACAACAACATCAACAAACACTGGCAATAACAACAAAAATAAGAATGAAATGAGAATGAGGTCTGGAAAAAAACTGCCAGAGAAAGAAAAATACAGGATATAGAAAAAAAAAAAAAACACCTTCCATTTAAATATTTTATCCCAGAGGAAGCTAAGAGTTGACTTGATCATGGTGTGCATGTATTTATGCATGTTCCTGTTAAGAAAAGGTTCTTTAATGTATCAGGCAAGGAAATGCTGAGATCTACTTAGTGGAAGTTCAAACTAGAATGTCTGAACACTAGAAAGCAATCTCACAAGAAATGAGGTGTTAACTTGGTATGGGAGATGTAATAGCATGTAGCAGACACTCTGTTGCTAACTCCCTAAATAATAAGTAGCTGTTTTTCTAAAAAATTTACCCTCTCCCAAGTCATAAGAGTTGATGCAAAAGGACAAAATCTACATTTTGCATTCTACAGTACCCTGGTTAGAAGCTGAGAGTATTGTTGCAACAGTCTGAACCCATCTGATTAAATCAAACCCAAATTGCCCCCAACATTCTCAGGAACAGTATTATTACAATGGAGACTAAATACAAAAAATAATAGTAATAATAATAATTAATAGCCATTAAATCTTTTCATCATAAGACATTCAGAATCCGCCACATTAACTGTTAAAGCCAGTTCAAAATGCATTTAGTAGAAAGCGTTATTTTTAAAGCAAAAGCTTCCGTTCAGATTCATTTATTTAGTCATGCTGTAAGGAAGCGCGTGGTGGTTTCGTGCTGATTGGCAGCTCAGCCCCAACATGTTGCTCTCTCACTCCCCCTCCTCAACAGAATAGGGGCAGAAAATACGACAAAAACAGGCTCAACGGTTGAGACAAGGACAGGGAGACCGCTCACCAATTACTGTCACAGACAAAACAAACTCAACATAGGGAGATTAATACAATTTATTGCCTACCACTAACAGACTAGAGCAGTGAGAATTAGAAGCAAACTAAAAACGCCTTCCCCCCATCCACCCTCTTCCACCTCCTCTCCCTGAGCAGTGCAGGGGAGCAACGGGGAATGGGGGCTGAGGTCAGTCCCTGATGCTTTGTCTCCACTGCTCCTGCAGAGTCCCTCTCTGCCCCTGCTCCCTGTGGGGTCCCTCCCACGGGATGCCGTCCTTCCCAAACTGAGCCTGCGGGGGCTGCCCACAGGCTGCAGCTCTTCATCTTCATCAAGAGTCTGGAGCACCTCTCCTACGAAGACAGGCTGAGAGAGTTGGGATCATTCAGCCTGGAGAAGAGAAGGCTCTGGGTGGGGCTGGGGGCAGCCTGCTCTAATGGGAGGTGTCCCTGCCCATGGCAGGGAGGTAGGAATTAGATGATCTTTAATGTCCCTTCCAACCTAAACTATATTATGATTCTACGGTTCTATAATTCTGTGATTCAAGAACTGCTCCGTACCACGGGGTCCATCCCCCAGGAGCAAACTGCTCCAGCACAGGTCCCACACGGGCGGCAGCTTCCCCCAGACTCCTGCTCCTGCGTGGGCTCCTCTCCACGGGTTGCAGCTCCGGCCCAGCAGTTTCCTTTCTTAAATTTTCCTTTCTTAAATCTGCTCTCCCAGAGGCCCAACCAACTTCACTGACGGGCTCGGCTCTAAGCAGTGGCAGGTCCCTTCTGGAGCAGCTGGAGCTGGCTCTGATCTGACTTGGGGCAGCTGCTGGGCTCTGCTTACAGAGGCCACCCCCGCTACCAAAACCTTGATGCACAAGCCCAATACAGTGTTACCCAACTAGAAATGAAGACAACAGTGTATCTCAACAAAGTTGACATGTCTGCAGAGATGTACAGTTAATTATTGACATGTTTCTATTAACACACCCATGCTCAGCCCATTAAATGGCCTTGTCTCACCAAATTATCTTGTAATCAGCTCTGCATGCAACACTGACTCAGCACAAACTGGTTCAGAAACAAACAGAACCTGCACAGGCAGAGGTCTAGCAGATGCTCTGGAGAGCCTGATGGGCTTCCTTTCGCCCTCTGGGTCTTTTTGGTACGAAAGGTTTCAAGTTAAATCTATAACCATGAGGTTGTGGTTGAATCACTTTCCCTCTGATACTGGGTAATTTCTGCCGTTAGCTGCATGCATTATGGCTGTCTTTCCCATCAGACCTTTGGAACTGTTGGGATTGCAGGGAGACAGGGAGGAGGAGGAGGTACATCATGTCTGTGTCTTTTTCATAAACTCTGGCTTAGCTCAACTATCTGTTGTCAGCCCCCCCACTCTCAGCTAGGTGTACATGCTTCTGCTATTGCCCGTGAAGGAAGACAGACAACTCCAAGCAGTCTTATCCTATTGTAAAGAAGGTACACAGAACAAATGGGATGAACTGCTTTTTGGAATTGGCTTGTGCTATTTCATAATTGGTTGGAGATGGAATCTGTGAGTTACTTTTAAACAGTGTCTTCAGTTTTATTGTTCTTTATATGCAGAACACAGTAAAGATCTCTCAGCTAAACTTCATGTCACCATCTTATGTCAGCTGCACAAGGACAGGGCAGTCAGGGTAGCAGCACTGCAGCAGTGCAGGGGGTGCAACACGGCACTGCACACAGGCTTCTGTCACCTGCTGAAAAAGAGTTCTGCTGCTGAAATCTGAGGAGAGCTGTTTATTCATGCAGCATAAAGGACAAATTGCTAGTGCATATGAGTGAAATCAAGTTTGCTAATGATGATAATTCAGAATAATTAATCCAGTTTGATTTCCGGAGTTAACAGTGCATTTTCATGGGAATTAAAACAGACTACATTTATTTTTACGTAGGTGTTCATAGGTGATTTCATACAAAACTACATCTTCATTGCTTTCAATATTTTTCCTTATTTAGGATATTTTTAACATATTCAAGAATACTGAGCAAGAATCTTCCTGAAGGCAGTACCACCATGGGATAGGACTAACAAGCTGCAGCTATATTGTGAAAATGTTATTTCCTTTTGTAAAGAAGGGTGTCAGATCAAAAATTATTTGGGACTATGCTTTATTTTGCATTTTTCCAGATCAGCATAAAGTGCTGAAAGGGACTGACAACTTTGAAGAAGCATTTTCCCTTTGTCCCTTACAGGAGTGTACATATTGATGTTTCCTATGAACTGATTGAGGATTCCCAGAAAGGCAGCTCTTCCATTTCTATCGTGGCATTTTTAGACATACCAGGGAGAGCCAATGCAATGCTCCCTCTACTGTCAGTGAAGGAAGAGTGGTCCTTCTAGGAGCAGTGATTCTCATCTCTGTGTTAATCACCTATTTTTAAATTATCTATGAATCATAGAATGGTTTGGGCTGGAAGGGACATTACAGATCATCTAGTCACAACCCCCTGCCATGTGCAGGGCCCCCTGCCCCCAGCCCAGGCTGCCCCCAGCCCCATCCAGCCTGGCCTTGGGCACCCCCAGGGATGGGGCAGCCACAGCTCCTCGGGGCAGCCTGCGCCAGGGCCTCACCGCCTGCAGAGGGAAGAATTTCTTCCTTACATCTAATCTCAACCCTGCCTCTTTTAGTTTAAAAAGCCATTTTAAGCCATTCCCCCTTGCCTTATCATTACACTCCCTGACAAAGAGTCCTTCCCCAGCTTTCTTACGAGCCCCTCTAGGTACTGTAGGTTGCAATGAGGTCTCACCAGAGCCTTCTCTCCTCCAGGCTGAATGACCCCAACTCTCTCAGCCTGTCTTCGTAGGAGAGGTGCTCCAGCCCCTTGATCATGTTCATGGACCTCCTCAGGACTTGTTCTAATACCTCAATTTCCTTCCTGTACTGGGACCCCAGAGCTGAACACAAGGCTCCAGGTTGGGTCTCATGAGAGCAGAGCAGAGGGGGAGAATCACATCCCTCGCCCTGCTGCCCATGCTGCTTTTGATGCAGCCCAGGGTATGGTTGGCTTTCTGGGCTGCAAGAGCACATTACTGCCTCCTGTTGAGCTTCTCATCAACCAACACCATTACTTCATTTGTCATTATGGTTCCAGGACTTCAAACACTGTGGAGTGGGCAGTAAAACAAATTTGCTTTTCTTAACAGATGCTCACATTGCCTCTTGCTGCATATTCAAAGTTATCCACAAGCTTCATAGAAATGTGGTTAAATTCTCTGTTTGAGACAGCTGGTGAAGACTAGTCTGACCAGACTGAATAATAATGCTGTGATAAATATGACTTCCCTTAGAAAAGACTTCAGAAGTACCATGTTTACCAAACCATGATAATATTAGTATCAAGGCTGCTCTAGTTATGAATTAAATATGATTTTTATTCATTTATTTTATTTTTATTTACCAACCTTGCAGTCTCTCTCTAGATCTGAATATGTAGTTGTGTTAATTCTAGTTTATTGCCAACAGACTTTCTGGAAGACTGTCCATCCCCCTGTTATAACCGTTGAGCCAGGTACCCTCTGGTACATGTCCGTGCTCAGAGAGTCAGAGGACTCTGGTTTTTGTTACATGCCGAGCAAAGTGCTTTTGATAAATAAAGGACCAAAGCAATAGAAGAGGAAAGTGTCATTTTTCAAAGTAAATGGTAGTCTGAAATGGAGATTCTCTGAGATCTGAACAGTTAAATGAAAAACAAAAAAACAAACAAAAAAAAAACATAAATTACATGAGATATAAGATAGCTAAGCAAGAATATTGATTAAGCTTTGAAACATAAGTATTTACTAGTAAGTTATTCATTATACTCTGACATAATACAAGAACTGTTTAGTTAGGGGAAAAGTGACTTACAAAAGGCTATATTTATAGCATAGCACAGCATGGCACAGCATAGCATGGTTCAGTTGGAAGGGACCTACAAACGATCATCGAGTCCTACTGTCTGACCACTTCAGAGGTAACCAAAAGTTAAAGTATATTATGAAGGGCATTATCCAAAAGTCTCTTGAACACTGGCAAGATACAATCAATAGATTTAATTGGTGTGCCAAAATATAAATCTAGATGGAGTTTATTTAACTCCAAGTTCTATCAGCAGTTATGGGATTACACTTTTCTGTAACTATATCACATTTACAGTAGCAATCTGTGTCATTTTCATGGATAGCTCATCTTTTAAATTAATTTCTTTGTGAAATTTTCATGCTGTCCTTTAAAAACTTTCTTCCACTTCCTTGAATTTACTGAAAACAGATGGCAAGACCTACTTCTCACCATACACCCCTGCCTGTATGCATATATAATGAAGAAATTTCATTACAAAAAAGTAGGCAGGGCGGGTGTGACAGCTATGCCTCTGAAGCCCTCAGGAGTGTACTGTACCAAACTCCAGGTGATGGAACAGATTAACTGGGTACCTGTTGTAGGATACCTTGTACCTCACAGAATTGTTTATGACACTGTAATCGTCCAAGAGCAGATGCCTCTTGCTGTAATATGCAACATTCCACCTAATATTTTGCACAAAGGCAACTGTAGGTCTATAAGGGAGTTACGAAAGACCTCTCCCTCTCACCCATCCCTTCCTGTGTGCAAGCATGTAGTGATACTCTTCCAAAATAAACCTTAGCCTTCAGCAATACAGACTACAAGATGTCCTGTGACAGCAATACTGTTTTTATATTTTGTAGCTGCACAGACTTTTTCTTTGCTGAATTTTCACAGCTGCTTTTTGAACCCATGAAAATTGGTAGCATCAAAATATCCTGTGCTAAGGAGCTCCCCAGGGAAGGCTCTATTGCACATCCCACTTTGCTTGTTCTGATACAGCTTCCTGCTGTCTACTTCTGATGTTTCCTAGTTCTTGTGTTAGAACAACACGTGTACTTTTTCTTTCTTACTCTGAATACATTTTCCATTTCATTCTGTTCAGTGAATATTCTGGAATCTGTTTATCAAAAAAGGAAGAAATGGTCGCAATGAACTAAAGACATTTCTTCCATTTTGTTGAACTTTTTAATATCAGATCAACAGTTCAGAGCAAATTTGGGTCACTTAAAAGTCAAAGAAAAATAGATTTGTTGAAGAAAGTTTCACACAATAAACAGTATTTTCTCAATTTTTTATATATCGAGATGAGTACACAGAGATTTTGTCACTGCTGATGAGGTTGGTTAAAATTTTGCAGTAATATAGAATAATAATCTAATATCCAATAAGCTAGTATCTGCCTGTGATTATTAAAATTATTCAATGCAATCAATGCATTTGTAATTTTCATGTTAACTTATATGAAACCTCAAAATTTCATCTCTGGGGAACCGGGACTTTCCCTTTTTCTATGTACAGTGTTTGCAAGAAATTGCCTTGTTGTGCAAGGTGATATTACCTTTCACAGGTTGTCGTTATAGTCAGGAAATGCTTTATGGCAATAAATGTGTTAGTTCTGAAAAAGATTGGAAATTTGACAGATTCTTTTAAAAATACTCAGTATACACAAATAAGAAATATGACGTATCTCTATGCAATATAAACTTCTCTGGATGTGAAAAGTCACTTTTGCCCAAGTGAGCTAGAAATGTAGTTTCTTTTCATAAGCGTGCATTCCTTGCTGAGAGAACTTTTCACTGCAAAACCTAAAATAAAATAAAATAAAACAATAAAATAAAATAAAATAATAAAATAAAATAAAATAAAATAAAATAAAATAAAATAAAATAAAATAAAATAATTTTGGAACAAAATCATGTATTTCTTAGGCAAATCTTTGATTTCAAAGGGAATTTCTGCCTGAATGATAATTATGTGGCAGTTCTACGTTCTTTTAAATCAATAGAAACGGAAATGTGGAATCATTTAGAGTCAGATCAAACTAGATAGAGGTTACAGAAGTTATTCCTAATACTTTAAAAATTGAATATTTTTAATTTCCCTTTGTCCTGGTTTCAGTTAGGACAGACTTAATTTTCCTCCTAGTAGCTGGCAGGGTGCTATGTTTTGGATTAGGATGAGAAGAGCGCTGATAAAATGCTGACATTTTAATTGTTGCAGAGCAGTGCTTACACCAAGCCAAGGACTTTTCAGCTTCTCGCTCTGTCCTGCCAGCGGGCAGGCTGGGGGTGCAGCAGGAGCTGGGAGGGGACAGACCCAGGACAGCTGACCCAAACTGGCCAAAGGGGTATTCCATACCATCTGACGTCATGCTAAACAATATATAGGGGTGGCTAGCCGGGGTGGGGGGGCCGGCTGCTCGGGGATAGGCTGGGCATCGGTCAGCGGGTGGTGAGCAATTGCATTGTGCATCACTTGTTTCGTACACACTATTATTAGTAGTACTATTATTATTATTATTATTGTTATTATTATTATTTTCCTGTCTTAATAAACCGCCTTTATCTCAACTCACAGGCTTCACTTTCCTGTTTCTCTACCCCATCCCAGAGAGGGAGGGGGAAGGGTGAGCGAACGGCTGTGTGGTGTTTAGCTGCCGGCCAGGTTAAACCACAACATCCTTTTGTTGTTGAGGTTGCAGAAAGGATGGAGAACATATTTCCTATTTCATTGCAATACACTTTGAATTATGGGAAGACTGGCATATTACTGATCTGTTAGATGATATCACTGTCTTCATGGGAAGCAACAGAGAAGTAAGGGTGATCAACCTTTACATATTCAACTCATTCACATTCTATATCATAATAGAGATATATCTGAATATAGGTTGGAAGAAATAATCACTTTCTCCTTCATGCCAAGTTCTTAAACTGGGATTGAAGCCATTGACTTGTTTTAATTAACTCTAATGATCAATTAGATTAAATAACTGTTAAGATGCACAAACTATAACTTTCAATTATCAAATGATTTTTAAGGCAGCTTGTTAGGATGCAAATGCATAACAGCCTCCAGGCAAGAGGATTCCACCTTGGAGGCAAAGGGAGCCTTTACAATGGCTTCTTTCATTTACAGCCTGACAGCATACAAGCATTACGGTGTCCAGAAGGAACATACACAGTCCCAATGTGCATCCTGCCCTGCAGTTATATGCAAGATAAAGTGTTACACAGTTTCATTCTTGTTGATTTAATTTACTTCCAATGTAGGTGTCATGATAAGTGATGACAGATTTGCCCTGTCAATCAGATTAAGAAGAGAATAGCAAAACTAATTTGGCTTATCAACAAGAGAATAAATCTTGTTGGGAGGTGGTTACAGTTTTCTTATTCATAACAGCTTCCTCTTCCAGGAGGATCTCAACCACTACATCATGAAGGCTTGTCAGGAGCAAACCTGAAAACCTTGCTCCGGTCTCTCTTTTTCTTCATGTGCTGAGAAAGCAGATAGAGAAGGTTCTGGCCCTATTACTGCAATAAACAGCTGTTCCCTCAAATCATTAATTCTTGAATGAAATAGTTCCCCACAGCTGTGGATTCTTTCAAGTCAGCTATGACAAAATTTTTATCACTAGGTGGTATGTTGATTTATTCATTTTTTGGAAAATCATTTGGCAACTTGGAACTGATTCTACATTTCAGAATGGCAGCCAAGGTTACTTTGCTTTGATAGTGCAAAGAACAAACAAAGCAGCAGTGTGCATAGACAAGTCTTTGTCTCCCAAAGCACATTGGTATGGAACACGAGATCCTTGCCCTACCCAGAGCACTGGTTCTGGGGCTGGAGGCATGTGTGCCTTGAAGCAAGAAGGGCCAGTAGTGAAGGCATTGACACAGGTCCTGAGAAAGCAGGAGGCACCATGTGCCTCTTTGGAAAACCCTGTTCTTATGTTGATGAAGCTAGCTCTAAGCCTAGATGTTACCTGCTAAGCCTTCCCACTCGGATAAGCATCTTTTCCTGCATAGCAAAATGTGATATAAAAAGCTGCTATTAAGGATGAGTTCAGAAGCTAAAATGTTTTCCCACAATTGCTGTGTCTTTTCCTCTGTTAACTCATTTTCAGTTCACATAAATCCTATTTTCTAAGCTACAGTCAGTGCTCACAGGCTGCAGATCAGTGACCAGACTCTGTCTCTGTTGGCTTTTGAGGAAAATTTTCTCCTGAATGGAAGCACCTCCAGAAGAGAAAGGCAGCGATTGATACCAACAGATTTTCATTCAAATTTCTGGTTTTTAGCCAGCTAAAGCTAGCTTTCACTTAGCTTTCTTTTTTTTCCTATTTCTTTTTCCAGCCCCCTCTCCTTCTCGCTTCCACCTAGAAGTGAAATTAGATTTGTTTTACTCATCTGCAGAAGTTGTATACTATGGACCAGTAGGTCCCAAGCACAGAAAGGGAAAGCACAAAAAATCCTGACATGCTGTTCAGAAAAACACCCCGCATGTCCCGTTATCCCCCCAATTCAACCTTACTTACCACCCACTGTTACTAATGTAATCAGATTTAGTTGTGAACCCATGCATGGTATGTGGTATGTCAGCACATCAGGAAGGGTTAGCTGGCCTTGGAGAAACCTGACGTACCTGACGTACCTGACGTACCTGACGTACCTGACATCAGTGTCAGGTTGTCAGACACGGCGTCACCTATCCTATCTCTACTGGAGTGCAGCAGGACTAAGGATGTGCAGCAGTTGGCTGCTTCCACATTTCACCACTGAGACTGCCCATTCTGCCCAAGGAAGATAACACGTCCAAGTCAGGAAGTCAGGCTCCCCAGGATGCCTCTGTAGCCAAGGAAGGCACTTCAGAGGGTGAGGCTTAACCTAGGCGATGTATATCACCACCTGGAGGATGTCCTTCACTGAGAGGTGAAGGAGGTGCCCAGACTCAATGCTCTGCAGAGCAAGTGCCCTTGTCAGGCACAGAAGCACGGCTGCCTCCTCAGTGCCCATGAGAACTCTGCAAATACTGGGAATTTTCACTTAGAAGGTGAACCAAAAGTCACAGGTAGGAAAAAGATGGTTAAAAAGAAAATAAATATATATCACTTATTAATGAAAATAGAAAAGCATTTTGTATCATGTTCTGAATTAGAAAGCAAGATTTAGATGCCAAAATTTCAAACTAAGATTTTCTTTTTTTTTTTTTAATGAAAATATTTCTATAAGGTAATGTTTTCACTTGAGATTTTGAAATCTCTAGAAAATAACCCATCTTAGCAATAACAAAACGAAACCAGAATTCAGCTCAAATTCACAAACTACATTTTTTAGTCACTTAAACTAGTCATCTGAAAACAAAAATGCACTCTGTTCTGTTCAGATGCACTAACCAAAAAAAGCCTTTGAGAATGGAAATGGCATTGTTCCCAAAATGCTAGAAGCCCGATGCTTTATTAGGCTTACTGATAATACAGGCAAGCAGCAATGTGCTGCTGGAAATGTTTCTTTCTCTAGCGTCCCGCTCCTCGCATCTGAATGCTCTGTGGGAAAATCTCACGCTAAGGTCTCACTGAGACCTTGTCCATGTGAGGTGGGTAAAGCATAAGGCTGCCTGACCGCTTCAGGTGATGTTTCCTATCCTGCCTGCTGTGTGGATAAGCCCATGCCCTGTCCGTGGCACTGGGCTTTGGGGCAGTTGTGCTGCTGTGGGAGGGCGCAGGCCTGGGTCCCACACAAGACGGGCTCGGGGCACACCACCCGCCCTGAGGGCCCAGCAGCCGCTAGGGCCCTGCCATGCAGTAGTTAGCACGGGTGTGCCGTCTGTTCTGACCTCAGTCACGGCAATTCTGGGGCTGCTTCTTGCACCCCCAAGCATGTCAGTGCACTAGTGGGCAGCACACGCCTTTCCTGATAGGGCCAGAGTAAAGCCCTCCTCACTCTCTTCACGGTGAGACCTTTCCGTTCATCATCCTCAGTCCCAGCAGTGGCCATGCTCACTGGTTCCCAGCGCTCTGGGCTTCGCTGGGCCCAGGCGCTGTGTTCCCCCTGCCGTGTGAGGTGCTGGGCTGTCACCACGCTGCCAGCTGGCCTCAACAAGTCTCTGCACAGTTCTCTTCCACGGCAGGGCCCGGGCAGGAACAGGAGGCAGAAAAAGGGCTGAGGGTTACGAATTTGGCCTGAAGAGAGAGGCAGGGTCTGGTTTTGCTCAAGGCCATCCCCTCTGTCCTGGTCTGCAGGGTCTGAGGAACCAGCTCACCCAGTAACACAGGATCCGTGTGGTTAACGAATTATGTCCATGGAAATGTCCTGTGTGTTCTTAAAACTGAGCTGTCCGTAACTGCTTTGATTACAAAGTCACAAGAGGCCTGTCAGAAAAAACAAGAACCACAAAACGTAAAAGAAAAATATATTCAGAGCCTTTTGGGGGGACTAAGCTTGTTTTTTAAAGGATTGCTCTCTTGCATTTTTTTTTTCATTTGAATACCAAATATAAACATCTTTCTTTCCTCATTTGGTGCTAATGAGAGAAGTGGGGTTCTCTGGACAGCGTGGGGTGGCATTCTGTCTCTCCAGAGACACCTGGGGTGGCTGGGGGCAGAACATTTCTGCTTTGGCCTCAGCTTCCCTTTGCTATGGTACAATGAGCATTTCTTCCTTCCCTCCTCGTTTCCTTTACTCAGGGCACCTACACGCACCCTGACCACTCTCATCCATCAGCATCATGCCACAAAGTGCCCCATCTGCTTCCTGGGAGGGATTGCCTTTAGCTACACGTACGTATGTAACAATGTCCTTAGCACAACAAGGTCCAGCTCTCAGTGACATCTTTGGGCTCTGTAGCACAAATGATTTCATGCAACATAAAAGCAAATATATCAACCAAACGAATTGTTCAATTCTCAGACTACACATTGTCAGATGAGGATTTATGTTATTTTTTTTCCCCACTGAAAGGTTATCAATCATGCAGCTTTACTGCTGTATCTGGCTTGTGGGATTAGTTGGGATCTATTCATCTTGCAGCTTTTCCTTGTCTCGAGGAGAGGAGTTACCTGCAGAGGTGATGCACGCTCAGTCTTGACCAGGCAAGATGCCCCATTTTATCTCATGCCAGGCTGCGGAAGCTCTCATGTTTGTCAAAAACAATAGCCTCGAGAAATGACAGGTTGTGATAAAGGTGTGTTCCCGCAAGCACAGCTTTTCAGGGAAGAACAGAAATCAGTGAAAAATAAACCCTGCTCTGCAAACACAGGCACCTTCCTGCAGCTTGCAGCCAGCCCCAGGACGCATCGCCAGCTGCCTGGCCTCGCACCAGAGCTGTTCTCCATCCCACGGGCTGTGGGTATTTTCTTACAATTTTGCTGTGTCTCCATCTGCATACTCCCTTTTCATGAACCGAAGTCCATTTGGCTGCACTGCACTGCTGTCAAAATAATGTCACCGTATCAGCAAGGTGAGTGTCAGGACGGTTCCCCTGTCTGCCAGCATGTACAGATACTGTATTTTGAGTAATTTCTAAATAGGTCACAGGTTTTTGTCAGACAAAAGCAGAGTTAGCTATTGTTATCTTGTCTGTTTTTACATAAATCTGACAGGCTGATTACGAGAAACCCCCATTACCTATTTGCCATTCACGGTGCAGCTGTAAATGTATGTCAGAGCTGTCACTGGCAGCCTTTCTTCCAGGATTTTGTAGTGTTGTAAAAATACAGAGGACCTTGCTCCTGGCTGAATCCTGACCTGCTGTATGGACTTGTCACTTGGGATCAAACCTGTCCCTTCCTTTCCTTTTCTCCTCTTCCTCCCACCTGGTTTTCACAAACAGCAATTGAATGGAAAGACTTCTCAGCTTGTTGTTAGTCAACGCATTATTACATGTCTGGCAGCCTTGATGTGGGTTGTTCTCCCTGCATGGCCATTCCTCCTGGGACTGATCAGAAGCTCTGCCAGAGTGATCTGTCAGAAAGCACTGCTGCAGTGAAATAAAAGTACCGGTTTTAATGATTTTTTGGATAAGGGAGGAATGAAAAATCTTCTGGCCATGCTGAATACCTGTTTTTAACCTGCCATATTTGTTTGTTTGCTTGTTTGTTTTTAAGCAAAGGGATCAAATAAATAAGGAGTGTAAGTTTTAAATGAGTGTCAGGAAAACATGACTGTCTGTAGCCTTCCATTGGTAAGTGAGCTTGCAGCGGCACGATGACCCAGGGCTCAGGAGTGGTCCTGCTCTCACATTCCACTGCTTTTGGTTTTCTTGGTAGGGGATGGGTGACCCTCTCTTACCATTCTCCAGGGAAAACCCCACTTCTGGGCCCATCCTCACTGATCTAAACTGCTCCATCATACAATGGCATGGGTTGGAAGGGACTTTAAAGATCACCTAACTCCAACCCCCTGCCATAGGCAGGGATGCCACCCACTAGCTCAGGTTGGCCAAGGCCCCATCCAGCCTGGCCTTGGACACCTCCAGGGTTGGGGCATCTACAACTCCTGGCAACCTGTTCCAGTGCCTCACTACACTTACAGTGAAGAATTTTCTCCTAATGTCTAATCTAAACCTATCCTTTTTTAGTTTAAGACCATTCCCCCTCCAGGCTTGTTGTTGAAGGGCAGAGTGCTAAGACATGTACCTCTGCAGGGCTTGGAACAAAGGTATTGTACAGTGTAAGTGCAGTTATGCAGTAATAGCTATTTATCGGTTTTCAGTGAGAATGTACGGGATAAAATCGCAGAGAACTGCTGTTCTGTGCCTGGTCTAGAGTTGGCAGTAGACTGTATACTTCTGAAGTTCTTCAGCAAAACAATTGTAGAGCAAAATTTACGAAGTCATAAACTTTAAAAAACTATGTATATGCATAGGTGTGTGTATAGGTATATTTGTGCATGCACACATATCATAGCCTGCTACTGCTGAAGAAATATAAAATGTCAATCCAACTAGTAAGAGGCATGGACCTGCAAGACTTGCCAGCACCCCTTAGAACTGCTGTACAGGTGTGTGTCCATCCAAAAGAGGGTAAAACGAAACAGAAATTTCTTACAGACAAGGTGGAATACATTTGTTATCCATCTTATTTTACTGTTTCCAAGTGTGTTGCTGTATTTTTTGGAAATGATTTATATTATGAAAATTTATTCTGGTTATACTTGCAGATCTAGTCTTTCTCACCTCCCAAATTGCTGCTTTACCACCAGGAGAGAAGTGCTGTGATTGGGGTAAACATATCGCTACTTGATGAACAATTTTATTCTGTTGAGAAATAGATCATGAAAACAACAGTTCATATCACTCTTATGAGTCTCTTTCTCACTACTTTTTTTTCTCCTTTGGGCCAAGAAGTTATTAATTCTCAGACCTTCTACAAATAAAAGGCATTCTCAGAATATAAGAAATTACTCAGAGCTGCTGTTTAAGTGTGTGACTTTTCTGACTTTTACATCAATGAGAGTGTTATCCAATTCCAAATCATTTTCACTAAATACATGTAAATTTTTTTTCCACATTACCTGGGCTTCAGAAGAATGGTGAACTCCAGTGCAGTGACAGAAAACAATAGGTACAATTTTAAAAGTAAGTGATGGTGGCTTTTTAAGTTGCTGTGGGCACTGTGGCTCCAGTTAATCAATTAAAGTAAACCTCACAGTAGAAAATGCAATAATTTCAGTTATTCTGAATTTAAAATTGACAAGCGTGAATACAAAGGAGCTCTGTTGATAAGTGAACATGCTGTTGAGTCCAGGTGTGTCAGTGCAGAGCCAGGTCTTGCTGCACAGGTACCTCCCAAAAGAGACCTGCACCCAGGGCTTGGAGCAGAGCTACACTTTGCCAGTAAGTTGCCTGCAAACAATTTCAGCTGAGCCACGCTAACACTGGTGGTTTTCAGAGTTCACTTGCATTTGGAATACATCAATCACTTCCTTACACCTACCTTTCTTTAACTACTCAGGAATTTGCCATTATCAGAGTTTAAAGGGGAACAAAGAGCAAGTTTATATTATCTGTGACTTAAAAACAAGTTAGAGCAGGGAGGCCACCCACTAGATCAGGTTGGCCAAAGCCTCATCCAACCTGTCTTTAAGCGCCTCCAGGGATGGGGCATCCACAGCTTCTCTGGGCCTCACCACTCTCTGAACGAAGAATTTCCTCCTAATGTCTAATCTAAATCTATGCTTTTTTAGTTTAAGACTGTTTCCCCTTGTCTTATCATTATCTACCTGAGTAAAGAGTCTCTGCATCCTTTTTATAATAACCCTTTAAGTATTGAAAGGCCACATAGTTTATGCTTGCCTTATAACACACGGTGGGTATGCTCTAACCCCTGCCCCCAAATTTGGTCCCCATTTATTACCCAAAGAAGCAAAATTATGTGTCTGAGTTCATCTTTTTCATGAACCTGCAGGCTAGTTCGGTGTTTCCAGTCCATAACATGTGATGCTTATGTTGTGGTTGCAAGACATATTCTGAAATCGCTTTCTGTAGATGTGTTTTGTTTGGTTGTTTGGTTGGTTGGTTTGTTTTAACACTGGAAACAGAATCATTTCATCACACTGCTTCTAATTTCATAAGCTGATTCCTCCATATCTCCAATGTTGCCAGAAAAATTGTGAACTTGCGGAAAACCCAGTGGCAGCTACATATGTGCATTTCCATGGCTCAGTCCCCACGGGATCCTAGACTGTCAGGTTTCTTTGTGTGGATCCCATCAATGTGAGTTCTCTGGAGACTGGTTTTACAGGAGAATACAGAGAAATAGTTCCCTCCCTTCTCTTGGTATTGCTTAGTGCAGTATGCAGCTGATGTCATATGAAAGGGGGGAATAGGGTAGTCCTGGGTCACACCAATCCCCCTGGGGAGACAACTGAAGCGGCAGACACAGGAGAAAAAATCTTGGAGACCACCAGCACTCCTGGCTGCCGCCACAGCAGAGCGGGGAGGATGGCAACATGCTCGTTTGCAGACAGACCGTCACAGCATGGAGGTGTCAGGAGTGGTTGGATCCCCTTTGTTTTGCAGTGTTTGCTTTAGGTGGGGAGAAAGTCCTTTGAAAAGTACCTTTGAAAGTGCCCTTAAAGAGTTTGTGTGACCCTGCATTGACTCAGGAGCCAGAAGCAGGGTGCAGGACAGCAGTATCAGTGCTACACCAAAACCAGGGACCTGGCCCACCAGATCTTGCCTGGACCAAGAGCAGAAGTGGGGATCCATCTCAGCTAAATGAGAGCACTAGCAGACCCGCCAGGGATGGATATCTAGTCTAACTTTTGTTTGCTTTTGTCTTAGATTTGAGACAATTGGGTAATTCCTGAGCAAAGAGCAATGTTTTATGTATATATACACAAGGCAAGCATTTAGATTCAAACTGCTTTATATAAAGAGCAAATGTATTTTGGTAATACTCCTGGACACATCCTGGACACATCCTTTTCTGTCTAGTAACTGTAGGTAATTATTAATACGGGTATGTATGTCTGTGTGGGCTCAGGAAGTTTCACAGGTGGAATGGTTCCAGCTGTCCCCAGCTCATCTCTTGACCCCTTGTCTCGTGGTTGAGTACTTCTTGAATGTAAACTGAATTATAATTGCAGATGGAAAATTCTATTAGGATCCATAATTTCCAAAGCAGCTATTTCATTTATAGGCATTGTCTTAAGAGAATAAATGCATTTTTTTTCCTGTTTTATGGGACAATGATATTCTAAACCAGAAACTTGCAAGGCAGTTGAAAGAAGTGGCTAAGGACAAGCTATAGGAAAATTCCTTTAACACCCCTTGTCAGTATTGATGTATTCACAGTACGCGAGTATTTCTGGAAACCCATTTCTCCATGTAAAAAGGAAACTTCTATGTGCAAAGGAACAGCCAGATCTCAAAGTGAACAACTGAAGATCTGAATCTGGAGGCTATCAACTGAAGTCATATTTTTTGACACGGAGACAGCGGACTAGGCTCTTAGGTAGCATTTTTCAGTATTGTTGACATTTGCTACAACAAGTGTCCACAATTCCAGTGGACCTTGTCTGTGGTGGATAGGTGGTGATTGCTAGGGGCTGAGAGAAGGGGAGCCCATGGCCCCTTCCCTGAGTCCTCCCTGGTGCAGAACCAACATCCTCCATGGTGGGAGTGGGGATACTTTTCCAGCTTGGTCCTCACAGGCAAATCCAGGCAGCAGCCAGTGACGCCAACATGATCGAGTGTGGGCTATCACCCCCTTGAAGCGGGGAGGGCAGAAGCAGCCAGAGGTCCCTTTTCACAACACCTCTATGACAGTGATACCGTGCCATAACTGGCGTGTCAGAAAACACGGGGTGGCAGGACATCCTTACAGTGACTGAGCTTTCCCAGGGCAGGCACAAAGCACGGGGTATTTTCTGTTAAAATTCTGCTCAGTCTTCAAACGGGAGCTAAACACAGCTGAAGTGAAGCAGCTGAAAGCTTTCACAGTTTTCTGCGAAGAGGTGTGAGCTTCCCCCACGCTCTGCAGGCACTCGACATGTATTTTTAGCTGATTCTGTAACAAGGGTGCATGTGGGGAGACATTCATGAAAACAAAAAAAAGTCTGTGGAAACTTGATTGTGACCCTAAGAGAGGATTTATTTATCATGAGAATCAATAATTTTGATATTTTTTTTTGTTCAAGCATCAAGAGCTACAGTATCTATTGAGCCCATTGAGTATTAATATTTATGAAGAAAAGAATTTAAAAGAAAATGAGAACATTCCATGGATAATTTAGATTAGATATAGAAATGATTAGTTTTATTTGCTTTAATAGAGAGATCTAATTTCACTGCTACCTAATATTTAATATTGTTTCTCCCTGCCTTGATTTTTTTAGCTTTCCATAGTACTGAAAAAGAAATAAGGGAGGAAAAAGAGACAAAGAAATGCAAAGTAAACCAAAAATAAGGGTGTTCAATCAGGCAAGAAAAAAAGCTATCTAAAGTCCCACGAATAAGGTCAAGCAAAATGAATCATATCTTTTTCATTCAAGAAATGAATTTTGCTTCAGGCATTAAAATGCAGTCTTAAAATGTTTGAGACATACTTACTATTCTTCTTGCTAAAACTCTTCCATTTTTGTCTGATCTGATTGCAATTCCAGAGCACATGTATTATTAACAGAGGTTTTCTTTGTAACTCAACCTGTTCTTTAATCTACTTACAGAGCAAAGAGACTGGATAGCCCCTATCTGATGCCTGTAGATAAGGATACATGATGAGGCTCCAGAAAGGGCTCATGCAAGCAACTAAAAACTCTTCGTTCCTGGAGGTTATTGAGACTCAGCTGGCCAGTGCCCTGAGCAGTCTGGTATGAATGCAGTGTTGGTCTTACTTTGGGCAAGAGCTTAGGCTAGGGACATCCTGGGGTCCTTTCCAACCTGAACAAATGTTAGTCTGTGATTCTACAACTACAGAAGAGTACTTTAACTACTATATCTTTGGTTAGATACATGATTTTCCTTACCAGAAAGAAACACCAAAACATTAATTAATTACAGACTACCAAAAAAATAAAAAATAAAAAAATAAAAAAAAGCAAACAAACAACCAAAAACCAACCAACCAAACAAAAAACAAACCTCACCCACTTCCCAGCTGTCAATTAAATAGGTGCTTCAGTACTTTTTTTTTTTTAATGAAAAAAATTAATAGCCCCCATTTTCGCTCCAGTGCCATACTGGGCTGTTTGCAGGGTTCTGTGACCCATCTCAACAGAGCAGGCAGCATCACACAGCGACCCTGCATGAGGACTCCCCTGGCATCCTGCCTTCTGGTGCTTGTGTGGACACGACTTGTACGAGGGCTATCAGATTAGAAGTGAGGAAAGAAAGCCAGATATCTGCTGGGTGCCCTTACTTTGTGGTGATGCACAGGGAGGAGAGGACAAGTTGCCTCCCCTAAAGGTTTTATTTATAATAACTGATCACCCCAGTACACTGGCTGGGGAGCTGCTCCCAGAAGGTGAATTAAAGCTGTCCCAGCTCACTTCAAAGTTTCCATGCCATGGCAGATCCACCATGGGTCTGGGGAATGCTGTTCTGCTTTTTATCACTTTGCACCAAAGGAGCCTGCATCTTATTTCTGGGATGAATTCACAAAGTACCAGGCTCCAGCTGCTGGGCTTTGGGATGCCTATTTTACCAGACTGCTCCCTGTCAGAGCTCTTCAGTGACCTTCTTGCACGTGTCCATCCAGGTTACAGTAGACAGAAGTTAAGAAGTGATCTCCCAGTGTCATGTCACTGTCTTGGTTTTGCCCCAGGTTTCTTTCTGGGGTTTCAGACATCTGAAAGTGCATATTCTGCATTTGAAAAAAACAGGGATTATTATAATTTTCCCTGCTGAATGCCTCAATCACTGAATGCTCTGGTAGCTCCATGTAACAGTGTACAAGAAGAGCTTTTTTCCATGTGAAACTTCACAAGGGTCACTCACAGAGCTCTGCCCCTCTCTGTCCCCAGCGGCATCTCCTCAGCCCAGCTGCGAGCCACCACGCTGCACCGCACCCAAGGTGCTCCAGAGCTGACCCTGAAAACAAGAACTCTCTTTCTGATTCAATGACAGTGAAGTGAAAAGAAGTACAATTCATCATAGACATCAGATTTATCTTATTTGTCATGCTTTTGACAGCATTCCTTGCTTAAATGCTCTTTCAGAGTACCAGATGTTAATGCGACAGAAAATAATCTCTGTCAGTGCTCGTCTCCCTTTACTTCTTCACTTGGACACAGCTGATCCATCACAGAGTCTGACCTGGCTGTGAAAGTGACTTCTGGCTCTCTAGCCTCAGCCACAGAATAATTCACTATTCAGGGAGAGTGGCCTGAATCTGCTGGACCCATCCTGTGGTACACAGGACAAACTGCACCGAAGCCAGGGTCAGCTGGGGTGAGGTTAGACAGTGCAGGACATGGGAACAGCCTCCCCTGAGCACCTGAAATGGCCAAATGGCTTTGGTGATTGGTCACTCGAGCAGCTTCAGCACAGAACCTGCTCCCACAGTGCGTGGCTGTGGCTGCAATTAGTCTGGCTCACCGTGTTGGCTGCCTTGTCCCCTCTGCTCCCCAACTCACAGCCGTTGTGCACCCTTCTGTTTTCCCAGCTGGTTCAGGGGCGCTCCGTTAAAACCCCCAAATCCACTAACAAATAACAACAACAACAAAACCGAGAGAAAACATATGCAGAGCACACCAAGGTAGCCGTGTGTGCCCACAGCAGGCTCCCAGCACGGGCCGCTGCCCACCGGAGAGTGCAGGGCGCGGCAGGGCGGCACTGTTTCCATGGGTGGTGCATGGCCTCAGCAGCGCTCAGTGCCTGGGCTGGCTTCCCTTCCATCTCGACAGCGCGGCAGGAGGGAGGTGGATGGCAGGACGTCTGTCTGTCTGCCAACAGTTCGGCCTTGCTGCTAAACGCCCGTGTCGGCCCTGCTCTCGGGAGGCAGCGTGGCTGCCGCAGGTCCCACGCTGTCGGCTCTCTGGCGCTGTGCAAGCCCACGGCTCCTCAGAGGAGGCCGACACTCAGCATTCGTTTGTTGTTTCAGCCTTTCCAGGCACCGTCTGAACTGCTTGCGTGGGTGGATTTTTCACTCCAGGAAGACTGATGCTCTTTTCCTTTATTACATAATCCTTTCAGTAATAACACATCTCTGGGTAGCACCACACCAGCTAATTAGTTTTTTTAGCAACATTGTACCGAGTTTTATTTGCAAACAAGCAAACAGAAGTATGGCAGTGACTGGCAGGAGCAGAAGGGAAGTGAGAAAGGGGGAAAACACTGAACTGAGGAAATGGATGTCTGCTGCTGAGCCACAGAGACGGGACTCAGCGGCTCGGCTCGCGGGACCACGTTTGTTCCTTGTCCCCTGGATGAGCATCCCATGCTCAGTGTGACAGGGGGTATGTGCCATCCCCTGCTGTTCTGCAAGGGCTTTTCCTGCCCAGTGCCTTGAAAAATCTGCCATAAGTGCTTGCAGAGGGAACTTCCACAGCAGGGAGGGACCCAGTGTGGGGAGATGATGTCCCAGCAGATGTGGTGGTTCCTCAGAGCTGTTCAGCATGCAGAGGTTGCAGGACTGGCAGGTCTTGGCTGAGCCAGACACAGGAACAAAAACAGGCATGTGAAAATGGTGAAAAAGGAGGGATGGAGGAAAGAACAGATATTGCTCTGGAAGACCGAAACAGTGTTAAATGCAAGGCCACTGTCTGCCACTGCATTGCCATGGGAGTCTCTGAGGAGCTGCTTGTCAGCATTCATAGCAAGAAGGCTCTTCGTCAGCAGTCAGGGTTTGTTAGTCCTGGGTTTGTGCATGCAGGGACAAGGGGCAGTTGGGCGCACTGCAATCCTGGAAGGAAAAAGAGAAGAAAACAGCCTGGGATTGAGGAAAATCCAACATTTTCAAGAAAGCCCAGTCAGGTCAAGGAAATGCTTTGGGAAGTTGACTTTCTGTGGAGGTGTGTGAGCTTGCTGCAAGGAAATAGCTGTAAGAGACGCCAGAAATCCTTAGGCATGAAGGCAGGCATTTGAGGCAAGCATGGGTTACGGCTCTATGGCATTTCTGCTCTTGCTTGCTCTTCTGTCTCGGAAACACTTATAACAGTTTGAATGGCCTACCTTTCCTTTAGCAGTTATGAACAAATATCAAGGCAAAGGAAGATTTTTATTTTTATTTTTAAATCTTCTATCTCCTCCTACTTGAGCATAATGCAATAGATTTTAATCAAAACCACTTTGGGATTTTTTTTTCTCAGTGTGGTTGCTTCTGCTCTTTTTGGTAAGCTGGGAAGGAAACTGCTGTGTGCAAGTACAGCTCCCAGTAATACACTTCATTTCCAATGGAAGACGATCCTTGTGACTGAAAATAGTTTAGGAAGAACCTTCCCTAAGGAAAACAGAAGTTAATAACAGAGAAAACCAAACAGTGGAGTCCTTCTTTGTTCTCAAGCAGAAATGCTTTTAAAGTGCCCAGCAGTTTGTGCCAGCGGGGCAGGCACCCCCGGCTCCACCATCGCCCTTCCATAGGGTGGGCGCTCAGCCATGGCTGGGCCGGCAGCGCTGCGAGGGGCAGCGGCGTGTGGTGGCCCCTGCCCCCCAGCCCAGGGCAGGCTCTCGTCATCAAGTGTGGGCTTAAAAAGTGCCCTCCTCCCTGAACCTGCTAGCAGCTTTCATTTGTGCCCGTTCATTTAAAGAGAGCCTAACTGCTCTTCAGTTTCCCGGGAAGTCCTGAGCCTGAACATAATGCCTTTTGTCAACTTTCTAGCTTTCACTGGAAATTCTTGCACCAGGGTTTTGCCATAACAAGTCCACATAGAAAAAGCTATATATTTTTCCAATACAACCCTGAAACTTTCTGTCTTTGATGTATACCATGAACAGTACACATTTTTAACCATTTAATAGGAATTTTAAATGCAAATTCTGTGTTTCCAGTTCCTAAACAAACATTTCTTCTTTCTGTAGATGTGATTTAGCTGTTTGCTCTGTCAGATTTCATTTCGACTACAATGCATACTTTATGTGGATATTTTTTCCTTTAATCATATTTTTAAAATAAAAATCATCCACATGAACAAGACTAAAAACCTTTATAGCCATTCAGAAGAAGAATTTCCAGTGTTATTCTCATGCTTTATATCTTTTAATTTATTTTCAGAATATTCTTAGTGTAATTATTTTCTTTGGAGATAAGTGGTGATCTTGCGAGAAAAACAGAAGTGGGGAGAGGGAAATACCCTCCCTTTGTTTGCTGCCTGCCCCTTCGCTCCCCGTGAGACAAGCTGCCCATCTCTCTACTCAAAGGTATATGGCTCAAATGAGCTGGAAAACAGCTCAGTCTGCTTGAGTGAGGCTTCACCGACAGGAACGAGCTCTCAGCGGGTGCACGTGGGTATTACTGGTCCCTGCAGCATCTCCCCTTCAGCTAGACAGCAAGGGGTCAAGGCAAATTAGAGGCCCAGCGCAGCGGAGAGCGCAGCTCGAGCACGCTCTGCTGCCGCTGGAGCTCGGCGCTGCGGGCACGCAGGGACACAACTTCGAGCTCCAGGCTGGGAGCCGAGTGTTTGCCGGGCACCGAGCGTGCCTGGTGTACGTAGGCAGCCAGTGTGTCGATTTTACCCCAGCCTTTTCATACCTGAAGAGGTGTGAGCTGTACAAAAAACAGGCCAGAGGTGCTTCTGCAGAAACAGACAGCCTAGTCAGAGGGGAGCACGGGTCTGGCACGGAGATGCAGTACTAAAAATTGGGGAGGAAAGAAAATAAGAAAAACTCCTATTTTTCTGGTGCTGAATGTTTCTCCGTCCTCCACAGGCAGTGCTGCCCGAGCTGTGTGCGAGGACAGGATCAGGAAGGAGACCAGCAGTGATCTGTCATGGGCATAGGGGTGGGAGAGGGGGCACTGTGTTGCAGTTATGTAGGACAACGTATTTTGGGAGGAGTAGGGAAGGAGAGGAAGGGGAATCAGAGAGAAGCTGACTACCCACCTGTTAGTGCAGTAGCAAAGAGCTCTGCCTGGTGGCCCAAATACATACCTGTGGAACTGGGACAGTTTGGGTGGGAAGGGACTGCTGGAGGTCTGCATCCAAGCATCTGCTCAGGGCAGGTTGGGTGTAATTTGGGTGTCTCTTAATTGGCAGAGTTAGTGCAGTACCTACTAGGCAGATATCCCTTTATCTCTGTTTGCAATGCCCACACAGCCTGGGCTACACCTGCAGACCAGTGGGTGTGTTTTGTTCCTTTCAGGCAGTGTGAGAAGGGATGTCCTCCTCCGTCATCCTCAGCCCTCCCAGCTTGCAAAACTCCCCCCCCAGCTCCCTGGCTCAGCTGGGACAGTGCAGAGTTCTCACCTGTGTGACCACAACCCATGTCCCGATTCCTGCAGGGCACAGCAGCTTTCTGCTCAGCAGGGAGCTCACACTGGGTGCTGTGCAGACATGGATAGGCTCAGCCTCCAAGAGTGTGTCCTTGCTGGGTGCACGTTGCAGCTGGGTTGGGATAAGCTGTTCTCAGTTTCTCACCCTGAGAACATTGTGGTGGTGCCATGCCCATCGAGCACGCAGAGAAATTACAGCTTATACATACATACAAGTGAAAAGCAATTGCATTTCTTCATCCAGGGATTCCCAGCATTGCTGTATTACATCAGATGTATTGCACTCCAGTCCCTGCCACCCAATCATTAGATTACAAAGATAAAACAAAACCCACAAATAGTTAGCATTCTCAGAGTTGTGAAGAGTGTAAATATATTGAATGGAAAATACTGTAGATAATGCATCACTTTTTGTTTCGTTTTGTACTGAGCACGCAAAAAGAAAATGAGCAGTCCTGGTGCTGGGGACCAGAGAAGTGCCTCTCAGCTGGAGCCCTGGTGGGACTGGGGCTGAGGGTCCTGGGGAAGGACCGATCCTGGTGACACCTCATGTTGCTCTGGCCATTTTCAGCGTGGGAGTTGGAAGAGATCTGAGCTGCTGATCCCACCGTACTGATACGCTTGGACCGAGCTTGTCACCACTATTTATCACTGAAAACACTTTTTGTGCAAGCGTCATGACAGGTATATTTATTATTTCATCTCCTCAGCCTTTGGGTTTTCTTCTTGCAGTGCTCTCCAATCATTTACTGCTCTCTCAGAAGCGAGCACCTGGGAAGTTCAGCAGATTAAAGAAACGTGGCCTCATTATGAGTGAGATCCATGGAGAAGAAGGCAAAGAAGCAGGCAGAGGAAAAAGCTTTTGTACAGCACTCAGGACAGCTCATTTTCAATACACTGTTAAACTGCTACTGCATAACTGTCAGAAAATATAAGAGGCTTTCAGATACCTATCAATGGGCTAAGTTTCAAAAAAGTTCAGCCACAGAAGACAAAGATGTAGCCAGAGTCAAAATTCAGAGGGAAAAGCAGCTGCATTTCACCACAAGTATCCCGGCTTGCCCACTGCCCAGCACTGAGGTCCCAGTGAACCCCCGCACGCCCAGCGTCTCCAAGCACCTGAGGGATGTCCTCCGAGAGGACGGGCTCTGGAGGAGGCCCCGGGGCCTGCAGAGGGGGCGAGGGCTGAGGTGGGCAGTCCTACACCCGCACACACAGTGCGTGCTGGGGGCTTCCTGGCGTGGGACTGATTGCCTGTCTTTACCTGATCTCCCTGTTTAGCCAGTAAACCTTTTCTTTACACACACACACACACACACAGAGACACTAACACCCAGGGGTAGCAGCAAGCCCTCGCTGCCCTGGGTGGTGGCACATGCAGCCCGGGCAGTCGTGGCACGGCACTGGGACTTCCCAAGGAGGAAACACAAAGGACACCCTAATAAAGCTTGATTTTGGAGTAGCTAGGTGTTCCCTGGAGGTGCTGAAGTGCCAGCAGTGGCAGTTGCAAGGCTAGCTGCAATTAGGTAAGAAAGACACTGTACTGAGTTGGAGGTGCTTGGGGCTGTTCGCAGCTCAACGGTTTTAAACTGCTCTGGAGCCTGTAAAGCCAGCATCTCCCTTTTTTCCCCCCCTGCTTGAAGCCTGTTCCCCTGTCATGTTAAAGTTATCTAAATACTTTTCTTTCTTGCCATGGGATTACCACTTGAGGCAAGATGTGTGCAAGGATCAATATTTTCTCTACCTCTAACCCTGTCTGCCCGTGACCATGCTTGAAGCAGCTGTGGCTGCGGGAGCACTCGGTGTTGCTCCCTGCCCGGGGCCCCTGCTGGTACTTCTAGGAAATCCACAAGCCACACAGGCGCAGAAAAAGGGGTTGTGTGTGCAAAGTAAGGCGCTCACTGAGCTCTGGTCCTCAGCTGAGTCACCAGCAGGTCTTGTTTGCCCCTCGACCTCATCTTGCTGCGCAGTTTCTCACCATGCAAGCACCGTTTGTCTTAAAAGAGGAACTCCTCTCCTGGGCAGAAAATCTGAACAAGAAGAATAATGTTCTGAATCACCGCTGGTAGTTTTGTACAGGATCCATAGACATGGGTTATACTGCAAGGTTGCTCCTTTATACTGAACACAATTTCAAAGATTTGGATTAATAATTCAGAACCCATTTCTCAACTACATAGCATATGCTCAAACATTTCTTGGTGGAATATATTCCTGCATTTATGGATCAGTTTTTTGCCTTTTAAGCCTAATATATTTGTAAATGAATGCTGATTGGTTTTCCTGCAGTCTGTTTCAAACAGATTATAGGCCTTTACGAAATTGTAGAAAATAATAACAAATACTATGAGAAAAAATATATTTGAGATTACTTCATGTGAACCATTTATTTATTTATTTTTAAAGTGGCTTGCTTTAAACTAAGAAAATGAAAATATAAACTTGTAGAAAATCTGTGAAATATTATGGGTGAGAGGGGAGTTAAGCCCTCATGGAAGATGACATCGCCTCACACTTTAGTGGAACTCCATCCCACTACACAGTCTGGCATTACTATCTAACCAAAAGTGTTTCCAGATATAAAATTTAATTGAGAAATGGATTGTTATGAATGAGATTATAATCTCTGCAAAATGAACAAGATTGATATTAGGTGATTTTTTAGGGGCATGGGGGATTTAGGTATTCACTTAAATATATGACAAAAATATTAAAGATAAAAACTAATATCCTGTTTTATTTTAATGAGACAATCTCTTTTTATTAGTCCTTTGAAAGTTACTCTTCAAATAGTTACGAAACTTTGAGTTTTTAAATTTTATTTTCACGTCTTCCCCACCTTTCCCAAAGCCAAGAACATTAAATATTTTATTCCACTACTGTACTCAGCAAATACATGCACATTTTGCATCTAATTCTTTTGAAATATATTTTAAACTTTAATGCTTTACAAAAAGCATCCAGAAAAGGAGTAAGATTTGTCTCCTATTAATGCTTTCCAACCAATCACATAGTTTATTGTTTAGTCAACATTCTTGTGTACTTTTCTTGCACAGATGTTATCAATTATAATATTTTAAGTTTCCACCCATGATCAAATAAATTATTCTTCTGAACTTTGACACATCTTCTGAAAAATGACATGTCTAGACATCCTGCTCCCAAAGAGGCACAGATCTGCAAATCTCTTTTCTGTGTGTGGCCCTTACCTGCCACAGCTGCTGCTGGAAATTTATTTTCAGTGATGAAAACGCAGTATTCCCCATTGGCTTGCATGACTAAAGACAAATTTCACTTTTTTGCTATTATAGCTGAACTCCTTTATACTGTAGAAACTTTCTCCTTTGTCATTACTATTCCAGTTTTAATGATGGCACGTTCTCCAGGCAAGGTGGCTCACCACGTGTGGGGAGAGATGTGGATGTGGAGAACTGGTTGAAGAAGTCCTGATGCGCTGGCCTTTCCTAAGTGAGGCTACTTTGCCTTCCCCCGTGCTTGAGAATACAGGAAGACGGCCGTGCTGCAGAGCCCCACTGTTGGACAAGATGCCCTTTGGTGAGCAGAAGATCTGCTTTCACAGGCAAGGGCTGTGGGCATGTGAATGCTTTTCCTGCAGGGGCATGCGGTGTGCCTGGAGTGCCTGCAGACATAACCATCACAGGCCTCCTCCAGCCAGCCAGCAGAGTGTTACGGGTCTGCTGCCATACGGCTCTTCTGGATGCTCCTCGGTCCTTCTTGTGCGTGCAGCTGACTGCGCCGCACGTGCCAGCTGGCAGAGCCGCGCTGTGCCCCGTGGCCAGAAGGCTACAGCCTGCCTGGGCAGGGCTGCGCCTCCTGCAACTGCAGCGCAACTCTCAGTCATGTCATCTTATTCAGTGCTTATTAAATTAACATAATTTAAATGCCAAACGCTTCTGTCTGTGGCAGCAGTTTTTTATGTGCGTAGTAACAAAGAAATGTAGGGCTGGAAAGAATTTGGGTTACCAATTCCAGTGCTCCGGGGTTGCAGCAATTTGTTCCTTTTTATGAATTCATTGAGCTTAGAAGTGAAGATGTTTGTACCCACTGCTCCGCTTGGAAGGCTGTTCATGACTGGGCAAGGTTTAATGTTTAAGAACTTTCTTCTAATGTCAACACCACACTTTTCAAAAATATATTTATTCATGGCCATTTTATCATCATTTATTCTTATGCCAAAGTTATTTTTAGAATAAATGACGTTTTGTCCCTCCCTGATATTTTCCCATTCATGTGTTTGTAGACAGCAATCGCATCCTTTTCAGCCTTCACTTCTTTAGGCTAAAGAAGCCAGCCTCATTAGGCTCCTCATGTAAAGGCAATCTCTGTTCCCTGAGGAGCGCCTCCCTATGCAGGCTTCAGCCTGAATGCATCTTTGTTCTCATCATTTCATATGGCAGCCTCACCAGTACTGCGAACACCTACCAGCCCTTCTCTGAATGATCATTGCATATAACCCTAATTCAGGATTTCCACCTAGCTTTCCCACACTGTCTTTTGCCTATTTCTCTTCCATTTTGGTTAGCGTTCATGTTTTCCATCCCTGTTACATCTGGGAAGGTCCTCCGTGCCCAGTTCTGCACCTTCCAGCCCCTCCTGTCCCGATATCTGTCACTCACTTCCCCCTCTCCTTTCTTCATCTTCTCAGATTCCCACTACAGCTCAGCCATCATCACTACTGCCGGGTCTCTTGTATCAGCATCTTCTTCTATAAACTCTGCCAGGAATCATTATATATATCGCAACTTGCACATCTGCTTGAGGGTGGTGCCCACCTTACAGCTTTTGTCACTATTTCCTCTCAACACTGACTTAAAGACAGTAAATATTCAAATTATTGTCATGAGCAGTGGAATGAATTTGAGTGTGGGTATGAAAACATCCCTCAAGTAAATCACGAGTCTACCTGCTACTTCCTTGCACAGGAGCTCTTCTGTCCCTGCAGTAGCCTTGTTACCATGTGCTGTAGTTTTCCCTTTTCCACTCTACATCTTTTGTCAAATTCAGATTTGACATGTAGCAAAATCTGAAATCTCTAAATCCTTTGCGAGCATGGAAATCCTGTTTTCCCACCTGCGAGAACGATCCCATTTCTGGATGCCCAGAGCCAGGCAGAAGCTGCCCGCAGGCTGCACCCACCAGCACCCACGCTGCAGCCGCTCCCCTGCGCGGCGGTCGGTCGGGGCAGAGCTCCTGCAGCCCCTTCCCCCCCGGCAGCTCCCGTGCTCAGCTCACTCTGTTGCAGGAGGCAGTATTTGTTTAATGTGCAGAACCACAGTATTTTAATTAAGTGTCTTTTGCCCCTGCTGCCATTTGATTATCTACAGTTATTGGAGACTTGGGTTGTTTGGCTGCCTCTGAAGTGAGAAGGAGCAACAGAGTCAGCTTTGAGCCGTTTGCTGAGAAAAACAACACTAGAGATTGATGCTTGGTGAGCTCAGAACTTCTGAGGGAGTCGATGCCAACCTTGGAGGAACACTCTCCATCTTCTTTTCACTACTCAGCCTTTGTGCTGTGGTACTCTGACCCTGGGCAGAACTGGAATTTAAAACTGCTCCATATTTTTCATCTGAGAGCTCAGCAGTCGCTTTTTTGACCTGCAACAACACTGACCACAAGAGTCTTCTTTCCCTTGAAGAAAAGAAAAGGCACTGGAGAAACCTTTGGTTTCAAAACAGGAGCAATATTATTAATTCTTCCTACCAACTGACATCTTTCAATTATCTGCAGCCTTTACTGAACAATATTCTTTCCACCTGTTGGCATTTCCTATCACTTCAGTGTCATGGTTAGGAGAAATTCCTCTACTGCCTAAAGGCAAAAACTCAGTTTATTGATCAAGATAAACATATTTATTTAGAAGGCAAGTGCACAGAAAGAAAATTACTATTGGGTCTCATAGCTCTGGTACCTCTTCTTAAAAATGCCAGAAACTGAACGTGGGATCCAGGGGCTCCCAGGGGAGCTGGGAGGGCGGTGCTGCTCCTCGAGGGAGAGACCCTAGCCAGGGCACAGCCCCTGAAGATTTTTTCAAATACAGTGGGTCATGATAAGTACAAAATAAAACCTGTTTCAACTATAAAGCAAAATATCACCATATTTTTTAAGTGAAACACATGGCTTAACGTGAAATAAAAACAGACTTTTGAGAGGAAACATGCTGAGTAATACTCATGAACAGAACATGAGAAGATTTTGCTAGCAGTACATAACAAAGGAAGATTATTTTTGGTGAAAAATATTTTTATGTTCCTTTACTCATCTCTCTGTGTGTAATTTGAACAGTAGGATCAATGGTTACTCTTTATAGTATGTATTCACACAAAATAAACTGAGTGGGTGGGGTTTTGTTACAATGACCCGTGGACACTTTATTTCAGCTAGATTACCCCCCTTTCTGCTGGGCTTTCATTAGCCAGATTGACTTCTGCCCCGTTCTTTTGTAAACCTCTGTATTAGCTGTGACAAGTGGTTATACATAGAGGCCCATATCCAGGGGCTTTTGAGTTTTTTCCACTGGTGGGATCTTGGCAGCGGTGGCAGGTTACACAGGTAACCTTATCCGTCTTGTTGTGCATGGTCATTATCTGCATTTTACAGGCTATTTTAGGTTCTCCTTGACATCAACAAGCTTTGACTTTTGTCTTCAGCAGAGCTGGTGCAGGCCCTAAATCCTGTAAGATCTTGGTTCCATTGAAGTGACTGAGAGTTAATGCTGGTGGAGCCGGGATTTCATGCTGTGTCTATATTAACAAGGCCAAGATTTCACATCCCGCAGTGAATAGAGCTTTGAAGATCGGGATTTTTACAAGCACTGCTATCTGGACAGGTTGCTGCACATGATTTCCCTCTTCCTCCCAGGTAAAATAATTTCTCAGCAACTACAGAAATCCCTGAATGAACAACATGGGAAATGGAAGCAATGCTAAGAGGCATCAGGAAACTACCATAGAAGCATGCACACATGGCGAGTGATGTCTGTCTCTGGGGACAGTGACAGATGCGGCTGATGTTACAGTTGTTTTTTTTAGGTTGATTTCAAACACTCATATGAATTGATAAGGGTGCAGTTACCCTAAGGCTGAACTTATTAAGAACAACATGATGAATCACTTTATTCAGTGTGACCTGACCTGACATAAACCATGAGTATTTTGTACATTTCTTTTTTTTTTTTTTTTTATGCTGTTCGAAAAATATTGCTTGTTTGATCTAAATAGTTTGTAGGTAGATCAAAAACTGGTGGAATGGGTGGACCTGCAGGGTGATGATCAGTGTTATGCAGTCCAGTTGGAGGCCAGTAAATAGTGGAGTACCCTAGGGGTAAATACCAGGTCCAGCTCTGATTAACACCTTCATTAACAATCTGGACAATGGGACAGAGAGTACCTCAGCAAGTCTGTAGATAAAACAAAACTCGGGGGAGCAGCTGGTATGCCAGAGGGTTGGGCTGCCATCCAGAGGGACCTCGACAGGATGGAGAAATGGTCTGATAGGAACCGGTGAAGTTCAACAGGGAGAACTGCAAAGTCCTGCCACTGGCGAGGAACAACCCCAGGCATCTGTACACACTGGGGGCCACCCAGCTGGAAAGCAGCTCTGCAGAGAAGGAGCTGGGCGTCCTGGCGGGCACCAAGCTGACCGTGACCAGCAGCGTGCCCTGGAAGCAAAGGTGACAGCAGGCAGGGTCTGGGCAGCAGGAGCAGGGAGGGGACCCTGCCCCATTTATTTCATTCAAATTCCATCTGAAGACAGGAAGGCTTTTTTTTTTTACTTTTTTTTTTTTTCCTTGAGATTGACCAAGTACAACTCAGAGATTGACCAAAAGTTTTTGAAGTGGGAGGAGTCCTCATTTCAAAAGCTCACAATGGGGCACGAATCCTTAATTTTTGTGGTTTGAGAAGTATGCTGACAGCCATAATCTTTCAAATAATAGTATTCTTTAAATGCTCTCCAAAACAAATTACAAATGGAATGGTCAGGTGAATTAAATAGTGGAATTCATATCATCTGCAAAGCGGGCCCATTACCTTAACCTGCTCCCTAGAAAGAACGTGAATTTTTCATTCTACTTAGTTTACATATCTGTATAGGTGTAGAGAAATCCCACCTGTCTAGTTACATTTACTCGCAGATATCCAAAATACATCATGTTTCATTCCCCAGTGCCTTAGACTGCACTTGTGAAAAGTCCTTTGTCTTCCTTTTTGAATGCACCTACAGCACTGCTTAAAATAAATAAATAAATAAGCCAACACATAAATTATCTGAATTGTTCCATCTGCATATAGTTCTCATGCTGAACTGCGGAAACCTGATACAGAAGTGCAGTAACGAGAGCGGAGTAGGCAATGTCAAAGTGTCATTGAATTACTAGAGCATTGCTGACTGTCGTGCATTGCACAGCACCTCTGTTGTTCAAAGGTGAGAGATATCTTTATCTTCTGTTCCTGCATGCCATTAATATTTGAAATTCACCCTGAAGCCATCACAGTTTAGCACACTTGTTATCAGGTTAACAATGGGTTAGATGATGCTTTTGGATGCTTTTAGATGATGTAAACTGTGAAGAGGACACCCTTGTCCCTGGTCAGAAAGTTCATCTTCTTTTGTCACGTCATATGTTAAATAATGGCACGGGCAATTACTTACTCTCATAGTTGACTGGATTTGATATTTCAGAAGCTAAAATAGAATGGATTTTGTTCTGCTGACCCCAAAGTTTTCAATTCTGTATATAACTGTCAACACCTCACAGAGTATAGCAACGTTTGAAAAATTAATTGAAGTTCAGTCTTTCAATTTATTTTCTGCATTTAGAAACCTGAAATAATCACTTTCCTGGAGGCCTGGAGAGACAGGATTTTTGTTTGTATTTAGTTTATCTGCACCTGAACGCTGGTTTCTCTGGTCTCCCATGGGAAATAGGTCACACTAGATGGAGTTCACCCCTGTGAGACAGAACTGCAAAGACTTGGGCTTTTCGCCTGAATGTGAGTGAATGTGTTGTGCCTGCTCTGGCATGCATCAGCTCCCGCAGTAAAGGCTTTCTAATGTTATGGACAATTAATCGTGTGAACTTCATTCACCACAGCTGCATGGTCATCAGCATAATTTGAACAGATAAGTGAACAAGTGTTTAACGTCGTTGACATAGAAAAAGACCCATTACTAGGATGAACTCTGTGTGCCACACATCACTGCATGGCACACTGCAGCATTTAGTCTGGTACTTCCAGTCTGACACAAAAGGAATTTAGCCAAGACACTAGACTTAATGAGCTTCATTGATGAAAAGTGCCAAGACAGCTTTAGTGGCTTCAGTTAATCAAGAGTCTTAACTTTTGATTAACTGAAGGGAAATAAAACCATCCCTCTAATTTTAAGGTTTTTACATGCATATTATTATCCATCACCATTTCTGTCCTTATGGAGACAATGTGCTGCCAGGTAAATTATCAAAACAATTTATTAGCAATTATATATTCAACATTTTCAATTGTTTTCAGGATGGTAACCCCTAAACATTTCTAGCCTAGCTGGATGTACCAGAGAAATTTCACATACATACCTGACACTATGATTTTATTAACTTTTCTTGTCAGCTTTTGCGGATCCCAGATAAACAGTGCATGGACTCCCTCAGGGTCTGCAGTCCCCACAGCTTGAAGCCCCTGGACTAGAACATTTATAACTGCTCAGGACAGTGCTCTGCACACCTCTGTATTATTTTCTTTTTGAACAGGAATATTTCATTTTGAAAAGCACTTTACCATTTTACATATGTACTAATGATCATGCCCTTAATAATATGGTTTAACTTTTGGTCAGCCCTGAAGAGGTCAGGCAGTTGGATGACCTTTGTAGGTCCTTTCCAACTAAATTCTCTTCCCCTCCCCTCCTCTCCTCCCTTTGTCTGGATAGAGCCCTCAGCGACTCCCCTGCAGCTCTTTTACTGGGCAAACCCTGAACATGAGAAAAGAAACGGCTTGTAGACCTGATGGAATTAGACTCCCCCTAATAGTGGAACACTACGCATTTTGTCCAAATACCTTTAGTGCACCCCATTCACCAAGACTGAGTATCAAGCTCATTTTCAGTTGTATTCTTGCTCCTTTTTTTCTTCAACTTGCACCTTCAGTAAGAGAAACAGAGAGCATTTGGCATTGCCTTACCCCAGCAAAGAAGGGACGGGTCTGAGCTTCCTGATGCAAAAGCGGAACCCAGGTGTCTCAGACAAGTGCTCGACAGCTGCATGATGTGAGAAGGAAGAAGAGCTTCCCTCTTTCCTTCGGTTTCAGAGGGACTAGCAGCTGCCACTGCATTTTTTCATTAGCTGGGTGTGCAAGGCATAGATTTACCTCTCTGTGAGTGCTGCAGGAGCCCTCCAAGGCATACGTGGTACAGAGCTGGAGCACAGGGGCGCAGCAGGGCCCTGGCTGGGGGCAGCTCGGGGGGGTGGGGGGCAAGGACAACCCTGGTCCTGCTGCATGTCTGCCGTGCACCATCAGACCAGGCTGCAGGCGCTGAACATGCAGGAAAACCCTGAGTGAGCAACTGAGCGGGCTCACATCTCAGAGAAAGCCTGTCTGCCTGGAATTTGTGCTTTAAAAATGAGTGAAATTGTCATAGAAAAATTGACTTGCTCCCCCTTTTCTATATGCTTTTGCTTTGATATATTCAACAACAACAAAACAGAATTACTGCACTTTACTTACAAACAGGAGTGAGATAATTTTCCTCTGAATCTGAAACCAAGTCTCTAAAGAAACTGTTAAAAGAGGAATCAGCAGGACATAACAAAGGTTTTCAGACTGAAGAGGGAAGCCATCCCTCCTAGGAATAGGATGGATTTAAGAAATGTATGAATATCTTCTATTAAGAAGGAATATAAATCCTATAACCAGCTTTTTGGATTTATATTTGAACACAAAAATCAATGACTTAATACAGAAAATGCATGGGCTCAGGCCTGTTTAGTCATCCCAAAAGACCCAGTGTCCCCTCAGTGGGGAATGAAGATATTACAGAAGAGAGACGTTGCAGTCCCAAAAGCAAAGGGGGGATTAGAAAAAAATCTTTCCCTGCAATGACTTGAAGTCCTTGAGGAAACTTTTTGCTGTGTGTGCTGTGTGGAACAGACCACGCGAGCAGGTTGTGGGGCTGCTGCTGGTGAGCGCAATGGCCAGGCTTCCCAAAGGCAGCCCGGCCTGGGATGCAGACAGCTGATGTTTAAACAAAATCAGCCTTGCTCCCAGTATGGTTCATTGCTGGCCATCACGGCCAATTTATTAAATATCTCAGTGTTCAGAAACGTTCAGTGTTGAATGCTCTTTGCACCTGCAAGTTCAGACACCCGAGGGCAGGCTCACACTGGCACTGGTGCACAAGGGGAACCTGCGCATCGTACGTGGGGTGGCTGCGCACCGCCCTGACCTGTGTCACCGTGCCAGCCTTCACAGGCGGGGCTAACTGTCTGAAAACTCACACTTGGCTTGTTATAAAGGAAAGGTCATTAGTAATAAAAAGAAAATAAACAATTAAATAAGATTTACCATACAAGAAATGAAAATTCTTAATATATTAAATTGAAAAAGCAGAGCTTGTCAGAAGGAAATTCTGATGTTCCAAGGTCTGCTTTCATTCCAAAAGGAACAGAAAGCCAGTAGATAAAATGTAACACACACAATTTAAGAAATCAATTTAAAGTGGCACAACTAAAAATGCTAATTAGGAAAGAAACACTTCAACATCTGAAATGAAATGTCCAAATAAACGTCAGTGTGAAAGGAAATATTTCTGTTTGTTCCATCACTTTCAAATCAATATTGTCCTACACAGAAAAAACTCATTCCAATTAAACCACATTTTCCATTGAGGACAAACTTGTGCCTTCATTCTGCTTGGCTGCTTCCACGCCCTCATCATTTGTTCTTCCCTGGGGCAGCCCCCCTGGGCCATGCTTCTGCTCGTACTTCTCCCTCGTGCTTCCCCGTGCTGGGTGCTGGCTGAGCCCTCAGCCCCCCAGCAAGCAGCATGGGCCCGGGGCAGCTGCAGGCAGGAGAGGAGCAGCCCAACAAGATTTCAATGCTCAAATTGTCTGACTTGCAATAGAGCTCTGAAAAGTAGCTTGTTTTCTGCGGATTCCTAAGGAAACAGGAGCACTCTGCAAAAGTGTCTGACCTGCGGGAAACACCACGTTCCAGTATTTCAAAATGGAAATATTTGGGGAGCTTAGCTCTTTTTTTTATTATTTATTATTTATTTTAATTTTCATTTCATTCAGATGGCAAAGCCTGTACAACTGTGTGAATCTGGGTGCCTGTGTTCGTGTTGGAGTGTGTGGGCATATGTCACGTCTACAATCAGGTGTATCACAGGTATCAGGCTGCTTTGCCCAGGCGTCTCCTCGAAACTGGCGTGGCTCCCTGCTCTTTGAACCACTGAAGCCATCAGCAGCTGCACAGCCTCAGACATAGACGGATTTGGTGTTTGGTCTTCTGGACTGTGGTTGGAGCAGAAGAGCCTAAATGTTTCAGGAACTGTGTGTTGATGGAGCTGATCTTTGGGGAGAGTTTCAAAACCAACTTAATCTTGTCCGATGGAGGGATGGGAGCAGGCTGCACTACTTACAGTGCTGTTTGGAAGTTGGCTTCCCCGAGCTGCATCAGCTCTGCCTGCAGTTTGACCCTCTTAAGAGCTCGTTGTTTATGAAGACAAACAGGCAAGGGGTTACAGCACAAACATTTTCCACCTGACAAGAACTGTTGCTGCGGATTAAGGAAAAAAGAAAAATCACTTCCTTTTGTTTTGCCAGGGAATTCAAATGCTTTAAGATTTAGTGTAACACAGGATCTCTTTAAGTGGTAATTGTTCTTTGTTTCAGACTACATCAATTTACAACTGGAACACTATGACTGTTACTGAAAATGCTTTGTAAATTTATTTACAGGCTGCTGGAAAGTGAAGAAGCGCACAGACTGCATTTTAAATACAAATTACTTCAAGGTACAATTTGCTCAAATTGCTGTAGTGTGCATTATGAATTTAATTTTAGTACATTTTTGCTATATAATAACCTGATTTGAAAGTATAAATGCAAATTAAATTTAAATAACCTATAATTGTTACATGATGCAATGTTTCATAAATATTTACTATGGGCATCTTATTATCAATTCAACTAGTCCTTTTACTGTGTATATAGTAATAAAGGCAAGGTCATCTCTTACTTGTGTGTATTAAACTTGTACTCTGCAGCATCTGATTGTTCTTCAGCTCATCTGTCTATAAAGAGATAATCACGGCAGCATCTGAGCGCCTCACAGTCTTTAATGCATTTATCTTTCTCTCCGAGATAGGGAATGCTTTTATCGCCATTACACTTACTGGGAACTGAGGCCCGGGCAGGCGGTGTTTAAGATCATTTAGGTGTCCGGCTGCTGCTGGAATCAATGGCAGTTCAGCACTAAAATGGACATGAGGAGCCGTGTCCAAGTACCTGTGCTCGGATGAATGAGAGGCGGGCAGCATCAAATGGCCATCGATCTTGCCCGCAGCGGGACGCCGGGGGGGCCTCCAGTGCAGCGCTCCAGCTGCATGGGACTGCTCCGTGTGCCCCACGGGCAACGCTGGGCGCGGGGAGCGCCAGCACCGAGCCCCCCCACGTGCGGTCTGGGCTACAGGCAGGGCACCTGGCGCTGGTGCGCACGGGGCAGGCCCAGCTCCACGGCTGCAGAAGCTTTTGCTTGTGAAAATCCCTCCACACAAGGAAAATTAACCTCAGGGATAACATGGGATGATACCGCCTTAGCCAAGTTCCCACATATGCTTCTCTCTTTCAAGAAGTATTTTCTTGAAAGCAAAAACTTTAGCATTATAACACTTTTTATACTGAAGAGAAGTTACTTGGCCAGCACGGGTTACCTGCTGTCAGGGACAGTTCCCTGTTTTCACTGCGTATGTGCCAAGTTACACTTTTCACTAATTTAATGTAAAGAACGAAAGAGTATAAAGTCTTGAAAGAATCCTAAATGGAAGGTCAGCTTTGACGCTATGCCTTTTAAATGGATAAGACAACTGTGAGGGGGTGAACATTTAACCTGTGGTTGAACAACGAAATGGAAGAAGGAAATGGTTGGTGGCTTACCCTAAACAGTTTCCTAACAGCTGATTTAGCGGAGGGATAGAGGGACGCTGCCTTCCTTCCCTGCGGAGGGAGGGCACACTCACTCCTGACCTCCCAGCATTTCTGGCAAGGCTGCAGGACCATCTGTGAGATAAATCTCATTTAAATACGGTGTGATTTTTGCAAAAAACAGCACATTTTGAAAGAAATTGTGGGTGCTTTTATAAACTGAATGCTGACTTTTCAGAAATGACAAGTGTCATTTCTGGACGTTGTGACTGGCAGGAGCTTTCTGTCTCCAACTTGAAACACAGTCATACCAGGCCACGCATTCTCCATGACAAACCAAACCTTTTAAAACAATGCATCTTTTTTCTTATACTGTCGCCCCACTGCAAACCTAGGGTGGTAATTCCCCAGGCTGTGTAAAGAGAGAACAAGGAAGCCCACTGATTAGATTAACACCATGAACAAAAAGCCCCATGAAGCTACTTCCAACTGCTGCTCGTGTCTTTGTCAGCCAGCAACCCTTTGCTTTGCCTTCCGAGAAACAGAATTATCTCTGCCGAAGGCACCACAGCTCAGAGGCAAAGCCGGGGGGTCTCTCTCACCCACCACCCCCCAGGAGCTGAGCGCCCGCTGCCCGGCCACAATGGGCCCCAGCAGCAGGCACACAGCATCCAGTGTGTGGAACCCCAGGCACTGTGTGCTGTGATGGGTGCTTTAATAGGGCTAATTGCAACAGGAACAATGGGGTAGCTGATGGCAGCACAACTAGTGCCAGTGGCACCTGGGCTGTCCAGGCACAGCTGGCCCCCCAGGATGAGCAGTACCACCAGGAGGGAGGCAGCCCAGTTTGCTTTGCTCAGGTAACATTTATGCTCACGTAACCTGAAGCAGAAATTGTCCAGGAGTGCCTGGATGTAAAAAACACTCCTTCTTGCCAGCAGAAAGTCAAGGTGCAAAGCAAGGCCAAACGAAGTCATGCTGGGTCTCAGGCAGCACAGGCCAGTAAATAGGCATTGCTGCCCAAAACCTCCAGCTGCACAAGCCTACTGCATGGCCTTCCTCATGCCAGCTATAACATTTTATTGTGAGTGTTTAATTTAAAGAGGCCACCTACAGAAATGTGACGTCCATTCAATCAAATTATTGCAGCAGGTGTTAAATGCTGCCTAGAAGATTTAGCCAGTGTTTCAGCATAGAAAAAAAATGAGAAAAATATCAAAGGCTATAAGTCTCTGTTCTGTGTCTACCATGGGCAAAATGTATCTTTAAATAATTCAAAGACATGCAAGGATAATTAATGACATAACTTTTTGCAATTTTGGTTTAAAGGGTTGTGCTTTTCCTCACCATAAACAAAAACGTGAAAGTTGGAGGCTGAGCTTTCCTGCCGCAGACAGCCCTTCTGTAGGAAGCTGAAAAGAATCAGAAGTGAGGGTATGCATTCAAATGGCAGGTGATGGTCTCCTCGTCAGCAGAGGGGACAACCACTGCATGTGAAGGCACAGCTGGTCCCCCAGTGCTCCACTGGGCTCTGCAAGGACACTGTGCTGGACTGGCAGCCCCACTGCTCTGCGGGGCGTGCCAGAGTCTGGATGCTGCTGGCTTTTGCTTGCTTTGGGTTCAGCATCTAAAGATTCAAGAAGCTCCCCAGGACAAGAGTTATTCCATATGTGATCCAGCTAGTTCAGAAAAACTGCATTTCTGTATCTCATTTAATGTCTTGCTCCATTTATGCCGGCCCTCCAGAGGAGGAGCCTCTCTTGCATTTGCCCCCTCCACCTCTTTTTTTCTTTTCTTTTTTAATGTATAACCTGAAAATTTATTTAAAGATACACTTTGCACTTTGGAAGTTTTGAAACCCTGACCTCTTCCAGCTGTAACTCATCAGTCCTCTTAGTCATTCCTCAAGAAACTGAGGCTTTTTTGTTGTTGTTGATTTTGCCGTTTTTTTCCAGTGGATTTCCTGCTATTTGGCAAAATTGCTTTAAAGTACTAAGAACATGGGCATTTGAACATGCCCAATGTATACTGTACTGAATGATTCATTGAGCAATTTCTCTTCCAAAACCCAAAGAACCATGAATTCATCTCTAATAACTCCACTTATTGTCCACTGCTGGACAACGGAGGTTTTGTTGGTAGGAGGTGCCCCACAGAGGCATCAGTCCACAGCTTTGATTGCTGCTGGTCTGGGTCTCCCTGCTTGGATATCTCCAGCAGCCGCCTGGCCGTGGGGCTGGGCACCCTGCTCGGGAGGCCCTGCTGGGGCTGGGGGGCACAGGGGCACCCAGAGGTGCTCCAGCCCCAGCCACGTGTGATGCTGTGAGCATGGGCGCCACTTCAGTGTTTGGATCCTTCAGTACAGACCTCCATCCCTAGTAGCCCAGATGAGTAATTTTCCTGGTAAGGTATCATAAGTTTAGGATTAAATTAAATTCCCAGAAAATAGCGTGAAACCATATAGAATAATATAATATGTACATAGAATATATAATAGACCTTTCTTATAAGCGGGCCATGGTCCAGTATAATCTTAGTTTTGACAACATACCAAACATGATAAATTTGCATCCACACAGGATATCTTACCATGAAGCCCACTGTAATATGTGATTTTTCCTACTATTTCTGCTTTTGTTCTTAATATGATGTTTTATTTTCTTTTGTATTGTTACAATTCCTGCTTCTAGAGTTTTCTGTGGTTTGGTTTTGTTTTTCCTGGTTTATTTATTAATTTTTTCTTCTTTTTTTATGCCAGCAGTTCCAGTTGTACAGCAGTGCTGTCATAACCATGCTGGATCCTCGTGCTTTTGCTGAAATGGTGTACTCTTGCATGTCCCTTCTACACGTTAATTAAGATTTTGCAGCCTTCATTCAGGCAGTTACCTGTTCTCACTTTTGGTCTCTTCTTTCACAGAGAAAAGAGACTTTTTTTTAAATATAACTGCCACCTGTGTAGTTAGAATAAGGTTTAAGTTCACAGTTGAGGGAAAAATTTGCCAAATGTTGTAAAGGTAGGAAGAGTAAGGCAGAAAAGTCAGAAGGATTAGTGGGATAATGGAAGAATTCATGATGTGCAGCCAGGATTTGAAGCGGTTCATCGAGAGGACAAGGAAGCAGAGGAAAAAAGCCTTCGGTTGTCCTTGGTAGTGTGGCTTCACCTGAAGGTCATGGGAGAGACTTGGGGGCTCTACTGTTATTTTCTGGAGTAGAATTTGGTTCTAGTTTAGACAAGGAACATAGAAGTAACATGGCTGATAAAAAAGCAAAACCAGAACAGATTTAATGACCAAAGGGCCCTGTCCAGTCATTATGCAATGAGTGCCAGAGAATTTCTTCTAGTAAATACTATGCACTACCTATAAGAACACTCATTTCAGAGGGTAATCCCTGAAAAAAAAAAAAAAAAAAAAAAAGCTGAAGGCTTAAACTCCTCCCCATGAAAGCCCTTCCTGTCATTGCTAGCCATGTTGTGCATCCCCTTATAATTTCTACATCATGTTCAAGTCTTAAGAAAACTCTTCTCCTCATTTAAAAGCAGGCTTTTGAGACATAACAACATGGTGGCAGCCCTTTTCTGAACTCTTTCTTGTTTGTTGGCCTTTTTTACAGTTTAATATCAATGCAGAATTGACCTTATTAGTACTGGTTCTGATAGTAAGATTCCCCTCTACTCTTTTCTGTTTATTATTCTAACAAGAGGGGAGGCCATATGTCATGCTGGGATCACTAAATGATGTCCAATCAAGCCGTGATTACCAGGCTCCCTACCTAGTTTTATATGGCTGACTTGCCCTTGTCATTTTGCCAGAAATAATTTTGCTTTCTTCTATGTCATTGGAAAAACATTCAAGACAATTGGCCCAACATCAAGCTTCTGCAATAAAGATAGAGCTTATGTTGCACAATGATTTTGCATTTAAAATGACTACTGGCTAGATAGGTTTTTGTGCTGCTTTTAGTATATGATGATTTGACTATAATAATTATCATTTAATATAATTTAATACATTTAAAGATATAATAAAGTCTAAAATAGAATATTTTAAAGTTTTATAATTTCATGAAATTGATGTTTAGTGGAAATACTTTATCACCTACAGTTATTAAACGAGTCTGTTACAAATACTAATGAAATTAAAAAACAATAATAATTAGCAGGAGCACCTGCATCGCACCTGGCAGGTGCCCTCACTTGCCCATGTCCCATGCAGCTTCCTGCCACCCACCAGGAGCCCCGCTGCCACGCACCCATCCTGGGTGCTGCCCGGACAGGCTGTTCTCTCCCTGTTACTGCCAGGCAATAGCACGGGGTTTGAGAAGTCATTTCTGTGTTGAGGGCACAAGAGGCCCAGTCAGAAATCTGAGTGGTAAGGTGAGGAACTGCAGATGGAAGGGCCTCTCATTTCTAAACCTGTTTTAGGAATACCATTGTAATTTCCAAATTCCAGGTTTCCTATTGAGCTTCCATTTATTTATTTCTACAGACACATGTATACAGCTGATGACTCAAGAAAACAAAAGCACCCATACTAGCCAAAGCTGTGTAGGAGCGTTCACACACAGGACACTAGGAGAAGGAAAGCAGCACACATACAAAGAATGACCTGAAGCAAGCAAGCTGTCACAGCATTTATGGGAACAGCGTGATATTTTGTACAACACATCCCAAAGGAAGGGTGAATCTCTGAAGGCTCTATACAGGGAAAGCCCAGAGACATTCATGCACGTTAAGCTGACTAAATTAATCACAGGAACACCACTCCAAAGGGGGAAACCAAAGCATGTTGCCCTCTCTTCCACTAAGCAGAAGCAGTTCCCTGTACTTGCAATGCCAAAGATGTGCAAACATTTGCTATATATTGCTGCGTTACAGAGAGAGCAACTCAAACTCCCTGCGCAGAGGCTGGGGAGATGCTGAAAGCTGACGCAGATCCCGGCCTCATCCTTCAGATCTATGCAGCAGACCCACGCTGTAGTGAATATAAAACAGCGATACCCCTTCCACAGCGCTGCCTCTGCCCAGCTCCCTTCCAGCAGGGATGCCCATGTTGAAGCTCCGCCGCACTCACCCAGAGGTGCCTGCCTTCTCCTGGGAGCAGGGAGCAGCTCCAGCAGCGGCAGTGCTGTGGGTGCCACAGCACCCAGCCCCGGGGGGCTGCAGGAGGGCCCATGCCTGTTACCTCTCATCCCCTTGGGCTGAAGGCGCTGCTGAGCTGAAGGATGGCGAGCTCGCAGGCCTCGCACTGCTGTGAGACTCTTGGGGCTGCTTGAGGGGTGGCAGAGGGAAAACCTCAGCCCCACAGACAGCTTCTGGGGGGGGACCCATCCTGGTGGGGTTGGACCCCCCCCAGGTACCTGAGTGGGAGAGCGTCTGTGACACAGGGCACGGGCACTGCCTTCACAGGGAGCCGGGGGGTACTGAAAAGGTAAAACCAAAGTGAGCCATACATACCAGAATGGGGTATGCTCCTGTGTCCATTCTTCAAGTCCATCCCTTGCAGCAGTTAATTAGGTGCCTTGGCACAGATCTTACACCAGGATATGTGCAGGGAAGTCATTTCTGGCTCCTGCTTTCCCTGTCCAGGCAGACAGGCTTCACACAGCTAACAGCAGAAAGGCTCTGCTGATAATGAGCTCCTAATGAGCTTCTGGTCACCTGTGGGAGCATTTTATATTCTGCTGCTGAATGTCTGCAGCAGACACCAATCCTCAGCCCAAATTTCACTGCCTTAACCTGAGTCTTGAGCAGGATTAAAGGTAAGCACCCTGTGCAGGCTTGGAAACCTAAGCTGGAACATGTGCTTTGCAGCCTCCCAGCACCCTGGCAGCTGGGTGTGTCCCAGCAGAAGCAAGGGGTGATGTGATGTTAGGTAGCAGTTGGTAGAGTTTGTTTTTCAGATTTTTTTTTAAGCTACTGCTGTTAAAAATAAATAAATAGTGAAGGGCAATGTTAGCAGCATGATTCTAATTTGTTTAATCAGATTATGTTGTTTTCATCTCTGCTGATTTCTAATTTGGATATATGAAAATGAAATTAATATTAAATTCTCATATTTATTCAGACTTAATGAGATGACTGGAATGGCTTGCCAGACTCAGCTGTCTTTATCTGTGGCTAACCATCAGCTCCTGAAAATTGTCTTTCACTGGACTTTATAACTACCTGAAGTTCAGGAAAAAGAGCCAAAAGAACACTTGTTCCAGTCGTTTCAGAGTCACGACGTCAATAATTAACAGAAACAAGCACTAAACAAGATTTAACAGGAATAAAGAGCTGTGTTTAAAAATAAAAACTACTACTTATTGCAACAATGAAAGAAACAATCTTGCTTTACTAAAAGCCTGGCTACAGATGACAGAAGCAGTTCAGCCTGTGGATGGATCAACTCCCCTTTTCCTTTCGGCCTCTCCTCCCAGCATCATTCCTGTCCGTTCCCATCTTTTGCTTCAGCAACCCTGTGGGTGAGGAGCAGGTGGCAAGGCTCTGTCCTCCCAGACATGTGTCCTCCCCATCGAGCTGCAGAGCTTGGCACTGTCTTGCTCCCCATGCTGGTGCTGAGCCTTCTTCCACACCATGTATTATCATAGAATGGCCTGAGTTGAAAAGGACCTGAAAGATCATCTAGTTCCACCCCCCTGCTCTGGGCAGGGTTGCTAACCACTAGAGCAGGCTGCCCAGAGCCGCATCCAGCCTGGCCTTGAACACCTCCAGGGATGGGGCATCCACAGCTTCTCTGGGCAACCTGAGTGCCTCACCACCCTCTGAGTGAAAAACTTCCTCCTAATTTCCAACCTAAATCTCCCCTGTCTTAGTTTAAAACCATTCCCCCTTATCTTATCACTATCAACACATGTAAACAGGCGTTCCCCCTATTATTAATTCCAGTGAGCAACAGGACCTTGTTCTGCTCTGGTGTATGGCTGTTGTCTTCTTCAGCACCTTTGGCAAACTGGCACAGATCTTGAGAATGCAGAGAGAATATTAGAACTCTTTCTAATTCTTTAAAGATATAATTATCTTGAAAATGTCTTTGTGTTGTACACAAGAGTTCTCTATTTTATTTTTCTAGACCAAAACCTGAGTGTCTGGCAATGCAAAGCTATCCAGGCAGTGGAAATTCTCAATCCTGGAAGTTGGACAAAACTGAGAGAAGGGGAAAGTCATTAAAGCAGTTTGCACATTGCAAAATTAAAGTGTACCTGCTGGTAACAACTGTGTTTGTATTTGGCCAACTGCTTTAAACTAAGTGATAACCAAATTATACCTGCTTCAGGCTGTTGCAAATCCTGTTAGTAGGGGGTAGGCTGTAATGGATTAACTTACATCCCATTCTGTGTATATCATTAGAAGGTCTAGGTTCTCTGGTACTGATTTCATCTCTGCAATGCAGCCTTGAAATCAGGAGAGAAAGATGCTGGATTTTCTTTAGATGATTCACTCTGCTGCCACATTTTCTTATCTCTTGTTCTTGCATGTTTAACACTGGCAATGTACAGTCATAAACAGCAGGTTATAGCTGCAATCAAACAGATTCTTCCCACCAGAAAAAAATAAAATAAAAAATCCAAAACTTCAGGGGTTGAATTCTGTCCTCCCAGGCATGTCCTTGGCTCAATGATTTCATTGCAAATGGGCATATGGAGCCAGAGTCTGGGCTGGTACATCCAGATTTATGAGAAACACTACACATCATTCTCCAATTTCAGTCTGAGAGCTGTAGATCTTGGCACAAACCATCCTGAAGCAGAAGGTGGTGGTGAGTGACAGCTTGACAAATTTCTGTCATTGGCTGCTACAGCACATATACTTGATTTGGAGGCAGATATGTTGGTTAACTCTGGATATATTGTACCACTCTGCAGACACACTGTGGTAATTATTTTGGGTATTCAACAGACCTTTTCTTTTAAAATCACTGAGTAGTACTTTACCTGATTATCTTCATTGTGAATCCAACCTTGTCTATATGATAAGATTTCCTACTCAATCAACACATGCTTCTAACTTGTAATTATCTTTGGAAATGTTTTCATAATGTGCAACCCTTAACCTTTTTTTATATGTTGATTTATTGCCTCTGAGTTAAACCTTGATGTTCAATTTCCTTGTGTTGTTATTAACATCTCCTGCTAGAGAAAATAATTTAACTAAAATTTCATGGAAAAAAATGAATCAAAACATGATATTTATATTCAGCCTTTTAATCATTTCAAACATAGAGAAGTTTTTGATTTAAAATTACAGTAATTTTATTTCAATTGTTCTTGGTATTATCCTCAGACATAATTAGGAATATCCACGTAATTAACTAACTGTCAGCTCCTTCCATGAACTATAAATGCCTATGATATATAAAATACCAAATGCCATTTCAGATACCAGTTTTTAAAGCATTTTCATGACAGAAAAGTTGGATCAATGTCCTTTGCTTCTTGTTCAGAGTCACGAGCAGCTGCAGAGGAGTGGAGCACCAACTTCTGCCTGGCCTCCAGCAGCATGGAGTGGCCAACGCACATCCTAACCCCCGAGCTGGGGACTTTTTAATGCAGAGGAACAACCTCAGAGAAGCACATTTATAATGCAGTGAACTCTTAAGAAGGAAACATGGCTCTGTAGGCTAACACTTACAGACCTAAAATATGCAACAGGAAGGAGCTGTCAGGAGTCTGAAGACACCAAAGGACCTTGTTAGTCCTGACCTTCCACCCCTGTTCCTGCAACTGGGAGAAGAACATTTCCTTTATCTTATCCAAAAGATTCTACTTGGAAGTAGGCAACTGTGCTATCAGTAATATTGAGATCTGTTTGTTGTTTCTTTTTTTTTTTTTTCTTTTTTTTCCCCTCCCATTAAATTGCCTTCTTAAAGTGGCATCCTTTGCCCATCAGCACTGCTCTGATGAGGTCTATCAGGTCAGTATCTATCTATCCATTTATCCGTCTCCTGGGACTGCTGTGCATTTAGGGTTTGAGTGCTGCTCTGTGTGCAGCTATTGTGAACTCAGCTGGTAGGTCTTCATAAAAAGCAAAACATGTTCAGCTCATCCAAATCTCAATCAGCTTTCATCAGTGCTGCACCAGAGTGCTAAAATGGAGCCGGCTTAGGGCCCAGTACCCATCAAAGCAGATTTGGATGGATCACCCTCATTTTACCACCTACGAATCTAATAAACAAACTGTTGTTACACTTTAATGCATTATCTGTCATGATAATGAAGTTTTATTTACCATTTCCAAGAACATTTTCACTTTTAGAGATGTTATCGGAACAAGCAGATCAGCTGAATCACTAATGCTCAGTGAACGCTGCCAAGCTGCGAAGAAAAGTCTCCGCTGTGGATGCCCATGTGTTGGCATACACTGCCTCTCAAGATCCATTTTTGCTGTGCGTTCGTTGCTTTATTTATTTTCCAGTCTGCTGAAGGTTAAAAGAGGTGGCTGAAAGCTGTCCTTGTGCACGGTGTGCATGTCCTCTTCTTGTCCCGCACCCTCCCCAGGACGCGCCTGGGGTCGCCCCAGGCTGGCCCTTCCCCAGGCTGCCTAAAGCTCCCTGGGCTCTACAGCAGCTCCGCCTGTCACCTGGTGGGATGTGCTTTCCTTTTCCATCTCTCTTCCTCCGCCAGTATTTCTATACTCTTTTCCCAGTCCCAGCCTCCTTCTACATTTGCTCCACCTCCTTTTGAAACAAGCCTTCCAGGTTTGTGTTTATACAGCACCTGGCATGACAAAGCTTCCCCTGGACAACCTCCAGATGGTACTGCAATGCAAGCGTATGGTCATAACTGGTTATACCCAAAACAGCCACAGTAACGTTCAACAGTTTATCCTAAGACACAGTTTACTCCTCCTCTTCTTCTTCCTAATAATCTGCTGATGCACTGATCCATAAAACTTATGAGAAATATTTATAAAGGTGACAGCCTTGACATGGAGAATTAAATCATAATGCAAGAATGTGCCAATTTAGTGGCTTATGAAGTTCAAGTAATAAAAAAAATAAAAAATAAAAAATCCACAGAAACAGATGAAGAACTGTCACAGCTGAGAAAAACAAGCCTCTGAGAAAGAATTAGAGCTACAGATTTCCCATATATGACAAAGAAAGAGGATCAATTTTTGTCAGGTGACAGGTAAGCATGAAGTGAGTGGTAAGCACCATGTTATAACATCTTATACATGAGCAACTCTCACTGAAACAGCTGTTGTTTAGGAAGAGAGAAGTGCCTCTGTTGTAGCTGAGAAAATAAATGGTGAAGCAGCAAAAACAATGCACAAGAGAAAAATCAATTGGGGGGGGCATAAGATATTTTAAGGATGTGTTCACTGGGAAGATAGGCATAGCAAAGCACCAGTCTCTTATTCATGATGGGTCTGTGCTCTCCTACCATCTTTAATCACATAGACCTTCTGCTGTGGTAAACATGACTCATTCTGGTAGTGCTGTAGCAGAACAGCTTTTGCACAGAGATTTTTACCAAAACAGAGGCAGGAGGCTGACAGACTTAAAAGAGAGCAATGCAGTAGCCACTGATGGCAGTGATTCACAGTGGCCTTCAGCATATCTTTTGTACTGACTCCTCTACGTTCTTCTGTAGCTGCCATATTCTCTTAGGTTTCCCCAGTTTTAAAGTTTTTTTTTTTTTTTAATAAGATTTGTACATGCAACAGACCAGAGAGTCCAAAACATGCTGTAACACATGTGAAAATGAAGAATTTGGACTGATTACGTATTTGAGAAAAGTACACGTTTCCACCAAGAGGCTGCCCATCAGTTACCCCCACTGTGAGGTATCAGAGAACAACTATCTCCTTGGCACAGCCAGAGATATGCTGTGTGTTTCTGATACGATGTGTGTCTGTGATGATGCAGATAAAATACGATAAAAATGATGCAGTGAATACTTCAAAGGTGGAAGCACGATTATGACAATGTTGAGGTGGGGGGGTACTGCTACAATACCTTATGTTTTCCTTTTTGAGGGAAAAAAAAAAAAAAAAAGTAATTAAGTGATTGCATCACATCAGGGTCCACAGCTCTTCCTGTGGTGTTTGGCACCCGGTCCCCCAGCTTTGGCCCTGGTCCCATTCCCCCTTTACTGGATTGCTTTTGGCTGCTCCTGACCTAGTTCTGTAACTCAGGGATGAAGTTGCTGACAGCGGTGAGAATCTGACTGAGCATCCTGGGCCAGGGTGCTCGGAGTGAACGGCTGCAGCGCTGCCCCTGCCGCAGGGGCTGTCACAGCGTGTCCTGCTCGGTGGGCAGGGGTCAGCACTCAGCGCCATGCTGACAGGCTCTAGGGGGTTATTTTCTTTGACTCTTTTTTTTTTTTTTCTTCCCTAAGTGAAAGCGTTTATACTTCATAACTGTTTTTAACCCCACGAATGATTTTAAAATGGGTGTGCCAGTCCCTTTCCTCTGTACAAGGGCTGGTGTAGATGGTCCTTTAATACAAACCGGGTTACGTGTGTGACCGGTTTGGTTAAAACTGAGACATTTGACAATTCCAAGAGGCAATTTCTTATCCAGTGACTGGCAGTCTAAAAGATGGGGACAAGCATTTTAGCTAGTTTAGAAGTGTATCATTACTAGTTAGGGATGTGAAACCTCTTGTCCTTATGTGTTCATGGAACAACAATGTGATGAAATAATTGAAAACAAGAAACTAAACCTACAGTGGTCTGCTATTTTTCACAGAATTACAGCCTGCAGAAAACAGTGTCTCTCACTTAAAAACCCATCATCATCCGTGGAAGGAAGCTCTGGAGAGCACAAGGGACTGCTTGTGTAAACAGCTCTCTACGTGACAACGAAGGGGTGATGAGGAGTGAAGCACACCTACAGCAGCAAACCAGGGGTGGCAACGATGCTGGGCAAACAGAAATTAGCAAATGTCAGATTTACAGTTCTCTGCTAATCCCCTCCCCTTTATATAACAGAAATGTATATTGTTTTTGTTGGCCTAATCCAACATTTGTTTTAATCACTGTCAGACTTTTAAACAATTTCAATGAGCTTTTACTAATTGCTTAGTCATCCTCTATTTTCTCCATATAACTCCATCTCAGCTGCAGATATATGCTTCTGACTCCAGGACTCTCTCCAAAATGTTAATTCATACTCTGAAATTCTGAAGCATTAAAATGTACAGAGCAGGGAGTCAACTGGGGGCAAACAGAAGCAATGGACATTGCAGGGCAGAAGAACAGATTTTGTCCTTTTCTAATCAGCTGAAGATGTATTGTTAACAGCAAACATGAGGCAGTCTTAACGACAGAGCCTGCTTTTCAGAGCCTAGAATAAGTCTTACCAACAAGTAGTGTCATCTTCAGGTTTTTGCCATCCTTTTTCCCCCAGTTTGCTATGCTCCTAGAAATGATGATTGCAGCAGGGTACCCAGCATCTTTACAGATATTTGTTCTGGCCTATAAAGCAAGAAAAATCCAATCCGTATGTTCTCTTCGCTAATTTTCCACTAGTCACTCTTGTTTTATCTCACACATCCAGGAGTGTATTGACCCTATTCCCCGTTTTGCCCAAGTATGTTCAGGGAATGGCACTTATATCTGTCGGAGGGCTCACAATGACGAAAGTCAGGCTTGGAGTCCTCTGGTTTTGGTACAGAATTTGGTGTCTTCCCAAAATTACAGGGAGTTTTTATCTGGCCACCTAGAAGTCCCTACAGGTTGTCTGCTAGGATGCAATTCCTGTGACTCCTGGTGGGTGCCCACTTCACACCCTAAATCCCACAGACTGGCAGGGGACAAGCGAGCTACACTGCAGGTACCGACTGCCCTTCTGAGCAGCCCTGTCCCGTTCTAAACGTGCATTCCTAAAAGTGGAGCACTGGCAGGAGGCGTTAACCACTTACGTTACACAAAGTGAGGCGATCGGCAGGGCAAATCCGTTAGGCTGTGCGATGGTCATCCCGCACAAAAGCCGTGCCCAAAAGAGACACATTGCTGGGATGGGTGGAAAGGATAAACCACCTGCTGGTGGGAGGCTGCAGGACGAGCCAGCCCTGCGGCAGGCCCTGGGAGCAGCGGGAGGCAGACATGAGCAGTTTCCTCTCTAACTCTTGCCTGCGCCAATAGCGATAAATCACTGACAGAGCAAAGGTGCTGGCTGACCAGCACTTGCTTTTCTTTAGACACAGGTCAGGCGCCAGTCACGGTCTGCAGGACGTTCATCACGGTGCTGAGCACCGTGCTACTATGCTACTTACATAGACAGTAGTGTTAGTTTAGGAAGCCCAGGAAAGCCCAATAAATGTATTCAGGGGGTTCCTATAAAATGCATTTGCATCTGCTGGAATTATAATGTTGTTTTTTTTTTCAAGTACTAAAAGTCACTTGACGATCTTTAGGTTTTTACCTAAGGTTTCTGAGAAAGTTTCCTACAGGAGACTTATTTGAAATTCTTTTTCATTCAAAAGAAATCACTTCTTGGAAGATACTCTGACAGTGAACTGAAATAAGTTACTTCAAAACTTCCTAAAAATGTGCTTCAAATAATTTTTGCATTCATGTTGCAAGTGATGAAGTAGCATATACATTCCTTTCTTTACTAGTCCCCAAGTGAAAAAAAGAAACAGGAAAAGGATAGAAAATTTGGAAGCACTCCTTACTGGGGCAGCAGTGCTTCGCTTGGTTCCCTTTCAAAAACGGGTCCAAATAATAGGGTCCATATGCACCCTATGCCTGTGTTTGACAACACTGTTCTTCCCCAGAGCTGCAAATAAATAACTATGCAAGTGTTAAAACTGGTCCCCAAGGGGTAATTTTCTGTCTCTGCCTCAATTCCTGCACAGTATTTGCAGGCATAAGGCTGCAGCTCCACAACTGCATCCTCTGGTCCCCAGCATCCCTATGGCCACCCCCACGGGCAGCAGACCTTGGCCTGTGTCACTGACGACCCCGCTTCGTGCCCTGGCAGGGGAAGCCGCAGACAGCTCCCCGTGCAGAGTGCCAGGCAGGAGTGTCCTCCTGGCACGGGGACAGGGCTGCAGCTGTCCTCAGAAACACACCTGTACCTCGCCCGTTTGTTCGTGTCCTGCGAGGCTGCTCCTGGATGTGCTGCTGCTGTAGAGCCCCTTGGTGGAAGCAGATTGCACACCTGCACGTCACTGCTGAACCACGGTCTGTTCCCTTCCCAAAATAACAGGGTTTGTCCACGATGTGCTGCAGCTCGCAGGTTGTTCGTCAGACTCAGCCAGCCGCAGAGCGCTGCAGGAGCGTGCACATACGTGGTGATGGGCTGTAGCCTCAGGGCAGGTGGATTATCTGCAAGAATTAATACATTAAATTAACAGCTGTGATGGCAAACAAGAATGAGAGAAAGGGAAGACTTGCAATAATTTTATTTTCAGCTTGTGACTGGGGTACACCCTTAGTGCCCCCATGGGACAGCCTCTGCTCTCGCTGCTCATGCTGCCCCTGCTAGAGGTGAAGGAATGCTCTCCTTGCCCAGCAGCATCAAGCAGTGTCTCTGTGCTGTCCCTGTCACCCCAAACCTTACACACCCTGCCCAGGTGCTAAAGCAACCCCTCCATGCACCAGCCACTGCCCCTGCACCCCCCAGGAGCCATGTCATCTGGCCTCCAAGTATGGAGCAAGAAAAGGAGTTTGGATGTTTTAATTTAGAATAGGTGGGAGAGCTCCAGTGCTAGCAAAATAACGTTGACTTAATATTTGGGAAAAAAAAAAAAGCATACAATACTTCATGTAGAAGCTGAAAGAATCGATAATGATAATGGCAGATGGAACTTTTCTACAAATCATTCAATGAAGAGATTATGCTGGAGAAAAGTGATAAGAACAAAAAAGAGATTCCTGAAAAGGAGAAGTTCAGTGTTTTGAGCTTTAGAGAACCCAAACGGATGTTACAGGGAAAGAAAGCTTGAAGGACATAGGGAAGTACAGTGTCAAGAAGGTGCAATAGAATCCTAAGGCAAAGGATGCATTTCAAAGAACAGCAGATGCTTACCTCCAGGGATAATGATGAAAAGGTAACTATCTAAAAAACAACAACAACAACAAACCAGGTTTCTGAACCAGAGAAAAATCAGTGAGAACAAGAGAGAAAATTACAAAGACATTGGAAGTAGTAATGTCATCGATAAGTAGAGTAATACTTGGAAACTGCAGAGAGGCATTTGGAGAGCCTATAGGTGTTAAAAACACCTGTTTGCTAAGGTGTATGTAGAAAGATGCAGTACCACCGGCACTGCCTGTAGCTTGTATAGAGGCAGGAACAGTGTGGAACAGAAAGCGCGTTTGAAAGCACATGCTTCTGCACCAGAGAAGAAACAGCCAAGGATGAGCCCAACTTCAGATCACTTTATACAATACTCGGTGATTTGCTATCAGTAACATGGTAGTGGATGATGGTGGGCTATTATTATGAAGACACACATTTACCAAAGTAAAACCATTTAATAGGAATCCCCATTTAAATCTCCAGGGAATTATGTCCAGCCCTGCTTGATGCTTTAACTGTAGCTGACCCAAACAAAAGAAGGGAAGAAGATGTGTTAGGAGTATTACGGTTTAGTGACATAATATTCCTAAAGTGTTAAATAAGCAAAAATGGACATAAATGTTTCTCAGACTCCAATGAAGGGCTAAGTGGTTTGCTGTGTTAGTGCTTTTATGTACAGTCTTTGCAAGATGCTGCAATTCAGGCAGGCGCATTACTGAGCCACGTTTGTTGCTGGCCTCTCCTGTTCACCCCCACTGGGGCTCTCCAGGCCCTGCCACACTCCATCCTTGGCTTTGCTGCATTTGGAACCTCCAAAGGAACTGTCAAATAGGGCCAAAATGAAGACTTGCATATAAAACCCCTAACCCTAGCCTAGAGACACAGCTTACTACTTCAATGCCAAATGGTTGGGTGAGACTCGTGAAATGCCGTTTTCTGAGCATGCTGACAAGCAGAGTAGCTTGCTGTCTGTTTTGCTTATCCTCCACAGACAGGAAATACATCACAGGTTCCCTAGGACTTTCTGTAGTGGTTGCTGAGCATGTTTTTTTTTAATACATGAATCCAATTTCTAGACAATTAGAGTTGAAAATTTTGCAATCACTACTAAATTATATTATAGACTAGTCATTCTGTCATGTTTCTTTTTAAAGAAAGAGAAAGAGGAGAGAAAAAGCCCTTGTTGACTGCTTTTCTATCTATCCAACTTGTCTATCAAGAGACTAATAATCTTAATATCTAGACACTTAGCAGATGTAAAAATCTTAGGATTCATAAAGTAATGCAGGCATGTTAACAAAGAGCAGCATGTTTTACCCAGGCACGTATTGTTTTAGGTGCCACAGGTTACCCGATTTTTATGATAAAAGTCTTGCTAGTCAAAACAGGTGGGTAAAAGTAAATGAAGTTTAAAGCATTATTACATTTTCTATTCTTCTTGCATGATGAGTGTTCCAGGAGGAAAATTGAACTATCACTTCCTTACAATTTCAGGGAAAGTGGTATTGTGTAAGAGTATGGTAAACTTGAATGGAAGTTAAATTGACTGTTTACCCCAGCTTTGTGTTCCCTCTGAATTTTGAACACTCTGCTCCATTCCAGTGTGAATGTAACATCTCCCAGCCATGTTTAAAATTACATATGCATTATATTTTACAAGTAATCCATATGGAAATTGTATTTCAGAAGAAAAATGAGAACATGAGATACAATTTAACATTGATGCATAGTGAAATAAGACTCTACCACATCTGTAATGGCTCCTGGCTCACCGAGTGCAGAATTAGGAATTACGTTGCATTTTGCTCTCAAAGCTGCTTGAAAATTGCTTAAATCCAGAAAAGATTTTCCAAATAACTAGGAAGAAATATGGACTTTCACATTAAGATTATTCCTATTTCACTGTTATATGTCTGTGATTTACATGTCAAGCTCTGAGCAACTATTCAGTGAGCATATGTCTAAAAAATCATTTAATCTGAGTCTATTTTAAAGGTTTCTAGCAAACGGACTCTGGGGAACAGCCATGCATTGGCAAGATTACTCGCGACCTCATACAACTTTCTACTTCTAATTGCCCTGATTCCTTTATATGAAGTAACTGGTTGAAGTGATGCAGTCATTAAAAACAGAATTGGGATCTGATGTGGCTTATAAACTCACAGATATCTTGAGGATGTATATAAAGAAAATGCTGATCCATGAGCAAAAGAGAGGAACCATCATTGGCATACGTTTGCTAAGAGGTTGATGATGATTAATTGACAAGTAGCTGGCAATAAACAAAATGCAACAGCTCGAAGTGTTTAGAGGATAAGAGCATTACAATAAAATCATGAGTACTTTGAGACTTTTGACAAACAAACTTTCATTACATGAGCAGAGAAGTCCCATATAACTGCTAGACCAAAGAGTTAAGGTGGTTCTCTTTACTTTTTGGTTAAAGCCGCACATTTAAATATGTTATTTACATAGAGCACTTTATCTTTGCAGAGAGAAAATGAATGGGACACTCAAAAATCTGCATAGTGGAAGCAAGGCTCCTAGCAGCACCTTCTGCTCACAAGAGGCTGCTGCCTTCTCTGTCACTGCTTTGCTCATGAACACATGCATGCAACCCAGAGGAAAGACGAGTCAGTCAGCTTCTGGAAAAAAATTATCTGGGGATCAATCTCAGCAAACACGTGGCTCGCTACTGCTGAAGAACATCTGTTGTGATTGCCAAGCTATATATGTGTCTGAAGATAAACTGTGTGCAGATATAAACATATTCCCCCCATAGTGCAGTTTCAGGTAGGAATTTCAGTTCCAGGCTGACCCCTTACAGAACTGAGCCAATGGCAAGTGAAGGCCAGACTGACAGCTCCCTCAGCTGATACATACCTGGTACATACATGCTTGATTCACAAAGAAACTGTAAGAGCTTGTTCAGCATACAACCTAAATGTTATTATAGGTGGAAGCTCTCATGTTTGTGTGTCCTTCAGTTCAGATACTCATTAAAACAGAGTAAAGATGTAGCAAAAGAAAAAAAAAAAAAGCAAGGCACAAACTTCTATCTTATAATTGATGACAGGAATGAAAATCCACTGGTTTACCACAGGACAGCTACTGCCCTCACTGCAGACCTGCTGTTGTCCTGTTTCTCCTCATTCTTTCCAATATAACATCCATGTCCCTGTACCTCCTGCATCCCTGAGCCGAGGAAGGGAGAAGGGGACCTTCAAGGATTTGGAAGCTCTGGGAGAAATACCTAGCCAATGGAGACATTGGTCACAGCCAGTGAGCCGCAAGTGAAAGTTCACAGTAAGTATGGACTTCTGGGAATAACATCTTGGCCAGACGGACCTTCTGTCTGACCAGCGTAACAGCTCTAATGTTTTGCATCCCCCGTGCATTTTCACAATAACATTTTTCTCTGACCTCCAGAATGGAAGTATCAGAGTGTCTTGTGATCTTTAGTTCCTTTACCTCACAGCTCTCAGTGCCCAGCTGCACACCAGACACCCAGGTGCCATAGCTGAGGCCAGAGAAACTGTCTGGGACAGGGGAGGCTCGACCCAGTGAATGCATCTGGATTCCTTGTGAGATGGAGGAAATTTAGCAGCAAGACTCAAGACAGGTTCATGAAGCAATATCTCCTGACCTCCAGATCAGGGTATTTGTCTGGAGGTAGATTTTTTTTAATTTTGTTAATTTTTTTTTCAGAGTCAGACAGTGAAGAAGACATGATGCGTGGTTGTGGTGGTTTTACTCAGATGGGCATTTGAGCTCCACCATGACCGCTCTCTCACTCTCCGTCCTCAGAGGGAAAGGGGGAGAAAATATGATGCAGAGGGCTCAAGGGTTGAGATAAGGACAGGGAGATCACTCAACAATTATCATCAAGGGCAAAACAGACTCAGCATAGGGAGATTAAAGAAATTTATTACATACTACTAACTAGCTAGAGAAGTGAGAAAGAAAACAAATTAAAACCATCTGCCCTCTTCCACCTCCTCCCCCCGAGCGGGGCAGGGGAATGGGGAATGGGGGCTGCGGTCAGTCCCTGACGCTTCATCACCACTGCTCCTTCACGGTCCCTCTCTGCCCCTGCTCCCCGTGGGGTCCCTCCCACGGGATGCCGTCCTTCCCAAACTGACCCTGTGTGGACTTCCCACAGGCAGCAGCTCCTCAAGAACTGCTCCCACACGGCTCCGTACCACGGGGTCCATCCCCCAGGAGCAAACTGCTCCAGCACGGGTCCCCCACGGGCGGCAGCTCCCCCCAGACCCCCTGCTCCTGCGTGGGCTCCTGTCCACGGGCTGCAGCTCCGGCCTGGGGCCTGCTCTTGCGGGGGCTCTCCATGGGCCGCAGCCTCCTCCAGGCCACATCCACCTGCTCCACCGGGGGCTCCTCCACGGGCTGCAGCGTGGAGATCTGCTCCGTGTGGGACCCATGGGTGCAGGGGGACAGCCTGCTCCACCAGGGGCCTCTCCCTGCACAGGCCGCAGGGGAACTGCTGCTGCGTGCCTGGAGCACCTCCTGCCCTCCTGCTCCACTCACCTTGGGGGCTGCAGGGCTGCCGCTCACCCCCCTCTCCCAGCTGCTGTTCCCCAGCATTTTTTTTTCCCCTTTCTTAAATATGCTCTCACATAGGCACAAACAAGATCACTTATTTGCTCAGCTCTGGCCAGCGGTGGGTCCCTTTTGGAGCCAGATGGAGCTGGCCTTTATCTAACATGGGGCAGCTGCTGGGCTCTGCTCACAGAAGTCACCCCTGCAGCTCCCCCACTACCAAAACCCTGCCATGTAAACCCAATACAGTGTATATGAAGATTCTGGAGCTATACTAATTTTTCAGAGTTGTCTTTGCCCTTCTAAATCTGATGCATGCTTTTATCAACTGGGAAATTAAATTAATTTCTTACAGGTAAAACAAAACTTTTAGTCTGAATGCTAACAATATTGCCAAATATTCTGAGTCCTCAAACGTAGAGTCAAAACAAAACTCTAATATAATTTATTAAAGTCACTTGTGGGTTGGTGACCAAAGTGGCAGATCATTGACAGTGTCTTTTTGCTAATGTCCAGATGCTTTATGCTGCTGTCCTGACACTGAGAGGACACGAATGCCATTTAACTCCCCAACCTGCTGCAGTGGAGCACATCAGCAGCACCATCCTGCTTAATCAGACCCTGCAACTGTACTGACACAGAGCAGACCCCAAATCCTTTATTTATGAAAAGCTGTGATTGAATTTTGCCTGAGGGATGAGTGGAGACAGCAGCTGGTGGGTAGATGACATGTACACTCATGACTTATGAGCACAGTTCTGGTAAAATAAGCAGAAGAACATTTTTTCTAGCATGACCACAAATAATAATGCCTTTTACAGCACACGGCAAAGTATGGTTTCGGTCCCAGCTACTGGACATTCTCCCACCATCTGATAAATGAGAGGAGATAGCATTAATCTTAACGCTGTCAAAATTAATGTAAAGCAATACCGGAGCTTACTGCTGCTTTCCTTCCCCTCTTCTGTGCTTGTTTGTCTGGAAGAGGAGTGGAAGTTCCAGCAGCAGATGAGAGGTACTGGTTGCATCTCCTGGTGCATGTCTGGAAAGCCCGATGGCCCTGCAGTGATAAATGTGCTATGAGAAACTACACAGTGCAGACTAGGAAGAGCTATTATTGCTTTATTTTGTATGACACCCCTACTGTGGTTGCACTCATAACCTTTGCAACTGAAAATTGAACAACTCTGTAGAAAGACAAATGAAAAAAGAGAAGAGAATTAGAATGGAGTTGTACAACTGTGACTGAGCTTTTAGCCCAGAAAGTAAGCCAATACTTTAAATAATGCATCAGGAGGTGAGCCACAGCATTATAATCATACGTGCAAGCCTAAAAAGCCTTCATGATCTTCATGTGACGAGGCCGAGGTTTCAGACCGAAGCACAGGAAACCTGCTGGAGGAGCGGGGTGGCAGAAGGCCGCTGGGCACATGGCCGGCCAGGCCCAGCATGGGAACCCCACCGGCAGCGCAAGGGGCAGCACGACCTGGGCTCGCTGCCTGCCCGAAGCATTGCTGTTTGCCCAGCATCGGTGCTGGGGGCAGCCACGCAGGCCGTCTGTTCTGGGCAGGGGCCACCTCGCAGAATTATCAGTTTTCTCTTTTGATTTTTGCTTAGAGAATCACACTGCAACTTTTTAAAATGTCATTTCTGGCATTACATTTTGGATCGAAAATGTTATTTAAATTTAAATGCGTTTCACATGTACGTGGACATTTATTATCAGACGTTTGGAAGCTTGTGCAAGCTATGAACTTCATATTTGTATTTAATAGCTCTCTGGCATTGCATTGTGAGAAAATATTATAAAAAATAAATATTTCTAAAGGCATTGTATATCCTGCTGGATTTATCTTCTTCTCTTTATTCCTTTGCTTTGAGGGTGTATTAAGGTGGCAGCAATCTTGTCCTCATGACAGCGTATCATTCGTTACATCTGTATTCTGCTGCCTGCTTTCAGATGGGCTCAGAAGGCCCACAGATGGAAACAAACCACAGCAGCAACCCAGAAGCAGTGGCTAATCTCAAAGCGACTTTTTTCCTACCCCCCACCCCCAGACACAAACTGTTCTCCTGACAAAGTCTGGGTGCGGGGACGAATTCAGCACTGGGTGCCCGCAGCCACGCTGGATGTGCTCCTTTGTGCCTTCCCACTGCTTTTCCAGCTCCCTCCGCTCGTTGACTTGGCGTCTGGTTCCTGGGTGGCTTGCTGACTCCTTCTGCTCCTGTAACCAGTACCAGAATGATGCAAATGTAGATTTTGGCACCCACAACTCTATTCCACCTCACTGGTACCCAGTGAGGGTACCACTGGTACCCAGTGAGGAGCTCAGAATGATCTTTAGACTGCTGATGAGCTTCAATCATAATGATTTGTAACTGATTAATGAGATTTTAGATTTGATGTAACATAATATATGAACGCTTTATGCATATAAATTAAACATCCCGCAGTCTACCTTGTCATGGGATAGGAACCTGTCCAAGTCCAGTTTATGTCTCGCAGCTGAACGCAGATGTGGACCAGGAAAGCAGGAGCTGGCAGTAGCTGTGACACTGCCAAATTGGATACAAAGCTTGGGGAGGCACAGGCACAGCACAGGACGTACACCGGCCAGGGAAAAATGCTCTGTCAGCATGGCCATTGCTGCAAGCAGAATGGATGTCTTCCATCAGTCTGAACTTCATGTTAAGGATCATTTTCTGTGAAAACATTTTAAGGCACTGCTTTCAACAGCCAGATGAAGTTAAAATGTAAACCAATGAGATCTCTGTCAAGCCAGGAAGGGAGAAGGTCTGTGCAAACTGGGTGATACCTCAGCATCACACTACATTTTTTTCTGCAGTCCTAATTTTTTTTGTTCTTATGCAATAATTCAGTGTAAATTCTAGTACACATTTACCATTTATGACCCCTTCTTTGCCCACTAAAAACTGAGAGGCACTGCCTAGCCCCTATGTACAACAGCAGAGGGACATGCTCCACTGGGTTGAGGGCCAAGTTGCCCCACATCTGCAAGGCTGTGCAGATGCAGCACTGGGAGAGGATTTGCTGGCAGTGCTGTGCACCACGGTGCTGGGCAATATGAGCTGCAATGGGGGTCCAGCTGCACGGGGTGGCTGTGTCTCCCCCAGGAGCAGGGCAAAGGTGCAGGCGCGTGGGGGCCAGCCGAGGCATGGGGACACCATCCCGGCCTCCCACCCCCTGCCAGCTGCAGGGGCTCCCCTGCACCAGAACTCTCCCAGTGCTCAGGCTGCCAGCGAGAGCAAAGACAGGAAGCCAGGAACACACGGTAATGAGGAGGGGAAGAAAAATGGAAGTAAATTGCAGATCTCCATGCATCTTCATGAGAACAGACCGCTGTCCCTGTAATCCAGCATCCCATCAGGTGGGGCATTGCCTGGAGGAAGGAAACCACCCACAGCATGCCAGAGGCAGCCAGCTGTGGCATGGTGTTGATGGGGATCCAGTGCTTGCTGTCGTTCAGCCATTCCAGCACTAAGTGGAGGCTACCAGTAATTTCACTTTCCATAAATTGTGAGTAATTTAGTAATGGAAGATACAGAACTTCTTCTTCTTCCCATGAGCTACTGCTCCCAGGTACTTGCACTCTGATCCCAATCAGCTGCATCTTTTGAATCAATAACACAGGTCATGGCATGTAAGCACAGGAAACTTCCCTCACCATGCCAACACAGAGCTAGTCATCACCGTTATTACCGACATATCACAGCCCAGCAAGCCGGTGGAGCGTTGGTCCCATGGAGGCTCGGTTCCTGCCAGATTGTCTGTTTATCCCATTACCTGCCCCGTCATTTTTGTAGTGTTTCTTAGAGTTACACTCAGTGCTTGATTTATCCTCTGTTCGTTTAATAACAAATGATTATGTGTCTTCTAACTGTGATTTATAACGATGAATTACCTTCTCCCTGAAAATGCTTGCCTGGCATGTGCAGCCCTCCACATTTATAAATCTGAAATGTTCTGCGCTTGGCAGGACAGCTCCGAATTGTCTCGCCATTGCTGTGAACATCAGAAAAGTCAGCAAGAGAATGTGTGAATGGTGCAGACTTTGCTAATCAGGGAGTCTGTCAGAGGACTTGATGTAACCAGTGTGAATCAGCACCAGTCAGTCAATAATAATCAGTTATTAATTTACTAATTGATCCATACTCTTACTGGAAGACAGGAGCTGTGCTTCAGAGACCTCCGAGTGCTGCTTCTCTCTTGGCACCAGCACGTGGGCAGCCCTTCGCCCTCCCGTGGGCCAGGCAGCAGGCAGATCCTAGGTGCAAACCCAGCCCCAGGAGCTCTGTTCCTGGCTCACTCGGGGCAGGGTCCCCAGGAAAGCTCACGCGGACCTTTGCTTGCTAGGGGCACTTGCAGGGGTCTCAGGGGAACCTCAGCGTGCCCAAACCTGCAAAGCTCTCTGAGAGCGTTTCCCGCAGCCTGACCAGAACCACAAGGGGGGTGTTGCTAGCTTCTCCTGCAGTTTTAAATGGTCTCCTTGAAGTGCAGAGGGACAGATCCAGGTGTCTGTGCACGCACCCCGCTCCGTTTTGGAGATCCCAGGGCACCCACAGCATGGGGCTGGCAGATCGCAGACCTGGTGCAGAGGGGGCCGGTGGCCCTGCAGGTGCCACAGGGTTTCACTATGCTGCTGACACCTATGGTTGGGCACCTCAGTCCCATCTCCTGGGGGCTTTTTAACAGTAAAAAAATTACTTTTGGCAGATTGATTGTCCCTCTGTAGGATCTTACCGTAGAAATGTTTTTAATGAGCTAACTAGCTAAATGAAAACGCTTTATTTTTAGCCTTTATGATTGTTTCATATAATAAATATTGGAATGAGTGCATCACTTTTCTATTTTATTTTCCTTCAGACATTGATAATTGTAATTTCCATTTTAAAGAGCATATTTAAGGATATTTGTTGCATCTCCTTTTGAACCGTACTGTTAAGACCATTCAACCACTTACAGTTCACAGCCAACATTTTTAGAGTGCATGTAAATAAAATAAAAACCAACACAACTGAAGGAGCCAAGATTAGAATCATGCATTTAAAAGCTGATTATTTGCCTTCATCAGTAGCGAGGAGTTTCCGTGTAGTTTTAAAGTTTAGCACCCTACACAAAGTACATTAAAGCACTTTTCACATGGGCCAAAGTTGTGGGGAAATGTTTTTAGCCTGGGTTTGTAAGAAAAAGCACAGGGGCTGGGGAGTGGGCACTGAGAGAAACCTCTTGCCTGTGTCTCATATGTGTTTTTCTGGAAATAAAGGAGAATCCAGAAAGAATGTTTATTTCAACTGATCTTTTGTTTAAGAAATATTAAAATTTGACAGATTGTTCCAGGAATTGGAACAATCGTTGCTAGAAACCGTGTTTTAAAAGCGCAAACGACACTAGCTTCAAAGCAAGAGAAGGTCGCGTACCCGCACAGGGTGTTTCCGCTGAGTGCCGGCTGGGCAGGGCTGGGCCATGCCAGGACTCCTGCTCCTCGGCGCTGGGAGCAGCGTGCTGCTTCTGTTCCCAGGCCAGCCGGGGTGGGACGGCTCCATGCCAGGGGCACAATACCTCCCACTGTAAGCCGTAAAGATGCATCTGAAGCCAGACACCTCCTCAGTTCAGCAGGAACAATCTTATCCATCTTTATTCAGCATCTCCAGCGCCTCCCGCCCCCGTGGCAGGCAGCAGCAGAGATGTGGGGACGGCAGCGGGCGGAGGGCGGTGAGCCGTGCCCCTGGGAGCTGCTGCCTGCAGCCTGCAGCTGGCTCTGCTCAGCCCCAGCGTGGCTGTAGAGAAAGCACAGCCTTCCTTCGCAAGGACAAGGGCTGGTACCACAAGCTTCTCCCCCTGACCAGCGGCCGTCACCCCCCGCCTGTGTGCAGGGGTCTTATCGCTGCAGGCGGACCCATGGGTAAGGGTAGCGATGGTTACAATCCGCAGGGGCACCAGGCTGTGATGGCCAGCACCAGAGTGGCATCAGCTCTGAGGTCGCAGAAATGAGCTTCCTCATCCTCAGATTTTGGAGCTGCTGGGGGACAAATTACAGCAGAGATGATCATTTCCTCATACAGAAGTGCCACTATGAACATGGAAAGGGTCTGCACCTTGGCAGTGGTGACAGAAGGCGGGGAGGGGACCTGTGACAGCTCTTAATGCTGGATGATTCTGGAGGCAGCATTTCTGGCAGCCTGGTGCCGGCGCTACAGCAGCAGCAGCACATCCAGCTCCAGCCCACGTAATTGTGCTGCCCCGGCTGTGTCATGGCACTGCCTGATCCCCCGTGCTGCCCTCCATTGAGATCTGCATGCAGCTGTGCTGCTGGAGCTTTCTGAGCCCCATTTTTTCTTTTCCTCCATCACTTGGCCCCTCAGCGGTGGTGCCCTGCCTCCAGGCTGGCCTCCAGGTGCGCCAGGCAGAGCTGTAAATTCAGCCCTCCCTTCTGTCAAGTAACATGAACATTAATGCATCCCTGAAATGCATAATGCATCAGTTTTATTTCAACTGATAAATAAAGGCAGAGTTCTTAGAGATTCAAGTTGTTATTTTTTTTCTCCTGGCTTTGAAGCTTTTAGAAGAGTGTTTGGGACGTGTATTTAATCCATCCAGTGCAGTCTCAAGAGAATCAAGGCTTCAGCTGTAATTCTATGCTGATGCTCGCCTGAGCCTATAAAGCACCAGCACTTCTGACGCAGCGCAGAGACAGCAGCCTTGATACTGGAAACGCATTTGCAGAACGAGCGAGAGAAAAAGTGGTTAATGAGTGCCACGCACCCAGAGCAGAAGAAGCCGTGCCATCTGCTGGGATGACCCTTCGCTGCAAACCCAAGGCATGGCTTCATATGTTGGCGTGGCGCTTGGCTCTTGGCTGATGGTGGCAGGGGCCCCAGCGAGGTTTGTCCGTCCATCCATCTGGCCAGGAGGCCCACCGTGCAGCCCCAAAGCGGGTCTGGGGCAGGCCGTGGCTGGTCAGTGGGGTGCAGATGGCCACCCCTCAGCCCCAGCAGGGCTCCGCAGGGTCCCTCCCCGTGTCCCCATGTCCAGGCGCAGGGCACGCGGCTGCTGCCCGGGGGCGCGGGGCGGCTGCAGCAGCTCGGTGCAGGGACGGCCGCCCTCCTGCCTTGTGCGGGGTGCTGTGAGTCGTGTGCTGGATGCCATCCATCCTGTCATCCTGGGAAAACATGAGCACCTGGGGACAGTTAATTACTGGCACTGCTAATTAATTAGCTCTACGTATTGCTTTTCATCTTGGGTGGAACTCAGATGATAAATCGTGCGCTTGAACCTACAAATCCATTACAACTAATAGAATTGTAAAAGCTTTTTCTCTCTAGCTATTATTCTATACCGAATGGCCTGCTCACAAACAGTACATAAACGTAATTAATTTTCATCACAGTGGCAACTTTTACTATTGCAATGGTCACGAGTATCCAGGCTTCTTATTACAGCAGTCTTTTTTATTTACATTTATTTGTAAGCTAATTATAATGTTCGCTATGTTCTTTGGGGAGCAGGGAACCATTCACAATCACACTTTATTTGAGGACTTTTAACAGCTATTTTTAATTAGAAGTTCTCAGTGAACATATTTGCAGGCCAGTGGTCCCTGCATCACCCTTATGCCACGTACTGTCACCAGCAAAAAAGGACGAGTTCAAATATGCTTCAACTAGGCTCAAAAATAGCAAGGACACCGTTGGATGACAGAGAGGGTAACTCAAAGGGAGAGAAATGCCAACTGGAAAGGAAAATAGAGTGAAGCTGTAGGGAGAAAGCAGGATTATAACACAGAAGAAGAAGAAAAGTGACAAGCTCGGGCTGTGGGTCTTCAGGAGAGGAGAGCGGGGACCCTCTGAGGCCTGGGAGGAACTGGCAGACTGTGGCTCAGACCCACGCATTGCGGGCATTAAACACTTCTTCACCAGGGCCCCAGCCCACTGAAAAATACCATGCTATCATCAGCACATCTGCCCTGCACCTTATTAACAGGTTTTCCTACAGCTTCCTGGACAAGACTGCAGTAGAGTTACACTCCCTCTTCCACATAAATTGGAGCTGCTGTGTTTATTACCCGAATCATGCTGGATAAGTTTCTCATCATATCTCATTAGAAATTCATCTTTAAACAAGGTCTGTTATTTCCCTTGACTCACTTTCAGTGTTCTAGATTTACACAATGCTGTTCCTGCTTTATTTTTGTTTTCAGGCTAAAAAGACTCATCTACTTAAGCACGATTTGCTAATTTTGCAGAATCATAAATATCTACGAAAAATGCTGAATATCCTTGCTGGGTTGATTTTTGAATGCATTAGCATTGGCCAATGTATGTTTGTCTACTGTGGCTCTCAGGCTAAAATGGCTCTCTTCGGTCGTTATTTATGGCTGACATCATGGTCAGTCAGCCACTGCCTTTATGCCAATAAATACACGAATAAGTCAGGTAGAACAGTTCCTGAAAACTTCACAATTCACAGTTCACAATTAATAAAAAATAGAAAAAAATAAACTGTTTTGCAATGTTAGAGATTGCACTTTGGAAGGCAATGCGAGGCTGGGAGTACAGATGTATGTTCGTGGCACAGAGGAGAGCTGCTGCCGTGCGGTGACTGCAGCGATTGACATTCAAGGCAGGCTCCTCGCAGCTCAGAGCGGAGGTCGCGCACCTGACCCTCGCGGCAGCACAGCGCTCGCCCTGCTCACCTTCCCTCTCTTCTCAGGAAATGCCACTTGTGATTGAAATTCAGAGGGAAGATGACATATCATCTGATATTCCTTTGCGTCCTGGAAATGCATTTGTGTCAAAGATCAAGTGTTCCAAGATAAAATTACTTTATATATAGATAGATATGTAATTTCCCCAAGGAATATTTAGATGAGATGCTTTTAACAGAAACATATTTATAGTAAGGAAAACATGCCTGCCTATTTTTAGTATTGTAGCTAAGGGGTAAGAAAGACAAAAAATATTAAAACACTAAAATAATGAAGAACATGCTGAGTTATTGGTTTGGAAGGTAACCACATTCACACAAATTAGAAGGAATATTAGCTTGCTTTATTTTTGGGAAGCCCACACTGACAAACTCATCCAGAGAATACATTTGGGGAGAATTGCATCGTCATTTTACTTCTATAGAGAGAAATGATCAGAAGGTGATGATGGCTAATAAAGGTTCTGAACTAAACCTGAAGCTAATGTCTCTGAATGAAAGTGATGAGCATTGAAACCAGTCAAACACCATCTCCCAACACATTGCTTGCCGCACCAGCCCCAGCTGGGGGTCGTTGGCTGAGCCTGGCACAGCAAACCCAGGGCCTGCCCACTGCTGTGGAGGGTCTCGTGTCTGTGCTCAGCCCTCCAGGATGGGATTGGGAAAGAAAATATAACCCATCGTTCATTTGCGGTCCCATTTAACCTAGCACCGCTAAGTCCACCATTAAACATGTCACTAAGTACTACATCTACATGCTTTTTGAAGATCTCTCAGGATGGTGACTCAGCTGCCTTCCCTGAACCACATGAAGCAACCATAAAGCCACCGAGGCAGGAGAAGGGTGTGCGAGGCAGAGTCCCACCCGCAGGGCGCAGGGGATGCTTGAGGCAGCCAGGTGCATGCATTGCTGCTCGCACAGTGCTCCCACAAGTCGAGCACCTTCTGGGGGGACAAACGTGCTAACCAGTGTCCAAAACCCACCCGCCTCCCTCCAACTGCATTGCTACTAGCACTGGACATAACCCCATGTAGAGGGCATTCATTAATTTCATTAATTACTGGGGGCGCAGCAGTATGCACCATGCTGCTGGGTGGGGTGAGCATTCACGAGCCAGGAGCCTGACTTCCAGCAGCAGTTGTAGTGCTGCTGCAGAGTACAGCTGACCGAAAGCAGAGCTGGCCAAATATTTAAAGAGTGAAAACACATTTAGATTAATCACAGCATTTGTGGAGTTGTAATGAACGTGTTAGAGCTTTAGACTGAGAAAAAAATGAAAAGCAAATAAATAATAATTGAAATGCTTTATTTTTATGGTGATATCTGTTTCAATGTTCATTCTAAATGTTTGTTGTCCTCTTCTTCTTAATACTATTTAAGCTTTTTAAGCTTGACACATTTAAGTGGGGAAGGAATTGTTGCCCAGGCTCACCGCCACCTCAGTCCATCCGACTTCTGAGTTAGCTGCTGAGAACTGTGACTGCTGAGCCTACAGGTGAAGCACAGGAAGCAAGATTAAACGGTTTTGACTATATATGCTTCAAAATAAGTTAATAACAGCAAAAGATGACTCTGAAGCATGCAGAAATATATAGAATTAATTAAATTTGATGTAGCATTTTGAAGTAGTTACCATGACTGGAGCCATAAATGGCTATCCTTTTTTGTGTTCACTTAGGATGAGCTATAAGGATTAATTAGACATTAGAGGTAAAATCCATTACATGAAATAACACGCAAAACCAAAAATAATACACACACAAAAAACCTCATATTTTTTCTCCTTATATCTTCTTTCCAGTTCTTTCCTTTGTAGCATGTTTTTGCTTTCCAACTCACCCGTTCCACCTGCAATTAGTTTAATTTATGTAGCAATAATCAGTTCTCTCAGATGCCATTCTACAATGCAAATTTCCCCTTCCAATCCAAAAATTGAAATCAAGGTCTTAGAGGAGAGATCTGTGAAGAACAAGACACGTGGATACCAGAATTAAGCAATGATTTTGTCCATTACAGCCTCAAACCACGAGCCGGGACACACTGGTCTGTGGGGCTGAGGTGCCAGCACTGAGGATTTTGAGAAACAAGACCCTGCAGTACCCCAGGGCTGAATGCAGTGGTCCTGCCCCTGGGGTACGGCTGTGTGGGGGCCGGCTGGTGTCAGGCAGCCTGCCTGGGCCCCAGGTTTTGTGAGGAGCTCCGTACGCCTCCTGGCCTCCCCAGGCCATCAGCACACTCACTGAGAATGAAAGAGACAATCAAATGCAGAGGGCCTGGTGCGGAATTCAACACGTGTAGACATAGTGTCACTACAGTTTACTGTAGGCACAGTGAATAAAAGGGCTGGGAAAAAGCAAGGCAGACAATCTCCCCGGCAGACAAGGGCTGGGTTTGCTCAGTGCAGGACGCGCACCCTATGGAAAGGGGCAGTCTGCACTGGCTGTGCTCAGGGAATGGGACCGGGCCTTTTCCAGAGTTTTCCCTGGCGTATTGACAGAGGGAAGGGGATGAATTGTTAGGTGTTTAACCTCAGCTGAATCCTGTGAAACTTCATCTATTTTTGTAAACAGGTTCTCCACAGAATTAATACTAACACATCTGTGATACGTGTTGTGTTTTTTTTTTATTAAACAGCTGGTTCCAAAAATCACGAGCTCAGTAGTAAAATCAGTCTCCCTGAAAAGTTTCTTCTTTATTCAGATATTCCTAGACTCAGAAATGAATGCTATCCCTCCAGCTTTTGAAGTGTGATTTCTCCCTTCCTTTCTTTTTCGAAGTTCAGTGAAAGAAATAACTCAAGGGATTTTTGTCATCATTTTTTTTTCCTATTTATTTCTTATTTTTTTTCTAACTGTAAAGAAAGTACAATTGAGGCAATACCAGGAAAAAATCCATGAGTAGATGAAAGAAAAAAATAAGAAAGAACCTCATTACTGGGCAGAAATGTAAATACCAACGGGAATACAGTAGAATGGAAAGAAATCGAAAAGAATATGAGCTCACCATTTCTCTTTGTTTCCTTTTCACATTTGAAAGAAGTTTCCCTCTGCATGCTTTTATCAGAGCCGCAGCCTTGGCTGGAGGCTTCAGTGCAGGGAAAGCCCCCGCCCTGAGGCAGGCAGCGAGCACAGGAGCTGCACGCTGGGTGCTGCAAGGCACGGGTGACGCCCAACGCGTTGCAGCTTCTGGCTGTTTGCCCTCGCCCCTTATGTCCACGCAATTCCTCTGTTCGCAGCACATCCACAGTCTCTTTGGCCAGCAGCAGGGTCATTTCACTGGTATATAGCATCTTTTAGAAACACCATTTGGAAACACCATTTATTTCCCTGACCTTTGCCATGTGATGTAAATGCGTCAGAACAGCCGTGTGGGTCCCCACGTGTCCTTGGTTCTGGGGTGCAGCAGTGGGCACCTGGACAAACTGCCTGTATTGGGGCGGCTGCTGGGACAAAGCCTGCGGACACTCCTGGGAGCATCCCCCTGGGAGCACAGCCCTGTTTGGGTGAATGTCACCTGGGCAGCCTGCCCTGACCAGCGACTGAGCTCAGGTTCCTAACGGCAGTCTGTCCCTGGTCTGTAGCATGTTTTATGACTTTGTTGTCATTTTTCCAGAAAGGTATTATTTTAATCAAATTATTTTAAATGAGGCCAACATTGCTAAACCCAGTTTAAACAGAACATGCATATTGACTCAATGCTATAAATGCTTGTATATTTTATTGTTGTTATATTACTATTATTTGTTGATTATATTATTATTATCACATTAGCAAATTATTATCATATAATGAATATATTATGATATTGATGGGTATTAATGGATATTAATGAATATTATATAATAAACATTATATTATGACTATATTATTATATCAATGAATTTATTTTACTGGACTCTAGGGCTCTCTGGCCTACTCACTCCACATGTATAGGCTTGCTATAGTGTTTAGAGTTCTACACATGTAAGGCTGCTGCCTGCTCCTGAGCCTAAATAGCTCCTTACTACATATCTCCTTATCCAGAAATGCACGACCTGCACCAGCCTGAGTAATCACAGTGTTTTCAAGGAAGTGCACAGCCGATTCTGGACACAACGCCTATGCTTGCCCTCTCAAATCCAACGGCCCTGGACTGTCCTCTGGCATAAGCTGGCATGCCATGGCCGATGCCCATACCTTTAAAACCTCTCACCCTTCAAAACCAAACAGCTGCATTCATGCTGTCTGCTGGGCTTTTTCTTTGGTTTGATTTGAATCCCAAACCACGCCTGAGGTGTTTGCAGCAGCGCTAGAGGGAGACACCAAGCCCAGACCAGGGAGCTGTATTAGGGAACCAGCCTTTATCCCAGTATTAGATAGAGCAGGACTGGGCTTCTACCCCCTTATTTAATTTCCAAGAAGAAAATGGATTTTTGAGAAAATACCCTTATCATTAATTGGTGCATTAATTCAGCAGGCAAGGAGATGAGGATGAGCAGTGCACCATCACCCCATGTATGTCAGTGCCCATGAAAGCCCACATCCCATACCCTCCAGCTGCAGCCACCCCATTGTCCCAGTGCCATGAAAGAGAACTTGCTCAGCCAAAATTGGCTCAGAGATATTCTTCTTCTATTCTTCAAGAGGGGAGTGCTTGAACACTGGCTGAGGCAGGGATGTTCAGTGCCCCCACTAGTGCAAAAAGCAGGTGCAGCCGAGATGCCTCCCCTTGCTGCAGGAGCCGCCCTTCCATGGGCAGTGTTTTGCAGCTCAGCATGGTTCCAGGGGTGCGGTGCTGCTCTCCAGGTGTGGGCTATTCCAGTGACTTTTTGTAAGTCTGAAACAGTGAACTGTTTTAACAGGAAACAGTTTTTTGACTTAGGAATTTCCCAAGCGTTTCCTTTGTTGGGGCAAATGTGGTGCTTATCAATATAAGGCTCAACATTTGTGCCGAAGTGTCACATCCATAAACACGGCAGCACTGGATACATTATATGCAAGGGTCAGATGTACAATTTACGTCTATTTTGCTTGTATCGAACAAGTGGTGACCATTTAGAGAAAGCATATAAAATATTTGAAATTACTGCTGTCAGGAGATTAATGAGACATTTTCTTACTCCATTTCAGCAGCTATAAGGCTTCTGTTCTACATTTCACTGACAAAGGTTGTTACATTTAATAGTCAAAAAGAAGGCAGATCAGGTAATGTATAGATGAAGGTAACTGTATTCATATGATTTAGGATAATAATTTAAGGAAAGGGGAATAAACTGTGAGACATAGAGCCTGTAATTCTGCAGCATAATTTTATTATTGCCTACTGAAATTGGCTTCATCTCAGTTACTTTAGCCCTTAGAAAGTTTGAACAGATGGCATCCCTTGCTCTAACTGTATATCTAATTTAGTTTGCATGACTTTTTGATTAGGTATATTTGAATTAATGGGCTTCTCTAAGTTTGTTACATCATCATGTTAATGGTGTTTAAAAGATGGTCATATATATCAGTTCTCCATTGGCTAGGAGTCAATAGAAAATGAAGCTTACCACAAAAAAAAAGTGGCGCTGAACAGTGAAATGACTCTACTAGGGCTAAATAGATTCATCCTTTCTAAATTTGTTGCAGCTATTTGCTACCCAGCTTACATATCAAGGGAAGTGAATGGTAGCTAGAAGACTGATTAATCATTGTATCACATATGTCATTATTGTGTCAGTATGAAAAGAAATCAACATTCTCTGAATCTTTAGCAAAAACAAAAACAAAAAAAATCAGATATTGCTTTTTATATATTAAAAAACAGTAAGGAGTCAACCTTCCTGTTTTCTTTTGGAAAAGAAAATTCTTAAATAAGAAGTGCTTTATCAGGCATGCACAAGGACTTAGGTTTAGGCTGCAAGCATATTTTCTGACTGATACAGCTTTGAAAGGAGGCAGACATGAAATACTGAGATGCAGCATGGAATACTTGAAGTTGTCTGCATCTTCCCAAGGTCCAAATGCTCTGTTTAATTGCTAGAGTTGGTCACACTGCAGAGCGGTTTTCCTGAACATCTGGTCAGCCCAGACAGCTGCTGCATTTCAGCCTGACCATGTCTCTTCCTATGCAGTAGTCACAAACACCAATAAAACTAGGTCTCTCTTCCCAGAAAAGTCTGAGGAATGGATTATTTATATGCAAATGCTTATCCATATCTGCATGTAAACAAGGGTTTTTGTGGCTAATGAGTATTCTCTTATGTTATTTTTGCTGCATCTTAGAAATAGGGTTGAAGAAACACAATCATGTGCTGAAGCATACATCATCAGTAGTGAGCAGTTAGTGTAGCACTGAGCAGCTGTCATGAGCAAATTCCATTCAACTACTTTGCTTTTGTTGTTTTTTCCCCCATGTTTTTAAGGCTGTTTTATCTCTAGATATCTCTATATATGTTACAGAGAATTTCAATCACTCATCTCACAGTGGTTATTCAGCAACCCATTAAACTGATGCAAGATGTCTCTGTTCATAAGGCCCACAGGCTCAAAGCTTTCACAGTCTAAGGGGGCTAGGTTATTTTATTTTATTTTATTTTATTTTATTTGGCAAACAAGGGAAAGATTTTCTCTTTCCATTTTGGCCAGTCTGGCACCACTCCCGGCTGCAGTTTCTCTGCCTGCTACTCCCTAGAGAAGTACACAGTGCAGCAGCAGCACACCCCAGAAGCACTCGAAGGTTAAATCATTTAAGGGACCTTTTGTTTTCGGAATCTTTCTCCCTCCTGAGCAGAGCAGCGAGAGCTGCCCTCGCAGCAGCAGGAGCCGCACCTCGCAGGCCTCCTGGCGCTCCCCAGGCCCCGCAGAGGACACGAGGCCAGCAGCCTCAGGGCAGGAGGAGCCTACCCAGTGTCCCTCCTCCCTGACAAAACGCTTCCTGTGCCATGCTCCAAACACACTCTGTGGCGTCCTCCCATCACCCTCGTCATGTTTTGGCACCGCTAGTTGTGCTGCTGCCAGCCCCATCACCTGCGGCCTGGCAGCTCGGTGCAGGGAGCCGGGCGCTGCGGGCCCGTCCATGCCCACGGCCTGGGGCCCGCTTAGGGCAGGGCTGCAGGGGGAGGACAGCTTGGGGCCCACGGGCTGTGTGGAACAAGTCATCGACTGCCACCACAGCTGGACACACCGCCCGCCCGTCTCACAGCTTGGCCCTGGAAAGTTCAAAAAAAGCCACAAGTGCTATTCCCTGCCCTCCCTCCCTGTCCGTCCTTCCCCCCGCAACCCCCCCCCCCAAAAAAAAGAAAAAAGCTCAAAATTGTATTTCAAAAGGTTAAACTCTAAATGAAGAGAAAAGAAGATCTGAAATGTTTCCAGGTGCTGTGGCTCAGAAATGTCCTCTCCACTCATTTTAAATCAAAGCAGAACTGCAGAGATCTCCAGTGCAGCTCCCCTCTGCCTGATTTTACCTGCAACGTGCTACAGGCTTTCTGAGACAGCACTTCCACGTATGCTGTAGAAATTTAGGATTTGTGCCTCATTGCTACCAAAGCTTTACGGATATTGCCTAACAAATTAGACTAACAAGACAACATGATAAAAATAAGCTATAACAGTAAGCAATTAATGTTTCCATAAGACTTGCCTTTCAATGTGAATTATCTGAAGGTTTAATTTTACAACAGCATCTCCTATAAGAAAAACTAAAATTGGGACATAGTAGGCAGTGGCTCTGTATTATGTTTCTTCTTTATTTTGAGTTTAATTTTTTTTTAAATCTGTGTTGTATTTTGTTTTTGTTTTAAATGGCAGTATGTCTTAAGGATAGAGTCACTGTAGGAAGTGAAGTAAGTAGTAAATCTACATCCAAGTACCGTGTCACTGTTTTATCAGTCCTCACAGTTGAGAAAGACAGTGCGGGAGTGGGCAGAGGAGGAGTTAATGCCCACAGTCAGGGGCTCAGCAGGTGTAGAGGCTTCAGGACCATAAGCAGCTTTCATTGGACACTTCAGAATCCCTCTCAGCTAAACATCTCTACATACTTGTCTAACAATACCACATAAAGCAGGACAGAAAGGATTGTCCCTGTGCATATCACATTTGACATCACTTGCCACAGGTGTGATAGGTTTCATGCAACATTTTCTCTCCCAAATACAACATCTCCCAATTGGTAGGATGTCTCTTAGCCAGACAAATCTCTCCATGAAGTTCCAAGTTTATCTTCACATTATGCAAGAGATTTTCATCAGCTGAATGAAAGCACTATAGAATTCAAAAGTTTGCTCTTGTCATTTGTCCTGAGTCATCTGTGTGGAGCGGTTTGGTGATGTCACAGTTGGCCAAGCGGCAGTTGAAGGAGCATCCTTCCAGGTGGGGCTGACAGGAGGTTACCCCAGTCTGCTACAGATGGATGATTTTCTGTGTCTCCTGCAGACCTTCACAGTGGTTTTACCCATAAAGTTCTGTGGGATGATCCTGCAGCCCACAGCCAGCAATAACTTGGGGCAGTAATATTGCCTGCTGTGGGCCCATTCTGGAATTTCCACTCATGGTGCTGCTCAGAACAAGCCCCGGCTGCTCCGGCTGTGCTGCCCTGTGTGCTCTGCAGGGCTGCAGCTACACTGACAGGGAATTTTTCTACTGCTTCAACCCTCCCTTGAATCTTCCATGCTGATATGTCTGTTTGTAGGTCTCCTGCACATAAGTAAAATAAAGTAAAATAAAATAATAAAATAAAATAGTAATTAAAAACAAACAAACAAACCCAATAACATATCCAAACTACCCTGAGGCTTTCCTACATGGCCCAAAAGTGATGGAATAAAGTTAGCAGCGTATTTCTGCTCTCTTTTCTCAGTATCGAGCAGATTTGACAGCAGAGTATCTACAGCTCACCATCCACAAGACAAGTTGTGAGGCAGGCTGTGGTGCTGCTGTGCAGTGATTTTATCGGCTTGACCTTGCACCCTGTTGAGAAGATGTCCAAATGATAAAGCAGTCCCATCAATAATTGAGGGTGGATGCTGTGTGCACTGCCTGCATGAAAGAAGCTGCAGCGATGGATGGGCACTAGCAGGAGGGAGCACATCTGCAGGCAGAATGGGCTGCCCCCCCCAGCCAGAGCACACTGCTCGCAGGGCACCGGGAGCAGCCCCCAGCATCACCAGTGCAGTGATGCCAGCAGTCGTGCCTTCAGAAATACTGTTTATAGGACAGAAAAAGAACAAATCTGCTATTGCCTTTGCATCTGCCGTTGATCGGCAGGCTAGCTGGGACAAGCAACTGCAGGGCTATAGTGACCAATTTATCTTGCCTTAAAGCATTTTTGCATTTTGATGCTAGTGAGTTATGAAACCTGTAATTAGTCTATATCATTCATCATTAAGCTTGTCACTTAGCCTTTGAATGGAAAGGTTCTATTTGTTGTATATGCTATTTAGGTAATGAGTATTTATTTTTATTTGATTATAATTATTTTATCTAGAAGGCGCCCCTCTGTTAAGGCACTTGGAAGACTGCATACGCAATTAAGAAGAGCACGAACCTGTAAATACAAATCCTAATAGCATAACATGTAAGAAGCAGGTAACAACAGAAGTGGGAGATTTCCTTCAGAAAAAAAAAATAATAAAAAAAATATCTTACAATGCCAAAATATCAAGGTAGTTGTGCAGCTGCTGCATGGGGCAGTGGGCTAGGATGGATCCTGCATGCTGCAGAAACCCAGCTGTGGGTCCCAGCCACAAGCAGCGCCTGGGACCCAAGAACCTGTCTCGTTTGCCCCCCCACCTCCCCCCCACCCCGTACAGCTGGAGCCTATCTGCTTTGCTTCCCTTTTCCTCCACTGCACTGCTGCACACAAGAAGATGTCTTCAAAAGAGCTAACTGGCTAACTGCAGTCTGCTACTTTGTCGGGCTGGGATGAGGTACAGCCGGGACAGGATTTTACCACGCCCTTGCTTAAGCTGACAGTTCCCTCTCTGTAGCAGAAGCTGTGAGACTGCTGTTCCCTGCGGTGCTGTGGTTTCTCTTGGCAGGCTTTGCACCACGCAGGCAGTGGAGCCCAGGGGCTCTTCTGGATGCTGGCTGGAGCCCGGGACACTTCGTGTGACACCTGAGCAACACAAGAGTTTGCCAGCAAGTCTTGCAGCAGCCTTTGTGTTGGCTTTATACTGCCGCTGTCTCCTGATTTTACAGCATGATTTCTGCATCCTTTTGCTAGCAGCTGGTCAGTGAAGCCATTTCTCCTGCCAAACCCTCCAAAATGTTAGTGGAAAATAAAACACACACACACACACACACACACACAAAAAAAAAAAAAAAAAAAAAAAAACAGACCCCAAGTCTTGAGATGGGATGGAAGTGACATGACTCATAATACAGGGAACTCTTGTCATGCAGGAGCAGCTGCACTGTCTTCTGCCTTCATGTCCTGTAGGAAGGAGCTGTTATCTCAGCTTATACGACCTTCGCTGTGTGACAGGGTATTTGATTTCAGCACTTGCCCTGTATCACACTTGACAGGTTGTGTTTAGATCAAGCATATCATCTTAAAAACAATCTGTCCTGATTTAGTGATGCCAATGGGCAGATTCTCCACCACTTCCAAAGCAGTTTGTTCTGTGTTTGATCAACCACGCTGTTAAAAATGTGTTTCTAATTTTGAATACGAATTTTGAATTTGTTCTTGTGCAGTCTCCTGCTGGAATGAAGTTCCCTAAATCTGGAAAGGTTTCTCTCTGAAAGCACTGGGGCATTGCATTCAAGTGATAGTCAAAGCAGGTGTAAAGCACAGTTTTTGAGAGAGAGTAACAGTGGACTGTTCTTGATCTTCTGATGGCTGTAATCAAAATTTAGTGCTCTTTTTGAGAGACATACTTTTACAGTGACTCAGTCTGTTGTCCCCCCTGTCTAACAGGCACATACTGCTTGTTTGAACAGAGAGGTAACTAAATTTTTTTAAGTTATTTTTAATGGCAGCAGGTCACAAAGCAGGAGGAGATGTGAAATGCACTCCTGTAATTGCCATTTTCCAGGAGTCCCCTCACACTGCTGCTCATGGGTGGGCTGCGTGCCCGCAGCCCAGTACTGCAGCCCGACCTCCGGCAGCAGGGGTGCAGGGTCCTGGGGAGGGAGCCCCGCAGAGACCAACAGAGCCCCACAGAGCCCTTCAGAGCCCCACAGAGCCCTGCAGAGCGCCACAGAGCCCTGCAGAGCAGAGCTGATGGGGCCAAGGCAGAGGCAGCGGAGCTGGACGCGTGGCGGTTCCTGCAGGGCGCAGCAGGACCGCTGTCAGAGGGGATGAGAAGAGCCCTTGTCGGGGGTGTGAAACCATGGTGCTGAAGCCAGGAAAAGAAGAGACACCCCAGGAGACACCAGGAGCAATGGGCTATCCCATTCCCACCAAGGCAGCCTTGATTTTCCATAAGGGGAAGAAAACACAAATGAAAATTAATTAAAAAAGAGAAAGAAATAAAAAAAAAAAAAAAAAGGAAATTTGACCTATCTACTTATCTTATTATATTCCTTGACATATCTCAGGTGCACTGCACTGGTAGTTTTGTTCTCTTATCAGCTACGAGCTTCTGGAAAAGGGGGGTCAGTAGCCCCAGTGCTCGTGGTGACAGCAGGACAAAAAAAAAAAAGACAGAAATTGCATTCATTTGACCTATCCCTGGGAACTGGTGATGTTATCCAGGAACATTTTCTGTATTCTACAGCGCTAATTATGGGATCCCATAAACTGGAATAAATCTCTTCTGGTATTTAAGGTGATTTAAAATATTCTCCTGGTAGAAAAAATAAATTTGTTTTTTGCCATTTAGGAACTTTAAATCATGAATGTGGTGATATAAACTGAATTAAATTCACCTACTGTCCTTCAAAAGTAGTTTGCATTGTTATAACAGTCCCCAAGTAGAACAGTTTTAAACATCATTTCCATCCAATCACAGTGATTTACTGTGCATCGCAGAATAAGGCAGCCCTATAAATTATTCTTGTATGTAAGTTCTTCAAAATTTTCTTTACTTATTAGAGCAGTTAAGTCTGTGCAAAAAATAATTTAAATACCATTAAACATATTCAAAATATTTAAATCAATCCAATGTGGACCAAAAAAAAAAAAAAACCTTTAATATTCTCCAGTCTCTAGTGTTAAATTATTCTGGATGCGCATTACAGAAAATCTCAGATCTCAGATTTTAGCTGTTTAATTTTATGTGTATCATTTGAAATGCCACCTTGCAGGAGAGCAACATTAAACTTGTGCAGCACAGTAAGGTGAAAGCACTTTGAAGCAGGGATTAATTTCTGCAAACACTGCAGTCTGTGCTCTTTCAGAAGCAACTGCATGTGATCCAGGCTTTGAAACATCCCATCACTTGCTACTGCACAGCTTTTCCAGCGCCATAAGATTTCAGTAAACTGCAGCCAAGGCACAAGTTAACAAGAGCACTGCTGCACGCAGCTGGCTGCCACAGAGACCCTGTGGTGCCCAGGATCCTGGCAAATCTTACTGACCTGGAGAGACACGGCCGTCCTTGCTGGAAATAAATGCCTGGTCTCTCACACCTGCACATAGCAACGTGGGTAATTATTTACCTTGCAATGGTGGTCACTTTAACTTGCTGTTGGTACAAATGAACCAGACATCCCCGTGTTTGTCACAAGATGGTATGAAAGGCTCAAATCACTTTGTAATTCTGCTTTGCACTTTTTCTGTTTCCCTTTTCCAAAATTTGGATGTTTCAGATACAGTTTTCCTTACCTGAGACGCACAATTTTTTAAAAACTTCTTTAGACAAAGAAGTTGTCTTCTTCTTTCTTCAGGCAAAACTTAACAGACCCAAATTGCTGAAGTACTTGAAAAATAAATAATAAACATGGAAAAAAAAAAAGTAAGATGTTTATACAGAAGGATACGGATGAACATGTTTGCTAGGTTAAAAGGGTGATTCTGGGAACGCAGATGGATTTACAGTGCTGTCAGTTGCCACACAGACAACTGGCAAATTGCTTCACATCCACTTCAGGAGGTAGTTCTGTGGGTTTATGCTTACTCAGGAATCAACTGGTATGTTCTGGGATGAATATACGTGGCTTGAATCTTGAACGTTTCAAGAAACGTGGAAAAAAATAAGCTGCCCTTGCTCAGAATCCCCCATCCCCCTGAGTGGTGCAGAGCTGGTGGCAGCCCCTGTAGCACGCCCCCCTCCCCACCAGCGGACGGGAGCCTCGCTGCCTCTCCTCCAGCACGGCGAGATGAGTTGTGCCCTGGCACGGCGTCAGGCAGCCAGAGACGGGCGGCCTGTCCCACCACAGGCAGACGGGCCCACAGCCACAGGGACCCCCTGACCATGGGGACCCACCTGCCCATGGAGAGCCCCCTCCCCACAGGGACCCGCCAGGGCTGGTTGCTGTCTTTTGTGTTTGAGTTTTGCCCTAATGCTTGTGCAATTTGGCACAGCAGCATGGACAACAGTTATTCTTTTTAACAGAGGACAGTAAAATGCCAAAAATGCTTATTTTTTTCCTTCTATGAATCAAGCCCCCAGATTTAAAAAAAAAAAATCTGTGAGTAAAAATTCTGTGTAAAAAAAGGAAAGGTGTGTTTTGATTTCAGTTTTAAGTTCTGTATTCAAATTTATGGCATTATAAAAAATAAAATTGCAAACCAGATATTAAAGTGAAGGCAAGAACGGGAAGAATCTGTTCCCAAAGTACCAGCACTGGTTGTTCTCCCATTGCCGGGCTGTTGTAATTCTCTCTCTGCACAATAAACTCCCCATGGAATTTACAATATTTTGATGGCTGAGTTTCAACAAAACTGCATTTTATGAAGATCTGAAGCTTGCTTTTGTCAGACGCTGCCTTTCAAAGGCCGAGCTGCTGGGGCCACCCGCATGCCCACAGAAGGGGCGGTGGCAGAGGGGAGCTGGGGGCGTGGGGCGCAAGGAAATACAGGCAAGTCAGGGGAAAAAAAAAAAAAAAGTCTCCTCCAAAAGTAATTGCTCATTACTTTTTGATCATTATCAAACTGAAGAGATAATATTGTCCCTGGCTTGGTTGGGGATAATTCTTTAAGTGTATTTCTAGTGATATCTTCCATGACACAATGCAGCAGAAAGCAACCAGTCCAGGAAAGACAATCATTTAAATAAATGCTGATGAACACATGAGAAGAATTATGAGCCATGAGAGCCAAGAACAAGAGGGTGCTTCCATGGCTATGGACTCAGCTGTACAAGTGGAAGGATCAATAAATAATCAGGGTCAATAAAAACGAGATAAATTTATAGAGAAAATAACTTCTTATTTTTACTTTCTTGTTAACCATAATTTTGGGAACACAAAAAGCCTACATCTGAAGTGATCATTGAGATTAGCTCTGCTGGGGTTCCTGGAAAGTGGTATGCATAGAGCGTAAATGTTAGTGATGAGAACAGAGGAAATGGCAGCACGTGAAGTCCTGTGGCCAGCATTAACACACAGCTCACCTCGGATGTGGCAGAGGGAAGCTCTGCAGCAGTCACTCCCTTGAAGAGCTGCCGAGGAGCCTGGACCCCAGCCACTCACGGCTTACATGGGGAATTCAGTGTCTTACACAGATCCTGACCTGTTTTGAAGAAATTGGAAGGAAATAATGTTATAAGCAAGAAAATCAGCACGCTGTCAAAAGTCAGCTGGCTTGAGTCACCAGGCGTCACATGAGATGAGTTTTAGTTTCAAGGGAAAAAAAGAGAAATCAAATAGAAGTGCATATATATGTATTTATATATTTGTGCATGTATGTGTCTGCATGCATACATGAACAAGAAGGTTTTTAATAAATAAATAATAATTAAATGGTCAATTTTCTGCTAACACATGCGTTTAATATTTCACTACCAAAAGAGGTCTAGTTACATAACATAATTCACTCTTACATTCCTGTTAGAAACTTTAAGACATATATTTAAAACTAACAGTGATAAAAAAATGTAACCCCGGGTCATACTGCATTGCATTACAAAAGAAAATATGTCTAGAGACTATTTCAATAAAAGTAGGAATAAAATAAGAAAGAATTTATCTACAGAATTAAAAGATTTTTTTTTTCTATCAGAATATATTTTAGGGATATATTCCCTAATTGGATATTAAAAATAATCATAACAGAATATGACTGGAGAGAATGCAGGATATCTCAAAACACAGGCTAGGATGGCTTTACAATTTAGCATTATATTTTCTCCTGTTTTATAGCTTGTTTTGTTTTCCCCAAATGCAAAAGAAAAAACATTCATGGAAGTAAAAATCTCAGGTAGCTGAGTCCAATAAGAGACCAAGCCTGCTGAACTGGGGGGTTGGACTACATCATCTCCAGAGGCCCCTTCCAACCTCAACCCGTTTGTGACTCTGCCTAAATGCCTTCTTACTCGGAAGCCCGTGATGACTGAGAAGTGACAAGTTCAGGTGCCTAAAGACAGAGATATGATCAAACCGAGGGATATATGTGGTAGAGGTGTCTGACTAATCACTTTAAAACCAGTACGTTTATATGAAGCATATGTACTATCTCTTCTTAAGTTCTTACCTATGTAGAAGCCTTTTAAAAATATTTTGAGTGGAGTTAGAGATATCAATCCTTTTTTACACTGTGATCCTCTGGGAGTGACAGTGCTCTTTTTGTATTTGCAAAATGTGTAACACTGGAGGTTTGGTACTAATCCAGATAACAAATTGTATCTCAATTATTTTGCAGAAATTCAAATACAATGGGTGGGATTTAACTGAATATACGCTTAGGAAGATGCTTAACCACAAGAACATCCTTCTCTTTCTCCGCAGCTGAGTACCTCTGAAAACTCCATAGATTAATTTGCATAACTGATCATTTTAAATATCAGTTTAACCAAAAAATTGTGAGATTTATTTGCCAGTCCTCATCTGAGTTATTCGAGATGAAAGAAGCCTGCTCCTCCATCATCTGGATACTGGCAGTAGATATTCAGCAGGTATAATTCAAACAAAACAATTTTATATAGCTTTTTATAGAACTGTATACTCTATAAAGAACTGAGTGCTCAGTGGTGTCTTCTCGGGAGACAAATCCTAGACGCTTTGGGAAATCTTTACCGATCACTGGAGGAAACTACAAAGTCCTATTTTCAGAAGTGGAAATGGCCAAACAACCTAGAAATTTATTTCCTCTCAAGTCTGAGTAAGACTGAAGAGAAAGAAAAAGAAATGTATGGAGAAAGTAAAAGGCGTTTTGAAAAGTCAGCAGTGCAGCATTTGTGCAGAGGGAGGCTGCTGGCAGCCAGGGCCAGGCCGGTGCAGCCGCAGTACCCCCCGAGCAGCCGTGGGCTGCAGCGACTTAGCTGGAAATGTCTTGCAGAGCAAAGCTGGTTTTATTCACTCCAGTGTTCCTGGACTACTGAGGTTTTTGTTGTTTGTCATGGATTTTACTTCCCCAGTCCTGATCTTGGCTGGGAGAAAGCTGAGCCTGTACGGCCTGCACTCCTCAGGCACCACACGCTCAGCACAGCGCCGGGCGGTGCTGGCCGAACCCGGAGCCTGGAGCGGTTATTTTAAATAATTGCCGCTGTCCGGAGAGTTCTCTGCGCTCGTCTCGGTGCCCTGCCGAGTGAGAAACCACAATTGATAGATAGTCCACTTGCCTCTGCAGTGGTGTGGGACTCCTTTCATTTTTGTATACTAACTTGGTAGGACTGACCCAGTTTTTCCTCTGGCATTTTTGCCTGCCCTGCTCCAGATATAAGGTAACTCGAAAGGAAGAACCCTGCATGCCGGACAGGGCCACGGTGCGGCTGCTGCCCACTCCAGGTACCCTGCTGCAGGTGAGTCCCCAGGCAAACAACTGGCACCACTGGAAGCTCAGAGCAAAGTCCCAGCAGACATTTTTTAATTCACATTCATCAGGCACATTGTTAGAAAAAAATAAAGGTAAACCAAAAAGAAGTTCTCCTACCTCCAAGGAGAACACATGTAAAGGCAAAGGAGCTGACAGCTCTAGCAGCCTGGTCAGAGCCGACAGGAGCAAGGTTTGCCCTGCACTGGCCGTAGCACAGAAGCAAAGCGACCCGCAGGTAGAATGCAAACTCACAGAGTGTGCTGGGCAACGGCAAGACTGTGAGCAACAAAAGCAAACAGGAGTTTTCCACCTGTCTTTTGTAGATACTTTTTTATAGAATGGTTTGGGTTGGAACTAGAGACCCCCTAGTTCCAGCCCCCTGACATGGGCAGAGCCCCCTGCCCCCAGCCCAGGCTGCCCCCAGCCCCATCCAGCCTGGCCTTGGGCACCCCCAGGGATGGGGCACCCACAGCTCCTCGGGGCAGCCTGCGCCAGGGCCTCACCGCCCGCAGAGGGAAGAACTTCTTCCTAATGTCTGATCTAAACCTACCTGTTACGCAGTCCTGTTATACTTGTGTAATGTGTCTGTACACATATATGTTATACATAGACTGTTTAAATATCTGCATTTCTAAATGCCATGCTATAGCCCAGAGTTGGCCTTCTGTTGAAAAACATCAGGCAGTGAGCCACATAATACCACACAGATCCCCTTTCAGAAAATATTGTAAGTATTGTGATTTTAGTATGCTAGTTTTTCAGACTATCCCATTGTATAGCTAGCCTTAAACTTCCAGCATTCATATTTATCGCATTTGCACATGCATTAATTCTCAGCCCCACATCTTCCACCTGCCTATTACAAAGTTAGCTATTTTTACTGTAATTTTCATCGCATTCCCTTTCCCTTCTTTTCATCAGAAGAGCAAACTCTTAAGATGTTTTTTTTTCTGTACTTTTGCTGTAGAACTTCATCATAGTAATGGAAAAAATGTCAGAAATTTTGAAGAAAAAAAGTAGTGAAATGTCACACAAAAGGAAGTCTTTCATCCAGCGAGTTTGTCAAAAGATGCTATTTGACACATAACTGCTTCGTTTATGGACTGTCAGATTAAAAAGCAGCATTTTTCTCCAACAGAATGGCAGCAGATTATCAGGAGCGGTGGGACACATACAAGTCACACAGACGAGGCTTTTCGGGAGCTGGAAATTAATACCTTGGCTAAAGAAACATTGTCATTTAAGAAAAGGTTAGAGGTAAGAGAGATGGAAAGTGATTACAGACCGGGAGGAAGCCGGTTAGCTGTTAGCAGAGCCAGGCCCGGCTGCGTCACCATGCTGCTTGGGGACCCAACTGCCCCACAGCCGGGTCTGAGACCTGGGCATGCGGTGAGAAATGGGGTCTCTGCCTGGGAAGCAAAGCCTTTCCTTGGGAAAGGAAAGGCCGAAACCACATCTCTGAAAAAAAAATATATCTAAAAAGAGCTGTATTAGAGCAATGCAATGCTGCTTCTTGCAGTGGTGCAGGACCATCAGCCCAGCTGCCTCTGCAGATCACCACCTGGTTGTCCAGCATCAGACTGAGCTCAATCACACCCGCAGCAAAAGAAGAGAACGAGCTTCCCGCAGAGCAGCCTGCCCCCTGAAAGCACACAAGCAAAGGGAACGCGTGGCAGCTCCCTGCAGCCACACCAACAGCAGCAGCCGCTGGGGCTCGCAGGAGCCAGGCAGAAGCCTGAAGTGGGGGGGTGGGCAGCGAGCGCACCACAGGTGATAACTCCTGCACTTGCTTTCTGAAGGTTTTGAAGAAAACGGCTCAGTGGCTGAGGTTTTGGGTCAATATCAGGAGAAAAGCAATGGGGTTTTTTGTTTGTTTGTTTGTTTTTTCCCTAAACAAACAAACAAAACAAAGTTTGTGAAAAATGTATTTGAATTATCTATGCTGCTTTAGATAACAAACCTAATGATGAGTAGTTGGGGGTGGTGGTGTTACATTTTTCTTAGCATTAGAAATGTGGGCTACAAAGGAAAATTACATGATATATAGAGAGCTGGAATTACTTAGAAAAAAAATCAGATAAAACTCACAACACTCTGGAGATGTTCCTTTTATTCTTTTCAAATCTGTAATATTCATTTTATTTCTTTCATCTTTTTTAGCTTGAAGTTAATTGATAAGAGACAAAAATGCTCTAGACACCTATGACAGAAAAAAAAAAAAAGGACAATTTTGCATAGAGAAATCAGTGACTTTGTCCAGATCCTGGGCCATGCAAGGATTCTGTTGTCTATATTTGGAATGTAACCTCTGTAGCTAATAGACTTTCTTTACAGAAAATATTTGCTGCTCTGTTTGGCTATGAAGCAGACATCACCTCGTGTTTGGTTTGGTAAAGCAAGGAGTCAAATACTATAACTAAATGCCCGGCCAGGTAGCTCCATCACACACACACGAATCAGAGCTGTAGTGCAAATGGCTGCAGATTTCACAGAGATTATTGAGGTCATTGTCTGGATTTCTGCCTGAGAGCAGGGTGAGCTACAGCAGATCGAACATGCTGATGGGCACTGTTGCACCTTGCTGGGAAGGTGCACTTGCCCCCCCCACCGCAGCCCCACCGAGGTGCCCATGTCTCAGGGGCTGCTGCCTCACTGCCGCTGAGCAGCGCAGCTGCGTTCGGCCTTCGCACCTTGTGGCTGAGGGAGAACAAGCCACGGTGGTGGACTTTAGTCTACCACTAACCCATGCAACTAAGTGTCCATCTACATGTTTCTTGAAGACTTCCAGGGATGGTGACTCAACCTCTCCCCCAAACAGCCTGTCCCAGTGCCACGCAACCTTGTCAGTAAAGAAATTTCTCCTAATACCCAACCTAAACCTCCCCTGGTGCACCTTGAGGCCATTTTCCCTTGTCTTATCACTTGGTGCTTGGGAGAAGAGCCTGATCTCCATCTCATTACAACCTCCTTTAGGTAATTGTACGATAAGGTTTCCCCTGAACCTCCTTTTCTCCAAGCTAAACAACCCCAGCTCCCTCAACCACTCCTCATAGGACTTGTGAGACTTAGACTATTGCCTGCGTAGATGATCTTCCACATCTCCTGAGTGGTAATTGCAAGAACATGATTAACTTACATGCATTATTTAACCATGTCTATTGGATATCTTGCCTTCTCAGCAAGAAAGCAACATCTTCCACGTTCCCATACTGACAGGTCCCTCTGCCCGCTCCGGTTGCCCCGGGGGAAAGTATTCCTGCAGTCACAGAGCAGCCTCAGCATATTGCTGGCTCTTCTGCCTTGTAAATTAATTCCTGCTTCAGGAAGTAGAAAGAGTAGTAGGCAGATATAAAGTCAACTAAAGTAACTCATTGAAGGATAATAGACACTGAGCAAGAAATTGCCCACATGTAAAATTTGCGATGTATCTCAGCAGACTTCCTTTCTATTCTTCCAAAGGATTGGATTTGACAGCAAGCTTCACATTTAAGCTATTAAGCTGCTGGCTTTCATTTCCTTGCTAAAATAAAATGGAAATCTGTGGCTAGTCAGAGCTCAAAAGAGGGAAAACATTTTCTTCTTTCCCATCAGTATAATAACAGTCGAGCATGTGAGCCTGTCTCCAGGCTTCTGTTCCTCCTCTTTCCAGAGGAGAAGGCTGTCCTGCAGCCCACCCACCCCACTCCTGCAGCACAGACAGGCTGCTGGTGCTGCCCTGAGAAGAGCTCCGAGCACTCAGCTGCAGGCAGGGGGAGAGCGGCAGCGATGCACAGGCAGACACCTCAGCGATGTTCTGGCACACTGTGTTGGTTTGGCAAGATTTTGTTATGTTTACCCTTGATGATCTGGAGGAAGCAGCAAGAAATTCTCCCTCATCCAAACCTAGGCTCTCCCGATTCCCAGCGCTGGAACAAAAGAGCATGCTGCACTTTTCACCCCCTGTGAATCCTGGTGCAACCAAACGCTAACAAAATGCTGCATTTTTAATCCTGCTCTGTGTTCAGCAGCAGGGTTGTTCAGGGAATGGATGCTACCAGGAAATCCCAGGGCAGGATGCAAAGCAAATGTACGGTTACAGATGTGACACTGGGCACCTGTCAGTTTCACCACCAGCTGAGCATCAGCACACACCAGGTGCTTGATTACAAGCATCTCATTAAGGAGATATGCTATGAATACATTGTTCTAAAATTTAGCTTTCATTTTTAAAGGAATAAGCTCCAGACCTGTCTTTGCATTTTGAAGGATTAACTTGATTACAAGGTGAAAAAGAAAAAAAAAAAAAACAACTCACAGAATAATGGCTGAGATTGGAAGGGACCTCTGAAATCACCCAGTCCAACCCCCCTGCCGAGCAGGATCACCTAGAGCACCTTGCGCAGGATGGCATTCAGATGGGTTTTGGATATCTCTAGAGAAGGAGACTGCACAGCCTCTCTGGGCAGCCTGTCCCAGTGCTCTGCCACCTCCCAGTACAGAAGTGCCCCCTCATACTGAGCAGGAACCTCCCGTACTCCAGTCTGTGCCCATTGCCTCTCGTCCTGTCGCTGGGCACAACTGAAAAGAGACCGGCTCCATCCTCTCGACACTCCTCCCCCCCCTCAGGTTACACATTAATACAATACACATTAATGAGGTCTTCCCTCAGTCTCCTCTTTTCCAGGCTGAACAGGCCCAGTTCTTTCAGCCTGACCTCACGACATGCAAACAGAAAAATAATCTCCTAAACAGTTACTTTTGTCCATGAAAATGTGGACTGGAGATTCACATTCCAGCTGTAGTTCTCCCAGCTACAACACAACTACAAATAACCCAGCTTTGTCATAAGTAAATTTTTCTCCTACTCTTCACTTTCAGAGCTCTCATAAACCCTCATTGCTCTGACGCTAACACCTTTTAATTCTCACTTACTAAATATATTCACAGGCACATTACACAGATCTGCTTTAGGACAACATCATCCCTTAGTTTAATTAATTCTTTTCCCTTTTTAATGTTTATTTCAATGCTGTGCTTATAGAGAGGAAATACATCTTCCCCTTGCTTTGGCTTTCCTTTGCTAGGCACCCTCAACATCCCCATTTATCTTGACGTGATCCACGAGGAAATGAGCTGCACCAGCCCAAGGAGCCACTGTCAGCAGCTGAGCAAACAGCGGCACCTCATGCAGATACCCTCCATCGCCTCCACCTCTGGGGAGCCTGATGACGGTGGTGGCCACGGGCTGGGTGCCGGGGGATCAGCAGCAGCGGGTCGGGGGGGGGGCAGGCACAAGCACCCCAGAGCAGCACCCCGGGGTCTTGGGTTGTCCCCAGGGCCAGCTCACACCACACATGGGCAGAGGAGCTCCACGTGGCCTTGCCCCAGACTGCACAGTTTAAAATTATGCCTTGTATTCTATTCC